>NC_139717.1:38547840-38905340 GCF_964188405.1 Protomyctophum parallelum | reverse complement strand
CGCCATCGTGGCGGGCAAAGACGTGGACCCCTCGTGAAGAAGGCCATCTACAAGGTCATCTGCAAGCTGGACAGCGAGGTCCCCGAGGTCTTCAAGTCCCCCCAACTGTCTCCAGGAACTCCTACACGAGTAAAACCCCCACCATCCATTCCCTCATGAGCGCAGCTCCTCTTCTGCCTGCTCACGTAACGCTTTGTGCTTTTTACAACAAAACGACAAAAAAAAAACATCCTTTCTCTCTCTCTCTCTCTCTGACTCTCGTAGGATTTCAAAATGATTTCCTGTTTGATTTTCTTTCTCCCCTTTTTTGCGCCCAGCTCTTTGGTTTCTCGTTTTATTTTCTTTCTTTCTTTCTTTCGCTCTTTCTTTCTTTTTTTCCTTTCTTTTTTTTTATGTATGAAAAGTTATGAAGTAGCATTCCCGAGCTGAAGCCTCCACGATGGTTCCTAAAATGACCTAGCTGTTGATGTTGTTGTTATTCCTATAATGATTATCACGATGAGTATGATTATGATTTTATTTTTATTTTTATGATTCTGCTGATCTGAAGAGACTCTGTGATCCTCCTATGGGTGTTTTAATTATTTCCCTTTCTTTTGGGGGGGGGGGGGGGGGGGGGTTAGGGGCTATGTGAAGCCTCATCTGTTTATGCCCTACTTATATGATCAACTATACAGTGAAATCCTCAGTGTTAATTTATCCATTTGTAACTCTGAGAGTGTACAAATGTAACCAAATGGACCCCGTGTGAACACTGAGGATTGTACACTGCGAGTCCCTGAATGAGGCTGTAACCACTTAAGGGCTCGAGATACTTGCATTGCGCAACGGTGTAACGATGCCCAAAAAGATAGTCAATTTGCAAGCTCACCGCGCGACGGACTGTGACAACGCTGTGAGCTTGTGGATCGGCTATTTCCTGTGTGCGACACCGGTGGCGCTACAAAGTATAAATCTGGCTTTATACATTGCTATGAGCAGCCACGGCCACACGGCGCAGCCACAGAGCAGCCACTCAGCGCGGCCACACAGCGCGGCCACACAGCGCGGCCACACAGAGCAGCCACACAGCGCGAGCATAGGCTGGCTTCCCAATGTACTTTGACCATGACGCTGAGGACCGCCCCCCCCACCCCTTCGATGAACTGTCCCCACTGTGCATGGTGGCAGGTGCCCCATAGACGCTGTACTGCTACTGAAGAAGTCCCCAGAAAGGACTAGCACACAGCACAGCACACACACACACACACACACACACGCACACGCACACGCACACATAACTACATTGCCTACTGAGGTTATTGACTGAACTGGTCTGAACTGGACGGGACTGGTGCTAGTTTGCACTGGGTCTGTGGGACTAGTAGGACTGGTTTCAAACAGCTACTGAGCTCTACCATATTTTGAAGTGTGTTTTATCTGCAAATAGGGCATTGTGTTTATTGGGTGTACATTATTCTTATGATTATTATTATTATTATTATTATTCTTGTTGTTTATGATTATTATTATTACCTGTCATCATTGCTTGCTAAAAGATTGGCACTTCAAGATTTGTTTGTCCCTTGACAACGTTACAGAAACAAATAAATTATTATTATTAATATTATTCTAAATGAGTTTAGATTCTCTAATATTCTGCTCCCCATTTCCCCCAGTCTCACTCACTTTTCCTCATTAATATTATTATTATTATTATTATTATTTCCATTTTTATTTATTTATTGTCTTTTTTTCGCCACGCTAACTACAAAGCCTGATTTAGACTTGGTCGGTTGAGCGCTGCCGTTGTGTCGCCCGCCGTAAATAGCAGATCTGCAAGACCGCGACGTGTGACTGACGTGGCGGCAGTGGACGAAGACGGAGCTTGCCGATCTTCTATTTACGGAGCGTGGTCGGCGGCGGCGTCCACAGTATGCGTCAGGCTCTAATGCAGTAGGTGGATATTGTTGTTCTTGTAATCAGTGCAGATTGGCGGGCGGGCTGGGGGGGAGGGGGGGGGCTGTGCAGCAGGTGAAAACAGTGTGGGCGTGCTTTTCCATTATCCCCGTAGTGACTTAACCCATTCTGACCGGGCACCCATTTTGGTGTTGGCATCATGTTATGCTTTAGCTATTGAAAAATAGCAGATCTACAAGCTCATATCGCGCCACCGAGTGGCGCGATACGAGCTTGTAGGTCTGCTATTTTTTGAAAAATCGAAGAACGACTGACATTTTTTAGAATCTGATCTCAGGTCAGAATGGGTTTAATCAGACCAGTGTGTGTCCGGCGGAAACCTCGTATGAATCTGATCTCGGGTCAGAATGTGTTAACACGCTCCTCCTGCACGGGTCAATGCAGTTGAACAGCGTGCCATTCACTGTTCACGTCAAGACAGAGACAGGCTGTGAGAGCACTTTTGCACTTAATGCAAATGCACGTATATACAGTAGTCACAGTGACACACAGACTAGTGCTAGTGTGAAAAGACAAACACACGCACGCACGCACACACGTGCACACGCGTGCACACGCACACAAACACACACACACACACACACACACACACAATGTGACCTTTTGGTGTATGGTGCGGTATCAACCGAGCACTTTATTGCTTGCCGTTGTTTCAAGGCCAAATTTCCACAGCCACTCCAGCATTGAAATAGCAACGGCGGACGTGTGAGCCGCTCACATTAAAGAGCCATTTGTTCGTTACCATCTACTGAATCATTACTTTCCGTCATCCACTCATCTATGCCTGAACATACACTGTAATGGCCAGCTCAGACGGCGACGTTTTTGATAGCAGCTTTTTTTTTTACCAGAAATGAATCCAAGCCGTTTTGTTTGACACGCATGCTGACCCTGAAGAAAGGTGTAAATGATAATATTCAAGCTATTTGGCACAATGGCAGTCAATACTTGCGTATACATCAGAGGGTATACAGTGCTCAGCCAAATTAATAGATGGACACGGCGGTGAGGAGGAGGATAATTCAGCGAGCTGGGGGCGGTGGAAAAAGTAGACGTAAAAACAGGGGGCGGTCGTTCATTTTATAATTCCGTTTCATGCAGTGAAACACGCGCACACACACACACACGCACACACACACACACACACACTGCTGTTCCTTCCATCCGTGCTCACCTGCCTCTGAGTGATCTGCTCCTCTCAGGCAACAATGCGGGGTCGGAGGTGAGCTCTCAGCCCACAGGGGGATCGCTGCGGAGGCGCTCCTCTCATCACCACAAAGAGCAGGGACAAAAGACACGGCGCACCTGAAACCCTTCGTTTCCCTTCCCTTTCTGTCCACCACACACACACACCGGGCAGGTTTGGAGATCTGCTGTGATCCGCTGTGTGTGTGTCTTTTTTTTTTTCCCCCCGTGGTGCGTTTCCATTAAAGTGTAAAAAAAAAAGGCAAAAAAAGGCACAAAAAAAACCCACACAGCATTCCTTTTTTTTTTGTACTTGTGAGATTATCCCGGATTTTCCACTTGAGTTAATTGCGTCGATGTATGGTGTGATGCTACTTTGATCTGCCCTCTCACGCTTTGTTTGTGATACTGTATTTTAAGAAGTGGTTTAGGGTTAGCTGCCCTTTGAAGAGGTAAGGTTCGAGCACTGAAAGAACATGCCTGCCGTGTGTGTGTGTGTGTGTGTGTGTGCGTGTGTGTGTGTGCGCGCGCGCGCAAGCTGGTCATTGCCCCAGCCTTGGCGACCTCAGCTTTCTCTCTGTGTGTGTGATACAAAAGATCAAAAGGAGCAGGTTGCTTAACCTGCTGACTTGTAAAGGCGAGACAAAGCACCTGACAAAAGCAGATAGAGAAAAGACAGAGAGCTACTCCCTTTATTATGTCCCCCAACACCGCCACCACCCCCCACCTCCCCTCCCCTCCCCTCCCCGGACAGAGCTCTTCTTAAGATCAGTCCTGAGAGAGGAAGCCAGGCACATTTCTCATTGCAGGATGGCCTAGGAGCCTCTTGTCTCGGAGTCTCAAAGCACCAGCCAAGGGCCTCTAAAGACACACAGACAAAGGAGAAAGGAGGGACACTTTTTATCTGTTGCACAGATTATTATCACTCCCCACCACCATCGCCCCCCACCTCCCCACAACCTGACCCCACCCTAAAGTTAAATAGTTCCTGCGCCTAAAAAGATTAATTCAGGATAATGAGGACTTATGTGGACTTATGTGCAAAAAGGATTAGCAAGACCTTAATACCGCACTGCAGATACATTTCTTTAGTTTCCCTGATTCTTAAGGTAACATTATTGAAATACATACCCTATAGCCTTTTTTCTTTTTAAGAATTGTTAAATACAAATCTATGGAGAAAAAAAAAGAAGAATATATATATATTTACTGTAGTGAGAAAGGCACAAAAAAACAACAACAGCAATCTTGAGGGTATTTTCAGTGAACGCTTTGTTTGAATCTGTTGAATGAAAAAAAAAAGTGATTTGTTTGTAGATTAGGAGCAATAGTTTTTTGTTTTTTTTCTTGCAAGTTTTGTGAAGCATTTACATTTTAGATTTCTTTGCCATTTGTTTCGTACCTTGTGGGTGGCTCGTGAGATCAGAAAAGAAAGAAGTAATGGAATCAGTTTTCAGAGACTATGAAATTATTATTGTTGCTACTGTAAATACTGTCTGGAGGAAAAACAAAGGACAGGCCTAATAGTTGTACAGTTTTCTATTATCACTTAAACCACTAGAAGAGTGAGAAGAATTGTAATGTAGGAAAAGTGTGTGTGTGTGCGTGTGTGCGTGCGTGTGTGTGTGTGTGTGTGTGTGTGTGTGTGTGTGTGCGTGTGTGCGTGTATGCGTGCGTGGGATCACATTTTCTCGGACTGGTGTCAAACCTCCTCTTCCCCGAATGTACACATGGCAAAATGGTATATTATAAGAGGAAAGTCCATTTGGGTCCATTGTTACAATGAGTTAACGCACAGTATGGACTCTACTGTACAGAGGAGTGCGTTCCGCCATGGCACCCCACCATGCCCCTCAGCGGTGCCCTTGAAGTTGCACCAGCATCCATTTCTTTCAGATTTTTTGCTGACGGAACACAGCGTACATCGTACAGTACAGCGGCGGACGGGTTATGATGATGTCAGAGAATGAGTGCCCCTGTTGGCGGCGGCTGCCAACACAAGGGCAGACACACAGGCTAGATATGACCCAGGAGGGAGAGAGGGAGAGAGAGAGAGAGACTCGTTGTCCCCAAATGCTCTGGTTATGGGGGGAACGTTTGTACAGTTATAGTCCGCAACGGAGCACAGTGACCGACTTGTACCCTGCTGTAACAGGACTAGCGGCTAAAGAGACTTCTGTGGGGGTGTATGTAAACTTTTTGCATTTTGACCGTCTCGTGTGCGTGCGTGCGTGTGTGTGTGTGTGTGTGTGTGCATGCATGCATGTGTGCGTGGGAGTGATTTTGAGAACCTGTGAACTACGGAGTGACACAATTCTCAACACTGTGGCCCCTCCCCCACCCCCGGGAGTACCATTCTGACATGTAAATGATTCTCATTAAATGTTGGCTGTGTGTGTGTGCAGTGTGTGTGTGTGTGTGTGTGTGTGTGTGTGTGTGTGTGTATGCGTGCGCATTGTGATAATTATCCTCTCATTAGTTTTCTGACCTGTTTGAAAGAGGGAGGGGGTTCTCAATGGTTTCAATAGTAGTTTTATTTTTAAGTTTTTATTATTTTGCTTCTCTTTTTTTTTGTAAATATCAATGATGTGAACTTATGGTGATTAAATACTGCCTTTGTATTACTTAGCAATATGTTATGTAAATAGTGTTTTTGTTTATGCTTTTTGTAAGACAACATAATTCCATTCTAGGGCAGTAAATACATCTGAAATAGCCGTGTTTCAGCCACTCAACAAACCTAAATGTAAACGTGTATTCGCCACATGGCTGGTTGGAGCTTTTCTTTTTTCTGTTATTGGTGTCGATTTGTCTTGCAGATTTTTTGTAATTTATTGGTTTAATTTATCCTAATTTATTTGATGTTCTTTTATTTTGTTTTTGTTATTTTGTTTTTGTTTTTCAAACAGGGAAGGCTATACTGTATTTCATTAAGTAGACGTGACTTTAAAGATTTTAAACATACCTACCTACCTAAAGTACATTTAACAAAAAAAAAAAGGAGGGGAAAAAAAAAGTATTTTAGCACACTCATTCAATTCAGAGAATTAACAAAATGGAGATCTTGGCAGCTAAATGGAACTGTGTGACGGCGTAAAGAGGTTGTTATGTTTTTTTGTTCCTGGGCAGGGACGAGGGTGGGCTAAAAAGTTCAAACTAAATTAAAGCGTTTGTTTTCTTTGTTTTGTATACTTTATCCAGATTTCTCCCCCTCTGTATTGCTTTGGCCCAGCCCACAGACACACGTACAACCGGTAGTCAAATCGCCTTTCGTGCCTTCACCCTCTATGAACTGAATGTATGTGCAGTATATATGCAAGCTTGTGCAAAAATGATTTAAAAAAAAGAAATACCCGCACACATACACACACGCACGCACACACACACACACACACACACACACACACACACACACACACACACACAAAAACACAAAATAAAAATGAAAAAGAGAACTGAAAATGTCCCCTGTTCATCCTTTGTTTATATCACCTTTCACATTGCATAGTTATATCATCTTTCTCAATGTGTGTGCTGTGTGTGTGTGTGCGTGCGTGTGTGTGTGTGCGTGTGTGTGCGCGCGCACGCAGGAGGAGTTAGGAGGTGTTAGGAGAAAGAGGGCACTGAGACAAGGATTTAGTCAATGTAATGCACACTCATCTCTGTATAGGGTGGAAACCTCATATGTCCAAAACCGTTACTTTTCGGGATTCAAAATGCGGCGAGAAGAGACGCGTTTTGATGCTTCTGTGTGACGTACGTTGTAGTGTGATCGAGTAGGGCCCGACATCGACGATATGCTGCTTCGTACGACGGTGACGCGCACCTATTGTATAGGCACGCGTCACCGTCGTGCCACTACGAGCTATACACATGTGGCTCTGTCCTGACTCCCGAGTCCTGTCCTGTATATGTCATAACAGTAATACAGTATGTATGCAGTACTAGTAACTGTATGACAGTGATGCTCTCTCTGCTCTCTGTCTGATTAAAAGCACTGAGAGGATTGGTCTCTGCGCTGCTAACCTCTAGTCCTAGTTGTCTTCACGGGCCTCCCTCCCGCACGACTACAGATGCTCTCTCATCAGCCAAATGCAGCGATCACAAGGCAGCATGGCGCTCTCACAGACACGTGCACACAGATCGACACATGTATATACGTACACGTGCACACACACACACAAAGGCACGAGCGTGTGCACACACACAGTTGGCTACTTTTCACAATACACAATTTCGTATGTTTTTTTTATCCTGATTAATTGTTGAAATGAAATAAAACGAGTTAATTTGACCTTAGTGACACTTTGACTATAGAAGCAACATTGCCAAGTGGTGTAATTGGGTATTGACATTATGTATGACCAGTATTTTATAAGAATATGATAGTAATATACCGGGTAACTGTGGAATAATGTAACATGGAATAAAACACGATCCTTAACAATTTTTTACATAATTTGGCAAAGATTATTTAGAAAACAGAGGTTTTCTCAGCGTTATGTTCCATTCGATCTAACAAAAATGTCCAAGGAATAAATCTAGAGATAATGCTAATAAAATCTATTTTCACGTGACATTTTAGAATAGAGTTAGAGAAACACTTTAATTAACCCATTCTGACCGGGCACCCATTTTGGTGTCAGCATCATGTTATGCTTTAGCTATTTAAAAATAGCAGATCTACAAGCTCATATCGCGCCACCGAGTGGCGCGATACGAGCTTGTAGGTCTGCTATTTTTGAAAAGAATCGAAGAACGACTGACATTTTTAGAATCTGATCTCAGGTCAGAATGGGTTCATCAGACCAGTGTGTGTCCGGCGGAAACCTCGTATGAATCTGATCTCAGGTCAGAATGGGTTAACTTCAGGTGGATGAATTATTCAATATTTCACATTTTCACCTGACATTTTCAGGCACGTTCTACACAGCCCTATATAACAAAACTATTAGTACTAGGAGACCTGCTTATCTAATGTTATCACTGGTGTAATTGGGTTATTTTGATACTGTGCACTTGTGCAGTTCAATGTGATTTGTGGTAATGAATAAGAAATATTTGTGTATTGTTAACTTCCAAACTAATTTAGTTCATAAATGTTGTCCAAAACTGACTGTTTGAATACTGAAGAAATTAGCTGTTAACATTAAAATGTAGCTTAATCATGTTATGTGATATGATACAAGGGCAGCCCAGAGCCTTAGATATAGACAGAGTTACGCAAACTGCGTTCACTTCATGGGGCCAGTCCAATGGCGGCTCTCCTACATAGACTTCTATTGAGAATGCGGGGACAACCAACTGGGACAAGTCCTGGACCGGAAGTAGGCAGAAATGCCAGCTTTATCATTAAAGCCCAGCTTTAATGATCTTAAATCCCTTTATTTTAGATTATTTTTGTAGTAATAGTACAACATAAACATTAAAGAGACTTTAGTTGTTTTTGTACAACACTTTAAAACAGTTGTCATGTTGCACACAATGTTGCTTAAAATAGCTCTTATTTGCGCCGCCCTCGTTGAAAACAATGTATTTCCAACTCCAGCTTGTCTCAGTTCAGGCTGCGTGAACAGCACTCGAGCGCTCGGTTTCCGCCCCCTCAATATCGTAACTCTTCTATTAGATGGCTCTGAGGCAGCCCTGCCCTATACACACAAACACACAATCAAGGACCTTGCACACAGACCACACACAGCTGAGTCAAATTGATCAATTACCAGCTGTCTTTGGAAGTGACTGTTTTATATAATATATATTTAATATAATTATTATAATATATGAAACAGTCACTTCCAATACAGCTGGTACAATGTACAATAGTATTGTACAAATGCCATTTTTATTAGCTTGCAGGGCTGTTCAATGATCAGACTTTCTAGTCTAGTCACGTGGTCTAATAGGGTTGTCATGATTGGCTGACCTCTAAGCCAATGGGACATAGATATTTCTGGCAGAAGCCCTTGACGGCTGATTTCACCAAGCCGTGCAGCTGAGGTTTAACATTGAGCACTTCCACATTTTCTGACAAAATGCGGAAGTATAGGGCGTTCTTCCGGGTGCTTCAAAGCGCCACTGAGCAACTTCCATTGAAATTAATAGCTGGGGGCGGGGGCTGTCTGCCCTCTATCCTATAACTATGGATTTCACCCTTCTGCTGGGATGCTAAGCCCCACGGCCAATGGGACGCTAAGCCCCACGGCCAATGGGACACTAAGCCCGCTCTCCTCCCCCACCGCACCATGACTAGAGACTGAAAACGCCACTACAGAAAGCCCCACGAAGGTACAATATGCAAGAGAATGGAATGCAAGCTGATATATAATGACTTGAGTCATTTCTTGTTAAGCAATTTAACACAATGATTGAAAGAGTTTTAAATATGTTTTGATATTGACACTGAAATTGAATTATTTGTTGGTCACCTCACCTCATCAGTGCTGGCACTCCTCTCTAGATTGGAGGGGGCCAAGTGTTGTAGAGGAGGAGGGGTGTTTGTTCATTATGTTTTAATGTTATTATGCCTTATTTAATAATCTGTAAATGAATTGGGCCTGTGAAATATAGTGAGCGTTTGTAAATTCCTGTAAAGTAATAGTAATGGTAATGGTGTAAGATTACCCATGGGTGATGGGCCTCAGTTAGCCAGGGGTGAGTTAATTGGGTTATGCATTACTGATTACTGAGATGGTTTGCCCTGTCTGTTTAAAAGGCAGGCATGCTACAGGGGAGGGAGGTTCACTTTGACTTGAGGCTAGCCAGGAGTAACATCAGGGGAGAGCTGCCAGAGCGATAGCCTTTAAGGCCTTAAAATAATGAAAGTAACTGAGGGAGCCAAAGAACATAAAACTAGCCTTTGACTAATAATTATTACAGGTGACTCATTTTGAAGAGGAAGTCTGTTTCGGTTGTAGCCAAGCTGCCATGACAAGTTGTTATGATGCCTTCAAAGTGCCATTAGGGCATAGCAGTGGGTGTGGCTTTCTGGTTCCACTGAAAAATCGGCCATTCATTTTTCCCATAGAGATTTATCAATTATTTTAAGCCTAGATTTTTCAGTGGAACCAGACATTCATGCCCACTGCTATGCCCTAAGAAGATTAAACACATGAATTAATGGAACTGTTTGACTGCCGTGCCAATTCGTATAAACATTTTAGTTCATGTTCATTATTGAAGTGGGTCCACTGTGCACTGTGGTGCTGAATGGTTTAAATTTGTGTGAGAGAAAAGAGGTTTCATGACATTAATTTAAATTTATTTTTTATGACCTCAATTACACCCACACAACCTGAACTTTGAACATTCAGTGGGTTTTCTGTGGACTGGCGTTTTCTCTCTGTGTTCTGAAGCCTTTTGCGCTGATAACAGGCAAACAGGCCTCAACAGTGACATCTGCTGGCAAAGTCCTGTCATATGGGATTTGTGGACTCTTACCTCACAGTACACAGGCAAATTAGAGCACTTGTTTGAGCCAGAAAACCACAGACCTACTGAATGTTAAAAGTTAAAAGTGCTGCCATCTTGCCAGCAAGGTGCTACCTAGGTGCAACTTCCCATAGACAGCCCATTCATCCAAACAGAACAGTCCTATCTAATTGTATTAAATAACATCAAACTCACCAACATTGCAGCTGTACGGAAAGCTTTCCTTCCTGTTTGTAAGGTCCTCTGTTCTAAGAAATCTCATTCAAACACATTCTTAAGATGTCCAACATACCAGTAAGAACGCTCAACATAATTATTAGACATGAATTGTAGCCTTTGGGATGCAGCCACTGTGCTGAGACTTGGCCCAGCTGGGGGACATAGACTGGTTCTGGGCAAGGGGGTCCTTTTGTTCTGCAGTATGAGTTTTGTTGTTCTCTGGGACATGTTACAACAGCTGGGAAGACTTTGTTGGTGGCACATAAGTAACTCTGAGAGCCATACCAACCTATGAGCAGAAATAATGCTGTTTTCTGCACACCTTAATACTCCCAGAACACTTGCTGATTGCGACCGTATAGGGTATTATCAATTTGACCTTATATTATTGTTTTACTTTGGTTTACTGGTTGTGGTTTGGATAAAAAAAGGCTCTATGAAGCAGGCCTGCCTTTCTGGAAAATGTCCCAGTTTATTCTTGACTGTTTGCTATCTTTTCTTCAGTTTAATTGATTTGTCTTTCTTTCTTTTAGCTTTGACGCTTTGCTTCTTTTTGTGCCTTGATTTTTTTTCTCATCTTTTTCCATAGCACCCCTCGCGCATGCACGAGCACGCACACACACGCACACGCACGCACACGCACACACACACACACACACACACACACACACACACACACACACACACACACACACACACACACACACACATACACGACACAGACGCACAGTGCACACAAACACACACCCTCTGCTCCTCTACTGTATCTCCCTGTGCTATTCTTCACATGCGGCTACGGCTCCTTAGGTTGGGCTGAGACAGCATCTTTGTACAACACCGACCGTCTGCTCTGTAATCAAATACCATCTGTCGCTACATCTGAAGTCTCTCTCTCTCTCAGGCACACACACCACATCTGTGCTTGCCGGTCTTGAGTGTGTGTGTGTGTGTGTGTGTGTGTGTGTGTGTGTGTGTGTGTGTGTGTGTGTGTGTGTGTGTGTGTGTGTGCCTGTGCGCGCACGCACGCACCCACACACACATATGTGTGCCCACACGCACGCATATGTCCATTTCCATAGAAAACGAGCCATGTATACCTGCTGTAATTCCACCTGATTCATTCTGTGGCCTGGGGGGGAGGAAGTCAGCAGTCGAGTCACTTTCACCACCTTCCTGTTTTTCTTTTTGTCTCGACGTATCCCGTAGAGGGTTCAAGGGTCATTGTCTTCAGGTAGACATGTTTGCTCTGCAGGCCTGCGTGTCAGCCAGACCTTGGCTGCAGTATCAGCACAAGAGATAGTGGACTTCATCCCCCTCAGTCTTAGATCAACGGCCCACTATCTCAAAAGGCTGCCAGCCTTTCCCAATGTTTGCCCAATGTTTGTCCCTGCTCCGGCACACAAAACGTTGACACAGCCCCCAAGGTCCCTCTCCAAGTCCCTCCTCCTTCGTGGCGGCTTGTTATCGCACACTCGGGTTCAAGATTAATGTGCTAATGTTTTCCGTCTAGCGGTCCAGGTCAGTGGTCTTTCAGGGGAGAGGGATTCAAGGTAAGAGCAGGTTGTTATGGAACAATGGTTCTGTCCAGAGCAGAAGACACATGATAATGTGAATTCACTTGGCCCGGGACAGTTTTGCCAGGCTATTTCGAATGCACAATTCCCAACAAGTACGAGATTATGGGAAAGATTGTAGACCGCAAAAAGTATAGACGTGGCTGAAAGTCCACATGGCAGAAGACACTTGAGTAAATGACGCTATTCTCCTTTGTGTCTTTGCCTATCAGGCTATCAGAGTTATTGGCTTTGTTTGGAAGTATTCCACATTTGAAGATTCTGACCGCTTCTTCTTCAACGAATATCCAAAGACTTTTTCAGAGACGTGTTTTAGAGCTATAAGGCCTCCGTCTGCATGTAAAAATGTTAAGCTCATCTGCACATACTGTACTTTTAAATTATTAATTATTATACTTTTCACGTGCACACCAAAGCATTCAACTACCTGATTAAAGCAACTACCGCTATATTAGACATTCCACAGCATTGAAATGGATTTGATCTTCACGTGTTAACACATTATAATGGAAATAAACCAAAAAAGAATTGATACATGCAGGACATAATAAACTGCATTCATCATGTGTGCACAATCTGATGATTATGAGAAATCAGGGATGGGGACACCTAGTGGTCAGTATGTGCAGTACATCATTGACAGCTATACTGTGTATGGATGCAGTACTTAGTTTAGAGAGTTTTTGGTTTAGACTATTGGTTAGACCAGTCATTAGTCCTACAACTACAACCTATCACACCTAAGCCTAACCTTAACCCATGTCTAACCAATGACTAGTCTAAAGTTTAGTGACTAAAGTTTAGACTAGTTATTGAGCATAGATAGATAGATAGATAGATAGATAGATAGATAGATAGATAGATAGATAGATAGATAGATAGATAGATAGAGAGATAGATAGATAGATAGATATTATAGCAGTGACTGACTGAGACATCGAGCGTGCGTCCGCAACTGGTTGTGGCCCCCATCAAGTGACCTTTTGACCAATGCGGCCCTCGCCCCAAGTTGAGTTCGACACCCCTGGCTAAACTAAGTATGCATCCCCTGTGGGAATATACTACAGCAGTGGTTCCCAAACATTTTCATGTCAAGGACCCCCAAATTGACACTAATTAGCCTGCAGACCCCCATTTGAAAGGATATGCCAGCCAGGGATCCCCATAAGAGAAGGTTTTTAGCAGTGGTTTTCAACCAGTTTCATTTCAAGGGCCCCCGGTTTGACCTGAATTAGGCTACGGGCCCCTGTTTAATGGCATTTATCTCTGGGACCCCGATGTATATTGTATAATCAAAGTTAACTCTGAGTTACAGACCCATAAGGGTCCATTTGGTTCCTATAACTATAATTTACGTGGGGACCCCCTATAGAACTCCCTCAAGGACAACTGGGGGTCCCCGGACCCCACGTTGGGAACCACTGTATATACTCTCATCAACCGATGTACATTTGTAACCTTTGTAAAAGCACTTTGGTGGTGATGTGATTCATTGCAAAATGTTGTGATAACATTTACACTTCTATCCTGTTCCCTCCATTTGCACATCTCAAGTGCGTGCATGCATGTTTGTTTTCTACTGCTGCAAGATTCCAGTTGGAAAGATCATTGCCCCCCCCACCCCCATCCCCCCGCCCCTCTCTCTCTCTCTCCCGCCCCTCTCTCTCTCCCTCTGTCTCTCTCCATCTCTCTCTCCAACTCTCTTCCTCTCTCTTTCTCTCTCTCTCTCTCTCTCTCTCTGGAAGGCTCCAGCGCAACTGGAGCCTCAGAGGCTCAGGAGAGGAGCCTGGGAAAGGAGGAACAAAGGGCCGTCCGTCTGCAGCCATCGCTGTCCTGCCTCCTCCTCCTCCCACTGCCCCCCCGAACCCCCCCCCCCCCCTCCCCACACACACACACACACACTGACACCCCCCCCCCCCACCCCCCCCGCCACCCTCTGCTGGCCAGTGCTCCAAATTAAGACTTCAGACGAGAAAATGGGCCCGCTACCCGCTGGAGAAAGGGAACGAGAAAGAGGGAAAGGGGGAGAGAGAGCGAGAGAGAGAGAGAGAGAGAGAGAGAGAGAGAGAGAGAAGGAACCCTGTCACACGCCAAGAGGAGCAGTGTGACAAAGGCTCTGTTGTTGGAAGACCGGGCCCCTCCGACAATCAGAGGAACGAAAACACACACGCACGCACACACACACTCACACTCACTTCCACAAAACACATGTACACACAGCATGTGCATTCATAAAAAAACATATATGTGTGCGCACACACAATACACAAATAATTATACACACATTTATTTTAATCTATAATGAATACAGTGAGCATGTCACGCAGCAGATGTTAATCCCCCATGGTGCTACAGTAAGTATATGCTCTTCACTCTGGGAAGGGGGTTAAGGTGTTAATGTAAGCACATTAACCCCGGGCGGCTCGATTTCGGGCAGATCTACAAGCTCATAATAACACTGTGGACCACATGCCTCAGGAACGGTTGGTTCCCGAGGCCACTATATTGGCTGTTTTTGTAAGGAGGAGGCCTAGCTCTAATATATTAACAGTTTGACTGTTTTAAACGCGTTTTAATCAACCCCCCTTCACTGCCGAGATTGTTGTATTACCTTACCATACGCTGAATTATTTGGGCTTTATATCCGCGAAAATCCAGCGAAAAAAGGTTTCTCGGTTTGTTATGATTCGATCGTACCATCCACCATCTTGGTGCACCCGGAAGACGCACACAAGACCCGTCTCCATGAGGCGTTGTACCCATAGAGTATTAAAAAGATAGAGACTGAACTGGCGCGAAGCTCCGCCCCCTCCGCTATTCATGTCAGTGGAAGTTGCTCAGTGGCGTTTTGAAGTACCCGGAAGGCTGCCGGAAGGACCGTCTATTTCCGCATGTTTCCGCTGATTCAGCATTTGGGCACCAAATTTTGGTGCCCAAATGCGGAAGTGCAGCTGGGCTTTAACATTGAGCGCTCGGTTGCACGGGGTTTCCTCGTCATGAATCCACGGGTCCGCCTGCAGTCCTTCCTCCTACCACTAGGGCCCAGCGCTTCAACATTGGAGTGCCTAGCTGGCCCCTTGGTTGTACCCCATTCATTTGCATTGGCCTCAATTTCCCAGAAGCCCTAGCAGCCCAAAGCATGTGACGATTTCCGGTTTCGTCATCAAAACGAAAGCATCTAGTCTCTATCTCCGCGGCGAAGACGGAGTTTCTTTTTATTTATTACAATATGGCGGATTAACTTTGACAGGCTGGGATGGCTTAGGGTCGACGACAGAGTACAGCATCTTGCAATGGGTCTGGTCCACAAGATTCGATACACCACCAAGATACCCATGTACCTGTCTAAATACTTCCTTAATGTAAACGAAGTCCACACCCACAACACCAGAGGGAGTGCAACAAACCATGTACAACCCAGATTCGGCACAAACAAGGGACTAAATTATTTTCGCTCCTATGCCACCAAAATGTGGAACGCCCTACCAACAGTCATTAAGACATGTGAATCCCTTGACTCCTTCAAAACCGCTCTCAAAGGGCACCTACGGATGGCTGCAATTCGAAACTGGCCTCTGTAAAATCTGAATCCCCCCCCCCCCCGCCCCATTTCCCCTCACTGTATATGTATCTTTTCCCTTTTTGCTTCCTATATGATGAATTCCTGTTCTGTTCTTTAGCTACATAGAAGTGTCTATTTGTATGTCTCTAAATGTTTTGATGAATTGAACAATGTGGACCCTGTTGTAAACAAGTGTAATGCTTAATTGGGTCGTCCACTCACAGTTAACAGTCTTTGTATTGAGTTTGTGCTTAAAATGTACTGTAAATTCTACAAACTGTTAATAAATATTTCAATCAATCAATCAATCAAACACTTAAAGTCCAACTCAAAATGGTGATGTAAAACTAACCCTAACCCAACATGACATCAGCTTGTGACTGCAGGTTGTTCCTGTTCAGACAGGAACAACCTGCAGGTGGAAAAGACCCTCAGCTCTGAACTCGGTAGAATCTGCACCTGGCTCGCTGATAACGAACTATCTTTACACCTGGGGAAAAATGAATCCATTCTACTTGGATCAAATAGTAATCTCAGCAAGGCTTCTTGGTTAGAGGGGGTGACAATATTATCACACGAAAAGATGAAATTACCTACCTAGGTTCCATCAATGGAGGAAGATTCCTATACAGGATCTCCTCACTGGTCAACAAAAACAAATTGAAGACCCTAACAGGAGCCCTCGTACAAGGTTTCTTCGACTATGTACCACAGCACCTCTGAGGCCCTTAAAACAAGGCTCCAGACTTCCCAAAACAAACTGGTCAGGCTACTATTGACCTCACCCCTGCCCACTTTGACAGGCTGGAATGGCTTAGGGTTGACGACAGAGTACAGCATCTTGCAATGGGTCTGGTCCACAAGATTCGCTACACCACCAAGATACCCATGTACCCGTCTAAATACTTCCTTAATGTTAACGAAGTCCACATCCACAACACCAGAGGGAGTTCAACAAACCATGTGCAACCCAGATTCGGCACAAACAAGGGACTAAATTATTTTCGCTCCTATGCCACCAAAATGTGGAACGCCCTACCAACAGTCCAACATGCAAATCCCTTGACTCCTTCAAAACTGCTCTCAAAGGGCACCTACGGATGGCTACAATTCGAAACTGGCCCCCGTAAAACCTGAATCCCCCACCCACCCCTTTTCCCCCTCACTGTAGCCTATATGTTTCTTTTCCCTTTTTACCTCCTCTATGATGATTTCCTGTTTTGACTATATAGTTGTGTATATTCGTACGTCTCTTAATGTTTTGATGAATTGAAAATGGTGGGCCCTAGTGTAATGCTTTATGATGTCGTCGGTTAACAGTTTTTGTATTGAGTTGTACTTGAATGTAGGCTACTGTAATTCTGCAAACTGTTAAAGGTTTTATGACATTAATTTTCATTTATTTTTATTTTTCTTTTTTCTTTTAGGTTTTATGACCTCAATTACACCCAAAAAACCTGAACTTTGAACATTCAGTGGATTTTCTGTGGTCTGAAGTTTTCTTTGAGGTTTGGAAGCCTTTTGAGCTACAATGAAAACAGGCAAAACAGTGAAAACAGTGACATCTGCTGGCAAATCCCATTGACATATATGGGATTTGCAGGATCTTACATCACAATCTGCCGGCAAATCAGAGCACCTGTTTGAGCCAGAAAACCCCAGATCACAGAAAATCTACTGAATGTTAAAAGTTCATGTTTTTTGGGTGCAATTGAGATTAGAAAACCTAACAAAAATAAGAACAATTCCAAAACCTTTTTTTTAATGTCACAATCCCTTTAATAAATCAATCAATCAATCAAAAGAGCTAGACAATATGACGTAAATGACACATTATGAAGTAAATGTTCCCTTCATTGTCAATACGTTTACAAAACAAACATTGAACTAAAGAGAAACATTAAACCTGTGTATAGGATGGGGCTAGCGCCCCTCAAAAATACATATTTAGCCCCATGTTCGAATGCCCCCGCCCCCCTGTAAAAAATTGCAAAAATCATTAAAACGAAAGAAAGCAGCAAATGAAAAAAACAATAACACTCATCTTTTTCTTTCTCAAATGACAACCTTAAAACATGAACCTTGGTTGAAAAAAACTAAAGTTGTCCTTCAAGCTTTCCTGGTCTCCTGATTGATATCACTTATTTCTCCCTACAGGCTATACCTGATCCACACACACACACACACACGTGCTCACAAACAGAAACAGCAGACGAGCAAGTGAAAGTCCTTCTAGACATATGACATAATCCTCCCCCCCCCCCCCCCCAACAAAATAATAATACAAAAAACTAACATAATATGCATGGCAGGGAGACATGTCGTAAACCAAAACAAGGCACACAAGAGCGGGTGGGTGCCTACAGTACCCACTGCTCTGTCAGGCTGAAGAGCATCCAAGCAGAGAATGAAAAAGGGAGAACATGATGGAGGTAGAGAGAGAGGGGGGGAGAGCTGAGATGAAAACTGAACTGGTTTTGGATTCCCCCAGTTTAAACTGGTTATAGTGGGGCCAAGACAGATGGCACTCACTCAGGGAAACACTGGGCTGTCCTCTCTTGGTCTCTCTTCATGAGCGTCTAGTTCAGTCCTCTCTCTCTCTCTCTCTCTCTCTCTCTCTCACACACACACACACACGCAACCCACACACACTAACAAACCTCTTTTAATAGCTATTATTGGCATCCTTTGCCTCTCCCAGATCCCCGAATCAGAAATCACAGAGGCCCATTATATTTATCATTGACCCATTTGGCAAGATGGCGCATCGAGTGCCGGATTAAATCTGAAGCATTTTATAATCCCATAATTCAAATGTTTTAATTACTTAGATGAACAGGAGGTGTTTGAGCAAAGGCTAATCTCTGAGACATAAGGGGAGAGAGAGAGAGACAGTGAGGGGGACAGAGAGAGAGAGAGAGGGCAAGAGAATGAGATTTGTGTTGCGCAAGCCTCCAGGACAAACAAACCCATGTTAACATGCATTCCAACTGTAGTACAGTCGCACAGACAGGCTTATTTGTAGAATATTAGCGCTGTATTAATATTTACCACCTGTTATCGGTGCAGATTAAACCATTTTATTATAATTGACACTGAGGCAAGGCCCGCACACTCCAACAGCAGTAGGAGAAAACCATTACCAAGCCTAGATATTTCCATGCATGGGAGCACACTTTACAGCAGGGGTAGGCAACCTTAGGCACGGGTGCCAACATTGGCACAGGGGGGGTTGGGGGAAAGGGGGGGGGGGGGGTCGATGGCACACTGGCATGAGTGTGTGAAAGAGTTTTTTTCTTTTAAAATTGAAATTTAGTATCCTCGCATCTACAAATTGCATCCTGCATATAATTCTACGTTTATTCAAACTCCTAACTCTGTGGAGGGAGTCTGGGAGATTGCTAATGATCGTTACACCCTCCTGACGTGAAAGAAAATACATCTTAAGAAGAAAAAGATAAAGGTTGTTGATGAATATGGACAACCAAAATCTGTTGGAAATATATAACATTTTGATATGGTATCATAATTAAACTTAATCGATTGATATGGCACACTGACTACATCAAGGAAATGAAAACAATGACACTGCATGTCAAAAAGGTTGCCTTGGTCCTTGTTTGCGCAAACTTATTTTAACAGCTATTTCTTGACGCAGCTATTTCTTGCTGTGGGTCGTCATCATCATCACAAGCAGCCTCGCTCGTTGCTGTATATCTTGAGCACCGCCACACAGGTCCAGTTTGTGTAACTGATCCCACAATTGTGTTTGATAGCCACCCCAGCTGTCAATCAGACCCCGGGACAAAAGGCTTCTAAACCCAGGCTCATGACCTCATGCCGGGGGTCTGCTCCGTTCCGGAGGGGTCTTAACACCGTTCAACTGCCTTTTGTGTCTGGGGGCCATTTTTCAGACGCTGCTGAGTACCGAGAATCGGCCTCGCGGCATCCCCGGGGGACTTCGGGAGCCAGCACAAAACCACACACCCCACATGATGTACAGTATACGCACGCACGTATACGCTAGACAGACACACGCCCCCATGAGCATGCACACTCACACACACACACGCATGCACACATACACAAACACACACACGCGCGCACAACCTGATCGTCACACACATCATCCCCCTTGATCCGCTGAGCCAGGAGTGAGCCTTAAGACAAGGAGTGACGACCAGGACAGCTGCAGGGTTTGGAAGCCAGTCTTAGCTAGTCCTCCCCCACCAGCACCACCACCACACCAAGCCACCCCACCTTCAGCCAGCCAAACAAGCCATTGTTTCTGGCCGGAGCCTGTGGTATTTCATTTGTCATGAAATGGATATACAGACACGGGAACGAGCACGAGTCACTTTCTCCAAAAAAGACATTGGGTGCTGCTGCTGATAGCGGCCACTGCTGTTGTGGCTGGCCAGGCTACTTATTGCTTCACACAACCCTCTCACACACTCACACACACACACACACACACACACACACACACACACACACACACACACACACACACACACACACACACACACACACACACACCACACACACACACTCAACCACCAAAAAAACCAACATCCTTAACCTTCTAAAGCAGCTTGCCACAGCACCCGTGCAGAACAACTATTAATAAACCTGCGTTTCCCAAGGTGGAACCATGCAGGGTGGAATCTGAAGGGTATTGTTTTCCAAGGAGGCTGAAGAAAAAGAGAGAATATAATTATGTACAGAGAGGGAGAGGGAGACAGAGAGGGTGGCTGGCATTACATGCTGCCAATGTGTTTTTAAACTCCCCCACGATGTTTCGTTGCTTCGATTTCTGGGGGGGGGGAGCGGGGGGGGGGGGGCATTAGGCAGGTAGGTCGTTAACATCCGACAGTCGCTGCCAGCTAGCCGGCCCCCGCAGAGAATGGCTCCGCTCTAATGGGTCTTATGACATCGTATATGCTGTATGCTCCCCCCGTCCGTCCACCGTATAATTAGCCAACCTTTACACATTTGCGTGGCCACTAGACGTTAATCCACTGACAACATGCCACGTCTTAGACCGACTCTCAACACGTAGTTAACGGGCCGAAAAAAAAAAAGGTGTCTTGACGGATTGACAACGCACCCTGCTTCATGCGCTGTGGCATTTACATGAAATTGCTGAGGACTCGGGAGGCCATTCCAGCCTGAGGCCTCCATCATCTATAAGTCCCCCCTCCTAACCTCGCCCCTCTCCTCCAGTCCAACAGAGTTCATGGTCAGAAAACAATACCCCTCTATCTCTGTCAAGGGCATTCCTTGGCACAACAATAGGACCGTCTCCTCCACCCTTCCCCCCCCCCCCCCCCCCAATATTTCCCTCCCCCCCGCCCCCCCCCTTTCCCCATTCTCCAGCCATTCCATCAAAGAGCATTCCTGATCCAGAGCCCCCTATAAGCCCGTCGCCCTGGGCCTGTCCATGTGACACGACACGGGCAGACAGTCATCTTTAAGAAGTGATTCACTCTGGTATCCAAAGCCTAGAGAGGCTCTGGCTGCCAAGATACCCCACATAGCCATGCATGGGGCCAGGTACGCGAACAGCTGCGCCACAAACAATAAAGGCAGAAAAATGGGAGGCTCAGGCACTCGATCGGGGGTGGGGTGGGGGTGGTTATGGGGGGGTGGGTGGTTATGGGGTGGGGTGGAAGATGCAGCCCTCATGGCCTAACCTCCCTCTCAAGCGTGGACCTATAGTCACCTTGAGCCAGTTGGTGCCTGCCTGCCTGCCTGCCCGGCGAGACAATAGAGCACCATGGTGTGGCCACCCGTTTTGAATGCCATCGATGCACTGAAAGGGACAACGTCGGGTTTAATCAGAGCATCGAATGCTCTCAGTAGTCGTCCACTCTAACTGACCTTATACCAAGATCTCAGTAGAGAGGTTAACCCATTCTGACCTGAGATCAGATTCATACGAGGTTTCCGCCGGACAAACACTGGGTCTGATGAACCCATTCTGACCTGAGATCAGATTCTAAAAATGTCAGTCGCTCTTCGATTTTTCAAAAATAGCAGACCTACAAGCTCGTATCGCGCCACTCGGTGGCGCGATATGAGCTTGTAGATCTGCTATTTTTCAATAGCTAAAGCATAACATGATGCCAACACCAAAATGGGTGCCCGTTCAGAATGGGATAAGACTGATATGAAGTTAGAGGGAGAACGTCTCTGATGTGTGCTCTAATCCAGCGGTGGGCGACTTTGACGATGGAGAGGCCACTGTATTTCCACACTCACTCCAGAGGGCCACATTGCAGCGCGTTTTGACCTTGTAGATCGGCTATTTTCTTCCTATATGAAAAGTAAAATTCTTATTTAATTTCAAGTGCATTTAGTTATAGCTATATAATGTTAACTTTATAAAGTAAATACAAACACATTGGACATAAAAGAAAACTTTTGAATAATATAGTCATTAAAACTCACTCAGTGCCACAGGACGCCTAATGACGCCTCCCCCTTATGCTACGTATATATAAGCTAAGTAATTAAAGCGCGTCATATTTGCCTGTTTGGAATTGTAACCGAAATCAATAATATATCAGCATTCTGATATTAATCTGCAGGCCGCATTAAGTGATGGTGGGGGCCGCATGTGGCCCCCGGGCCGCCAGTTGCCCATGTATGCTCTAATCTCTTTAGGTGAGGTGTTGGGAGCATAATAGGAAAAAAAAAAGCTGCATCTCCCATTTTATTTGGATAGGGTTATGCATGTCTAGCCAGAGGATCATAACAGAACAGCGAGTCTATGACGTATGCTGGCCCTAACCTGTTCAGAGCTTTATAAACAAGTAGATAAGACTATAAAAGCTCTGGAACTCTGGAAAACACAGGGAGCCCTCTCCATTGTTTTTGTTTGTAGTCTAGCAGGAGAGTTCTGAATACGCTGCAGCCTTTCAATGGACTTATTAGGAGAACCTGGTCCATCCTTTAAAGCAGTCCAACGTACTTGGGATAAAAGCATGAGTTCCAGCAGTTCCAGAGTTAGGAATGGTTCTACTCTGACAATATTTGAGTCTTGAGAGCATGCTGTTTTTGTCCCTTTTGTTTATATGGGATTTATAAAACTCAAAGTCTAAAATAACACCTAGTAGTCCAGCGGCTGGGGGTGTGGAGTGGGACATTTCGTATAATAGTTTTTGCCAGAAGGCTTGTTACTTCTGTTTCGATCAAGGGAGTCAGGTTGGACTTTTTTTTTTAAGAGCTGGGAAAACCTCACCCCTTTCAGTAACTATAAGATTTATAATCTTTCCCTGATTTAATTTCATAAAGTCACAGCCTGACTGGGTCCTGGAGTGTTGCGTATACCGAGGCCACGCATGTCGGACTAACGGGATGTAGGAGTTATGAGCGGTCCCTGGGGGCCATCACTGTATGGGAATATACTGTAGCTCTTCCCGGGATCTTTGAGTGCTGCTGTGTTAGGTCAGATGAGTGTGCCACAGCAGGGATGGAGCTCTCTCCCATCCCTG
Source organism: Protomyctophum parallelum (assembly GCF_964188405.1). Classification (NCBI taxonomy): domain Eukaryota; kingdom Metazoa; phylum Chordata; class Actinopteri; order Myctophiformes; family Myctophidae; genus Protomyctophum; species Protomyctophum parallelum. The sequence goes on along the minus strand of NC_139717.1, from coordinate 38,881,914 downwards.
CAGGACGCATAAGGACAGCAGGTGCTTGAGTATAGGGGCAAAAAGGATTATGTAAGGAAGAACGTCATCCCAGTAATGGACTGCTTGTGATGATACGGAGGTGTCTATATAGCCCAGGTCCCAACAATCAGACGTTCCACTGCAGCTGCCAGTGCCCTGAATGAAGACAAGCTAAAATAATTAAACCCCAAAAAAACGAAATAAAACGGTCTGTAAGAATCCCAAGTATAGCTGCTCAAATGTTACTTTACTTGCACCACAGTCATTCCATTCCAGAAGTTGTGGGAGGGGCCATTAATGTATCTTAAATCTGTGTAGAATGCATGTGTAAGAAAGAGCCCAGATCAGGCGTCTCTTCTTGGTTTTTAAACAGCTGGAACTACTTCAACTTGTAGCGTGGGCAAAGCGTTTCCGTTGTTTTTTTTTGCCCACGCTACAAGTTGTTTAAAAAATCACACCCGTGTGAACTGAGTGGTGCAAATCCACCCCCCCCCCCCAACTCTCTCTCTCTCTCTCTCTCTCTCTCTCATTAGCAGGCAGCAGGCACAGCACTACCCCTCTCTCTGTTTCTGGCGCCCCCTACTGGTATTAATAAGTCACATACTCGTGCTCATGACCACTGATACATACATAGGTAGGTGTACACGGACATTGCTGGTTGTAGGAGTGGTTGCACCACTCAAAAACAGAAAGATATGCTACTGTCTGGTCATAACTGAAGAGCGTGTGACTGATATGTGCAGGTTATTGGAGGGAGATGATTGGTTCCAGCCTTGAGGAGGCTAGTTTAAAATGCAGCTCCTATGAGATTTCCTCCTCGTTCCACACCAGCTAGAATGTCTGTAGAATGTTTGTTAGAGCTGTTCTCCTGCTGTGTTTTGATTAGGTGTTAGGTTATAGTGATTTGTCTTTTGGTTTTATTTGATTAGGTAATTTATGTCTAGTTCCCTTTGTTTATTGCTTTAGCTTTCAGCTCACCCTGAAGTCAATGGTTTTTTATTAAAACCTGTAAAAAAGGCAACAACCTTGGTTGTTGTTGGTGCATGCATGGTTCTTAGGAGCCGGGAAGAGGCGAGTCCCATGCATAAACACGTAACACTGAGGTTACAGTAACACAATGAAACGGCATAAAACCTGAAAGAATTAGTGGCAGTGATGAAAAAGAAGACCTTGTAGTGATATTGTAGGTATTATGTATTGTTTCTTAATACTACAGTAGACCTCTCCAGTCCACTACAGGGTGGGGAGCAGGAAGACTTTATTTTTACCCCCTTCCTTGGGAGAAGTGCATGGCACACATTCTTCTACCAAGATGGTGCAAGCCTGCTCGACACATGGGCAGCCGTAAATAAGACAATGGCATGTCGCTCTCTTCAGAGGCACCTCGTCTGGAAGCCCCTACAGCTACACACTGCCTGGAGGTCGTGTGAAGGAGGTGTCAGCCCATCAAGAGGCCTGACACTCTCTCTCTCTCTCTCTCTCAGATGTTACATTGGAAATGTTGCACCATACCAGAGACACAGAGACCACAAATCATGTAGAAGGAGACAGGGCAGATATTACCTCACCTTAAGTGTTTACATAAACTCCAGTGAACCAAAGCCTTGGGAAGTGGTATGACTCTTGAAGCAGGTCCTGGCCCACTCCGTGACTCCCCCGAGTGATTTATGGAGATACAATCTAAGCAGATCGTCCATCATAAATGGAGAGATTAAATGAATACACTTGCAGTCTGCAGAGGTATAGCAGCTTATCCACATAAGTTAAGTACACCTCTCCATGTCAAAGCAAGGCATAAGAATACCTCACTCTCAATCTAAGCTCGAAGAAGGTGAAGGACTTTCAGAGGGCGAGTGGGATTGCGTCTCTCTATCACTTATTCTATTCCACTATTTCACGATAGAAACAAACAAACAAAAACAAAAAAACATGCAAAAGAGTTTGAGAGAGAGAGAGAGAGAGCTAAACCGAGACAGAAAGAAGAGAGATGCGGCGAGAGAGAAGAGCGTGAGGATGTTTGTTTGGAACTTGTTAACTTTCCCATTCCCATGTTATGCTTTAGCTATTGAAAAATAGCAGATCTACAAGCTCATATCGCGCCACCGAGTGGCGCGATACGAGCTTGTAGGTCTGCTATTTTTTGAAAAATCGAAGAACGACTGACATTTTTAGAATCTGATCTCAGGTCAGAATGGGTTCATCAGACCAGTGTGTGTCCGGCGGAAACCTCGTATGAATCTGATCTCAGGTCAGAATGGGTTAACTTTCCCCCCTGGCCCGGCCCAAACAGAGAAAGGCACGGAACGTGAGGTTAACGGAGGACTAGTACAGAGAAAGGAGAGAGAGAATTTACCACAGCAGCTCAGGAGGGGCGCTCATTACGATATTAAACAAGATTTAATAAGTGAGAGTGATTTGATGAGGTGATTATCCCGGTCCATTAATCAAGCAGGCTTCTGGCCTCACTGTAATATGGCCCATCTTTCCCCTCTACAGTCTACATCCAAAGCCTCTTTAGATGCTGAGCTCCTTACTGTACCAACGCCGATGCAGAAACAACAAGAGGGGGAGGAGGGGGGAGAGGACATATCTCTCAACCCTGTGGGCACTTTGAACACCCACTCATCCTGCCACACACAGTCACACACGCACACACACACACACACACACACACACACACACGCCTCCCCATCTCATGCGTCTGAGAGATTGAACCCCTTAGCGTTTGGGTCAGAAAGTCTAAAGTCTAAAGCGGCGGAGACGTATATAAGAGGGTGATAACTGCTGTGATATTAACGAGAAAGCATCTGTCGGCATTAGGGGTTTAGAGCTGAGGAGGGAACAGAAGGAGGCCGTGTGAATTCCACTGGATCGTTGGGTTCCAGCGCCATGGAGGGGACTTAAAATCCCCCCGTCTATATTATGCTCGTGTGTGTCTGTGTGTCTGTGTGTCTGTGTGCCTGTGTGTGTGCGCACGCATCTGTGACACTACCACACTGGATTGTCAGATGTCACTAAATGCTTCTAAGGAAATTGAACTATAATGCTTTAGGGTGGCATGTGTGATGCTGGTGGAAAGTAACTAAGTACATTTACTCAAGTACCGCAATTGTGAGGTACTTTACTGGAGTTTGTCAATTTTTCTAAACATTTTACTTATACTCCACTACATCTCAGAGGCAAGTCGATGAACGGCAAGCGTGGGAGCACTTGCCGTAGCACTATATAGTATATATATATATTCCACTGTTAGGTTCCTAGCTATTGTATGATTCATTCATGACTATTTTTATGTATTTGATGTATTACCATGTTTTTGTTCTTGTTTAATGTACAGTAAATCGCTCTGGATTAAGAGTGTCTGCTAAATGCCTAAATTGTTTAACTGTGGGAGCTGCTCCACTGTGTGTGAACACCATGAAAAGACGCAGTAGCATGTAGAGTAAGTAAATTGTTATAATGCAGTGTTCCTTTGAGACCAAATATCAAACCAGAAGATGAGATCAAACTTCGTCATCGCTTTCAAAGCTTTCTTTTATTGCCAAGCCACGGTTAAAAGGCAGACATTATAATTATAAAAGATACTGTTGCTTCATTATCATTACACAGAGTATAGTATAGTATAGTTGCGAACGCAATGAGCACTAACTATGAGACCCTGCAGATCGTGTCTGTCTGTCTGTCTGTCTGTCTGTGTGTCTGTCCCACTGTGACACCACCAGCTGTAGCACACACACACACACACACACAGTAGAAAACTTTACTAACTAAATAGAAAAAAAAGTACGTAATTTATTCTAATTGTTGTTATTGCAATTTACGAGCTGCGTTCGCTTCCCGCGTTTGCGCGTCTTACTTGTATAGTATAGTATAGTATAGTATAGAATACTTAAAACAGTTAAAACAGACCATAACCTTACAATACAATGGAGGAGAAAAACATTTCAAATGCTCAAGTGGAAGAAGATGACCTCAAAGCAGGCATGGGGACGAAGCTGGTTCCGGGAAACTGGCTGAGCGTATTAACACAATAAACACGGAAAATATAATACAAGAATGTTTTTTATCAACATAATCCAGAGAGATGAGAACAAACCAACCTGGAATATAATCCCAAGGAGGAGGTCCCCTGGTTATCTTTCATCAGTCTCTGTGCAAACACACACACACACACACACACACACACACACACTCTATTTCTCATTTGCGCGTAATCAACAGATAATCTTTAAGAGGATGCTGTCACTTCAGCAGCTACATCTGCACCGAAATCTCCCCCTTGTTTTTTTTCTCACCAGTGAGATGAATAATAAGCAAACTGGCTTAAGCACCCAATTTCTCCTCAACTTAAAGCTTTAAGGGCTATAGGGGTCATACAGTGTGCTATAAGCATAATGAATAAAATGCTTCAGTTCTTCTGCATCGTGATTCGTTGTGAGCTTGCATATCGCCTATTTTCGGCTTGCGATGCTCGTCGTGCGAGTATAAAATAAGTGTTTAGTACATTGTCAAAAACAATGTTATGGCTCGATGAAAATAACACATTTTCGTATAAAAGTATAAATTAGGCTTTGAGGTTTACTCAAAGGGCAGATGCAGCATTTGGTCGCTGACAGTCTGGGGGCTGTAAGACAATGTCGCCTTGGTGAGTAACTTTCACTCTCTCTCCCTCTCTCTCTCTCTCTCTCTCTCTCTCTCTCTCTCTCTCTCTCTCTCTCTCTCGCTTTCCGTGTATCTAAGCAGCGTAATTTGAGTAAATGACAGGGGAACATCTGCTGTGCATAAGAGAGAGGCCAACACTTTAACATGCAGATGTCTCTCTCCATCTGCATTAATTCAATAATTACTGCAATAGAGGGAGGACGGGGGGGGGGGGGTGTTTTTTTTTTTATAGCTTAAGACAATGTTATCTGTGCCAGTTGGAATTGGGAGGGTGAAACATAGGGAGGGAGAGAGAGAGAGAGAGAGCTGTATAGATGTGGTTTGGGGGAGAGGAGGGGTAGATTATTATACCATTTAGCCAGAGCAAGCTGTCACATTGCGGAGAATCCCACTAATTCCGCCGTGCCCTTGGAGCGTCACTGGCAGACTTTGAGTGACCGCTGATGCCTCAACGCCATCACACCACCACCACCACATGACCAATCCACTTCACCACACACACACACTATACACACACGCACGCACAAATGCATGCACGCACACACACAAACACACACACACACACACACACACACACACAGACACGCAGACACTCACACACGCAAAGAGTACAAGGATAGTAACTAGTAAGATTGATGCATGAAAATGCATGTAAATCCTTTTCGGATTATATCCGTATCATGTGAACCTGCAAACATGAATAAAGTTATTACACCGCACAACATTGAGCAAGCGGTGAGGGGGCATGGCGAAAGGGCAAATCGCCAGTATACGTTCCAGATGGAATTCAATTAAGGAGGGCTAATTCTCAAGAGACGTTTAAACACTATCCTGCTTCTTAAAAACAAGAAATGACTAGAAAGGTCATATATATCAGCTTGCATACCATTCTCTTGCATATTGTACATTCGTAGGGCTTTCTGTAGTGGCGTTTGCAGTCTCTAGTCATGTAGCCTGAGCTAACGTGTTAGGTTTCTGGTCTAGAGGGGCGGGTCGCGGCTGAGATTTGCGCACGCCCTGATTGGATCTCATCGATCTGTCCGTCACCCCCGGCCCCTCCTCTCCCCCCTAGTGCAGCGCTACGTCACATGATTTGGAGCAACGCCCACCCGGAAGGGTTGACTCCCACTTTTAAACCAGAGCGGCCAATGCGTTCCTCCAGGCTTTCAGTTTTTGCACCAACAAAAATGAAAGCCTGGTACCGAGGCTACTAGTCATGGTGCGGCGAGGGAGGAGAGCGGGCTTATAGTGTCCCATTGGCCGTGGGGTTTAGTGTCCCATTGGCCGTGGGGCTTAGTGTCCCATTGGCCGTATAGTCTCCCATTGGCTCTAGAGGCCAGCCAAGGAGAGTGTGCTACTGTACATACAGTAAGCCCCCCCTCACTCCTCCAAAGTGTTGGCCCTGCACCTTCACGGCCACATGACAACAAGACTAGTGCAGAGTGATCAGATGGGCCCCGCAGGCTAGCCTTGGACAATGTAAGGAGGCTGCTGCGTCTCATAGATGTTGCCTAAAATCTGATTTATCCAGCTGCAGTCGTTAGATTGAATGAAGGCCTTTGATCATCTAGATTAGAATGGCCTTTTTATGGCCAGCGCTTGGGGCGATGGCCTTCCGTGCCCCCTTTTATTGATATGATCAAGGTGTTATATAATAATCCAACAGCTGTGGTGCTGCTTGTGGGCAAGAACTGCTCCCCCTTTTTGCCATCAAGGCAGAGTTGACCCCTGAATCCATTACCGTTTGTGCTTTTTCTTGAGCAGCTGGTACAGACCATTCGTCAGTCACCCGTATTTTGTTCGCATTCTCTATGAATGGAACGCGTCATCATGTTTCATATACATATGCAGACCACCTGATAACAATGCCATGCAATGTATATCCCACAAATACTGTCTATTTTTATCATTATGGTAAACCATCTGGGGTTAAAATAAATTGGCAGAAATCTGTTTGGTTACCACTGAACCAGGTGATGATCAAGGCACTCATCTGTCGGATCCTTCTATTCTGGTTGTCAAGAATTGTCCATGTCTGGAATCACAAATATTCCCTTGATTAAAGCAGTAGTTGTCTCCGCCAGGACGAAGGTATGGCAGAGATAACTTTGATCGAAGCAAAACTGAGAACCCCAGCAGAACCTCTTCCCCCAGATGTTCAGATCAGACTGTTATAGCACCACCAGGAGGCCTATTAACACATTTTTTGATATTCCGCCGGCGCCTACTACAGATGTTGTCCAGACATCATGTGAATCCATGCGATCGAGACATATTCCATCCGGATTGGCTCAAATTGGCTTTCAAAGTTTGGCTTCCAAAGGAGCTCAAAATTGGCTCCCAAAAGAGCACTTTTTCTAGTCAAATATAATTTTGGTAACACGCTCAAGAAAATTGTTTCTGATTTAAATAGCCTGCTCCTCATAGCCAAATTAAATGCAAAATTCCTTTTCCTTTTTCCTTCTTCCTTTTGTGACGGCCCCTGGGGCTTTTGCCAGGGTTCTGTGTGCTGTATGCATAATTGTTTTGCAGGATGTTGGGTGGTGCTGGAAGTAATCAGAGGAAGGGGAGACACCTGGCCACTGTCTCCTCTTTGTATAAAACACCTGCCCTTTGCGTGGGTCTTCTCTTCATTCCTCTCTAGGCCACAGGAGAGGCAACAGAAGAGCATTTCTGATTGATTGCCTTGATTAATTGATTTAGAGTTGACTAGCTACTTTTGGGCAGCATGTTAACCTGCCTATTTGTGTTAAACTATTAGCTTAACTGTTCATCATTTGTTAATAAACACAAGACTTTTGGGCCAAATGTCAGGGATGAATTTTTGACCCAGTCCAGCCCTGATGATTATCAGTCCCGAACGGAATCCGTGGCCGCGTGTTCAGATGAGAACTCTGTGGAATTACAGCGGAGAACAGAGTGTGTACAAGCTCTGATAGTTGTGTATAATTTATCGTGTCCTAATCCTATGCTTCCATTTGGTGACAATTTGGCCGTTTACAGACGCGACCAACAAACCGTGTTTTCCGTTGCAGATGATCATCCACTATAGGAATGAACATCACGAACGTACATGAAAGCCATTAAAAGAAAAATACTATGGAATTTTATAAACTGGGTGAATTCAATTAGAACTAGAAAAAGTGCTCCTCAGGGCACAGGTGTCCACCAGGGCAGGTCAGGTTGTGGCATCCTGGTGGCGCTATAATAAGCCAATGTGAAAAGGGTGCCATTTCTTCTTACGCCTTGGATGGCATTGGATGATTTGAGGCCAATGTGAAAAGGGTGGGATATATTCCTCCGCCTAGTAGGAACGGAATTGCACAGAATTACAGAATGTGAGGACATTTTCCTGGTTTTCTCTTTTTAGGGGCTGTTTTAGGCTTAGATTTAGACTTACCGGTATGTTAAGGGTAAAGGGCAAGACCACTTTATTAGAGGTTTGTATTGTATTCTGCCCTTGTTTGACTTATTTCACTCTGTTGTGCAGTTTAATAGAGAATGAATAAATAAAAATAAGGTCTCATTGACTTCCATTGTATCCGTAAACAGATCTCAAAGTGAACATGGTCGACCCTATTGTAAACAAGTGTAATGCTTTATGGTTATCATTTTTTATAAACAATAATTCCCTATAGTACTGGGTTTCCTGATGTGATACTGTATATTGTCAGAATCCGCTTTTGTTGCATTCGTTTATGTGCTAAAAGAGTGACTTTGAGACCCTATTTTTATTTCTTAATTTGCTATTACACTGCACAACGGAGTGAAATAAGTCATACATTGGACTAGTTTGAACATAACAAGGTAAGAAAACAATCCAATCCTCTAAAAAAGTAGTCTTGCCCTTTAAAATTAGGCATGTAGATCTACACACCTACGGAGAGAGAATTTTAAAATCACCAGGGATTGGCAACCAGGGAAACACAGACCAAGGTTATGGCATGTTTCTAAAAACAGACTTCACCTGAGTGAGTCTGTCCTATAATGACATTAAATGTCATTGTAAATTTGACAATGTACTGCAGGCCAATCATAGTTTGGCCAGCACCAACAATTGCAGTAAAACATAATGTACCAAAAGGTATGAGTTGACATTTTTACTGCGATAATTACCAAGAGGTGATTTTCAACATCTCAAATTCACTGAAAGCATTTATAAAGCAATCTGATAAATCTGATTATAATGTCAATGAATGAATGAAAGACTCTGTCTGTCTGTGTGTGTGTCCGGTTGTAATGCAAGTAACTCGAGAACCGTTTGCCCCACCGACTTCAAATTCGACACACGCATTCCACATCCCCACAGGGAGTGCAGTGCCTGATATCGAGTCGGTCGGACCCACGGTTGTCCAAAACCACCACAAAAGGCTCTGGTCAGGCTCTGCCAGTAGGCCTAATGAGCCCAAGTCCCCTCACCTCACCTGTGTAATTTCCAGCCTCTGCCTCAGCCAATTGATTGCCATGGCAACCCCACACCTGCCAATTGATTACTTAACCAGTCCACATTTTACAGTCAGTTTGCACTCTTCAGACACAGGCAGACAGACAGATACAAAGATCTCTATGTGGGACACAGACAGATAGTTAAAACGGGTGCTATGACAATGGGTATATTATTAGGTTCCCAAGTTGCATCGTTCTCAAGTAGGCCGGTGGCCGACAGGCATGTACAGGTCTAGTCTATCTATAAATGCACCAAGTCTCTGTCTGTCTGTGTGTGTACGGTTGTAATGCACATAACTCGAAAACCGTTTGCCCCACCGACTTCAAATTCGACACACGCATTCCACACTACCGCAGGGAGTGCAGTGCCCAGTGTCAAGTCAGTCGGACCCACTCTAGGTCGTCCTCAGACGAGCCTTCCATAGTTGCTTCCAGTCATCCTTCCAGAAGTCCCTGACTTTCTTCAGAGCAGTGCCTCGGACCCACGGTTGTCCAGAAACGCCCCAAAAAGGCCTCTGCCCGGGCTCTGGAGGGCCCCTGCCCAGGGTCCATATAGGGAGCTGGCCTGTTATGACATCATTCTGACGTCTGCATAGACTCCATATTTGGGCATGCCTGACAAAGAACTCCATATATTGGCATAAAAGGGACACAGACATAATATCTGGGTGGGGCATGCATTTCCAACTTGCATCGTTCCAAGTAGGCCAGGCCCTCTACACGGGCACCACTGTAGAGGCTCCAACGGGCACCGCTCTAGTTTTATTTAAAAAAAAACAGGCATTGCTACAGACAACACAAGAATGGAACTGGAACTCACATACATTCGGAATCTTTGATACTCTCAAAGTTGTGTGACTGGTTGCTACCGAAGATGAGTCTATAAGGCCTGCTCCACAAAAGAGCAGTGCACCCACAATCAATGACACATACATACATAAATGACACAAACCTCACTCATCCATGCCCGCTAAACATAGAGACAAAGGAAAGTATTTGTATACTTGGCAGGCTAACTTCCTTTGATTGCGGCAGTGTCGCTGTAGGAAACAATGCGCGTGGACTATTTATACACCAAGGAGAAAGAGAATTCCTCTTAGAGGAAAGCTCAGAGGAGCCAGGCTATTTAGAGACTTACACTGTCCAATCCTCCATTTTAATTCAACTCTGAGAGTGTACAAAACAACACGCACACTCTCAGAGTTACAAGTGGATACATTAGTACTGTGCACTGACTGATTGGACAATGGAATGCTTTACTGTGCTCTTCCCCAGAACACTTGCACTAGCAGATATAAGGTTCCTTTAGAGCAGTAACCTTTGTGCAACAAGGAAAGGTAAATCCACATGCATTATTCCACATGAGGTAAAACCACATAAGGTAGCGAATCTAGCGATGCTTTCCTTGCTTCCTTGCCCATAGCTGTTAAACTGAAAAATTACCTGACAGTTTCATTGTCGCATCTTTTGATGTGCCACTGTACGATATGTTCCTGAACATCATACCCAGGCAGACATTTCAATCTGATGGCAAATCTCTTCCCGAGCCGCAATTTACACAACGAGTGACCCGACACCGGAGGCAAAATGAATAAACAATATCGAAATCGAGGCCAGGTTTTCCGTCAAAACTATTCAGTCACTGCCTCATTCATACAGGTTGCTGCCGTTATTTGCACTGAAAAATCAATCTTGCTCTGAATATTTGTAATATTCACATTTTGTGTAGATGAAGGCTACTCATTGGTAATGATACAAACATCAGTTTAACAATACATTTGAATATCAATAAAAACTAAGTGAAAAAAAAATATATTTGAATATACATATTCATATTGTTGGGCAACTTAATCCGATCGCATGGATAAAGAAAAGCCCCGGGTGTAAGGACCTTTACTGTACGTTCGTCTCTCCTGTCTGAAAAGTGCCCAGTCAGCCACTTCAACACTAGCATCGCTATTCCTGCAGGCATGCCATAATAGGCCAACATTCAGCAAAAATAGGTGAAACATTTTGCAAAAATAGCATGCAGATCTGCTATTTTTAACGAACGAGATTTGACGCAAGGAGGGAACCAAGTATAGAGCCCTGGAGGACCCCGTTCACCGAAGTATAGGGTTTGAATGGTTAAAGAGCAACAAATCCCTGCTCGCTAAACCCACCCAAGCCCGACCTTCATTAGCATAGCTAACAAACTCCCTGAAAGAGCAACATCGGAGGGCGAGGACAATGGTGGAGTCTATTAAAGGGGGGGAGAGGAGAGGAGGGGAGAGAGCTATTGTTCTGGTCTGATTTAGCCCCTCGGTGTCACCCTGCAACTGTTGTCACTTCTAAGTTTAGCCGGGCGTCCTAGAGGGGACAAGGAGAAGGAGGAGAAAGAGGTGGGGGGGATGAGGGGAGACGAGATGAAGGGATGGTTGAAGGGCCACGGAGGAGAGTGATGGAGTAGAGAGGCAGAGTGGAGGATGAAGGCTGTATGGTGGATAACGCTGACGTATATGTACACAATTGGGGCACGATTACAAATTTAACCCATTCTGACCTGAGATCAGATTCATACGAGGTTTCCACTGGACACACACTGGTCTGATGAACCCATTCTGACCTGAGATCAGATTCTAAAAATGTCAGTCGCTCTTCGATTTTTCAAAAATAGCAGACCTACAAGCTCGTAGCGCGCCACTCGGTGGCGCGCTATGAGCTTGTAGATCTGCTATTTTTCAATAGCTAAAGCATAACATGATGCTAACACCAAAATGGGTGCCCGTTCAGAATGGGTTAAGTAGAGGATGAATTGCCATACCAATAATTAACGATTTAATTGTGTTTTTTTTGGCATTGAACATGGGAACATATGAATACAATATTAATTTATGTTTGGTTTTTATGCTTCATATCACAAATTGCACAGGGAAGATATGACAAATACTATATTTTTTATAGTTAATTTTCTTTGTTTTTTAATATAGCTGATCTCATCTACAAGCTTACAGCACGTCACGAGTGTTCATTTAACCACATGAACCCTATAGCTTCCCTATTCTGGGAATGAACATTTGATAAAGGAGCAGCCAAAGTAAAAGGGTATATGACAGCCGTAGGTCTGAATCCCACAGAGAGTGACAGCGAGTAGCTATGAACAGTAGAGTAGATCATTATCAGAGACAAAATTACCACTGTGAACCAAGACACGACGAGAAACAAAAGAGGGGGACAGTCGTCGGAGGAGCAGATAGATTAGCCCAGCTGTTGGCTCATAAAGCGTCCGTGGGGTGAGGCGTTAAGCCCCCCAGTGAAAGCAGAGCTTAGGTGGGTGACACAGGGCAGCAGACCATGCTCGGTCCACTGTGGCCTCCGGCACAGGGCCCGAGCCAAAGCAAAGACACATGGATAAACAGTGGGAGATGAAGCTCCATGCCTGCAAAGCCCACAAGGCTAAGACGGCCGGCCAGGCAGGCAGGCAGGCAGGCGGGCAGGCGTCAACCACAGCCCCCCCCTGCTCACCCCTCAAGCCAGGAGTGGAGACAAGGCTTAAGGCTTGGCTCGATAGCAGCACTGTCAAGTGAAGGGACTAAGGGAGTGGGTGGTAGACATTGTCTCAGTCAAGTCAATGAGTTCATCAGCAAGAATGTGGATTTAGATACACTGGGGGTCGGCTCAAGGGAGTATGAAGAGAATTACATTGGTTCTTGGCATGCATAAACAGCACGCATGCACACGCACATGCGCGCGCACACACACACACACACACACACACACACACACACACACACACACACACACACACACACACACACACACACACACACACACACACACACACACAGTACACACACACACACACACACAAACCTGCAAACGTACATACATCAACACGCGACACAAAAGAAAGGCACCTTAATTGAGCAATTACAGTGGACCCACGTGCTGCCGCCCTGCATGCAGAAAATAAACTCTGAGCGGCAATCCATCTCTCAAGCCGCGGCCTGACGCTGACCCCTGGTTAGTACTGCAAGTCCTCTCTGGGAGCTGCGGAACGCCGCACGATAACAAGGTCACGAGTGGGAGGTGAGTGCCCTCTCCAGCGCTACGGTAGGACCAGCAGCACCCACGGTCTTTAACCCGCTGGATTTCACACACTACCCTCATCCGTGACCTCGCCGCACAGAGGCATTAGCAGCTGCTATTTTATGAGCTTCCCAATGTGACAAAGCACAGTGTATATCCACCAGCCATATATTCATGAGTCATATCTTCAGAAGCAAAGTACGTATTTAGCTTGATCCGTGGAGGAGAAAGGAAGTGCATTATTGTGTTGGCATAGTGATAAGTCAACGGTGTCAAAGTCTTGTGGTAAGCCTTATGTAAGGACTTATATCTATCTCAAATAAGCGGGTGCACATTATAGTGTATAGGCGGCCCATAAATTGTTTATTCGACACAATGTTTGCATTTTGATGCTGGAATGCATTCATATTTAATTGAGTTTGTTACCTTGTTGCTTAATAATTGTCTTAAAGGTGGTGGGGGGATGTTAAGTGAAACTGTTGCGTAGTTTATCTCTGGTTGTCTGCTCGTCTTCTGATTGTAGGTTCAATGGCGCGCACGCCGCACACACACACGCGCACACACACCCTCACACACACACACACACACACACACACACACACACACACGCACGCACGCACGCACGCATGCATGCACGATGTCTAGCTGTTTCCATCCTTAAAAGCCCTGATCTGTAAACTGTAATTAGAACATAGTGCCTGCCACAGACATGCATGTTAATCAATGAGTTAGACCATTTTCTTCATTATAATCTAGACAATATGAGACTTCTTTCTTTCTTTTCTTTTTTATTTCTTTATTATATTTTTGGGATCTTTCTGCCTTTATTTTGATAGGTACAGTGCTAAGCTGAGAAAGGAAACGGGGGAGAAAGATGTGCAGTGACACGCAGCAAAGGTCGTCGGTATCGGAAGTCAAACCCGCAACACGCTGTCAGGCTTAGCAGCATATAGGTGCCTGGACCGCTAGGCCAGCCCGGGCCACAATCTGACATTTTGAAGGAAGCACGAGCAGTATCTGTCAAGGTCAAGTGAGTATTATTTACATATTGAAGCTGTAAGAAGTCCTCACTTGTGACATCTGATAAGTGTCAGCACTGCAAAAACAACGTACTCCTCAGAACAAGCGACGATAATGCCAGTAGAGTATCCGTTTAATACTTCCAACGACCCCGTCTCTTATTCTGTCCATTTTGTCCTATAACAGGGTTTCCTTGAGTATTAAATCTATTTAGGATTTATTGTTTCTTATTATTTCTCGTCACTGGAAATTATAATCCTTTCACCTAATCCCCCCCCCCTTCCTCCTCCCTCCCTTGGTCTCATATCATATTCATCAAGATCATCCTCTCTGGAAAAAAAAAACAAGAACTTTATGTCACCAGTCAGGGGGCTTCTTCCCAATCAAATCAGGTTCCTCTGATGCAATCAAGACGAGACACCAAAGACGGCGACATAATCTCCCCGGGACATGCCTGCCTTGCTTGTGTGTTATTAAAAACAAATCTTTAGATTGAAAGACTGGAAAAAATGGAATTATAATAAATCTGTACAGAAACTGGGGCAAGGTTGGATAAAGCCTTCAGATATGGATGAGGGACAAATCTTCACACCACTGTTATGTGATGAGCATGTGACGTGTGCATAACACACAACTACGAAGGTGCTTCTATATTTATTGCAGATGTGTGCTTGAACGTTTGACGTTTTTATTAAAAGATATTTGTATAGCCAAGATCAAGCTCCTGATGTCTGTGGCCTAAGGTCAGGTGGTTTTGGTCCCTGCCACTGCCACCCCCACTAGTAGCCCAGGACTACTAGTAGCCCAGGACTACTGTCCTGAGCCTTGGGGAGAGTGTAGAGTGGACAACCAGCCTCCCCCGATCTGGAGTCGCCAACTGCTTCTTTCCACCTGAAGGTGAGGAACTTGGGAGAGAGCAACCCTCATGGAGGTTCACTCAATCTACCCCAGCCGCGTCATTTCAAAGCCTATCCGGGTTGTGCAAGGACGAGCTGTGATTGGCCAGTCGATGTGATTGACAGCCGAAAACCTAACCCCTAAACCTAACCTCGGAAAAACTATGCGTGCCCAGGGGCGTGGTTATAAGCACAACCCGGCTTGGATTTTGAATGTCGCACCCCAGCCCCCTGCTGAACAGGTGTCTAACATAACAGGTGCTGAACAGGTAACTAACCAATAGGAGTGCAAGCATACAATCACCTGCTGGGTTACCACCTGTGAACACTGCCAAATGTTTTTGTTGGAGTGCCTTAATTAGGCTCCATTTAGACTCCAGTCAAATCTGATTTATTTCTCAAATCTGATCTTTTGACCCGACCATTCACACTGCATTTGCAAGTGACCAGATCGGATCGGTCACATTTACACTGGAAGCCAAATCCAGATTGGAATCTGATTAGTTTAAATATAAGTCTAAACACAAACAAGTGACATGGAATCTGATTTAGTTCCGGTTGTTGCATTCAGACAGAGATGAATCTCCTCAAATCAGATTTGAATCAGATTTGAAACCACCTCTGAATCTGGCTCAAGTCATATTGGAAAAAATCTGATTCCATGTGACTTATATGTGACCTGTCTGCATTTAGACTTATTTAAACCAATCGGATTTCAATCTTGATGATCTGATTCAGGGTAGATTTGGCTGCCAGTGTAAATGGGGCCTTACAAGTGTGGGATCAGTATAAATGGCATTAGGAAAACAATTGTGTGCTTCAAAGACACCATAGACTGTAAAAGAAAATGGACAAAGCGTTCTCCAGGTCTGATATGGACGTAAGATGAAGCCTGTCAGTAAATCGCCATCTTTCTAGATCCATTTGGGCCCCGACAACGAGGCGGGACTTCCCCTTCTTCTTCGTTGGTTTTTATTTTGACTCGAGCTGGGAGGTGGTCCAGATCATAGACTGTAACGGTAGCCCCTCAGAACATACTCGACTTTATGGTCTTATTTTTTCATAAATGGGACCATAATTCTCCAAAAAGAATATTATGACATGAGAAATGAGACTTTAAACTAGTGACTGGAAGCATTCATGACCATGTTTATTAAGGTAATACAGTCTAGGTGAAGTTGGGCACAAATACATGGACCTCTATGGAGCTATGGGTTTTTTTTGGGCCCAATGACAGCGCCACAACAGGCCATTATATGAACTTTCAGGAAGTCAGGATTTCCTACTGGCTTCAGACACTATTGGCTTCACTGCCCCCCTGGGCGCAACCTAGCAGTCTTTATCTACTGGAGATGCGGTGTATGACATTGGATTTCGAAACAAATTAGTTCAACGCAAAATGCTGCATTCAAGTTTAGGAGACTTCGGGGAAAAAGCTATTCTCCTGAATGCTGCCTTCCGGCATGGCATGGAAAGGAGAGGAAGGCATTTGCATTTCTTTCACCATAAGTAAATGCTGCATTTGTGGTCTGGAGAGGGCAGTTGTTTTACAGACGGGTATAAGGGCAGGGGCTGAAGCCTCCTTTGATGTCAGGGGTCATCCCCATGCTGACTTGTGGAAGTTGTGGTGGACATTTTTGTCAACTACACAGCAATGAGGTGAGTGACCCACTATGACTTCATGAACAATATGGTGCACTTACAGCCAACATCCACTTGATGGCACACTAGATCAAAAAATGTGAACACCAGCAATGTATTTGTTGTTGGTCACAGATCAGCTTTTCTTTTCTTTTCTTAGTAGTGTATCTTATGGCTATTAGATGTACACAAAACTTTAAAGTTATTGTACAAATAGAAATTCAAGTGTAAACATTTGAAATAAGGATCAATCCCAATCATGATTGAGTCAATTCATTAATTTGGGAGAATTACTGGGAAGGAAGCGTTATTCATTTGGACAAGATTTATATCGGAATAGATACGATTTTGGGAGATCACATTTTTTTCCAAAGGAAACGGAAACTACAAAATATGTGATATTCTTGTTTTCTAAGGCGAGGAACAAAATGATCAATGACCAATTTTCGGCATCAATAATAATTGTGCATGAACTTAATTCTAAACGTGATTCTGTTAGTATACAGGTAGGCTTAGGCGACATACACACTATGAACTACTCTCCTCAGATGGCTGGATAAGTGTTTTCTCCTTGTGCATTCTGGGCCTTCACCACCAGATGACGACATTGGCCTACAATGGAAAGTATCTACACAGAATGGACACTTTTGTTTAGCCTCAAGTGTGCAGTAATAGAGAAACAAAATGAGTACACAGTCATGTGCTGTATGACTGTGTGAGCACATACAAT
Source organism: Protomyctophum parallelum (assembly GCF_964188405.1). Classification (NCBI taxonomy): domain Eukaryota; kingdom Metazoa; phylum Chordata; class Actinopteri; order Myctophiformes; family Myctophidae; genus Protomyctophum; species Protomyctophum parallelum. Next base: position 38,864,451 of record NC_139717.1, on the reverse strand, counting down.
TGTGTTGTAGTGTAAAATATAAATAGTTTTATGGCATAATAATGTACCAGATAGGCTCAAGTTTGATTGAAAATTACAATTAAAATTGTAATTAAATATTGTGTAGGAATGTAGAATAAATCTACAATGAAAATGCAATTACATAGAACTCTTCTGCCAAGGGAAACTGACATTTTTTACACAGAATATGTACAAATGTGTATGAATATACATTGTCAATACAAATGTTAATCAATCAAATATTTTGTCCTTGATTTAGTACTAAATCTACTTATTCAGAAATAGCAAAATTTGCAAATCTACAAGCTCGGAACATGTGCAATGCATTGTGAGCTTGTAGTTCAACTATTCTCACAGAATGTTCATCCCCGTTTCAGAATAGGTACGCTAGGGTTCATGTGCTTAAGTGGTATGCAGATAAGTGGGCACATTTTTTTAAACTAGGCACTGTAAAGAAATTTGGAGCCTTTAGTCTTCTCCAGTGCCCACTCTGCTTTAGTGCTCAGGTTTTTCCAGAACCAGATTCTGGCTTGTGGAAGGACTAGGCTCTGTGGGTTGACTCCTGTCCGGGCCCCTCCTACATCTCACCAGGTCCACTCCTGCTCTCACCAGGCCCAGGACCTGTGCGTTGCACCAGACTCCCAGCACCAGGCACTTCATTCAGGAGTGGTGGATTATAATGGCCCTCCTAAAGGCCTCACCTTCCTCGAGGTCATCGGGGTTTCGGGTCTCTCGAACATCATACTCAGGTGACCTAGCCGGGGTGATCAAGTCCCGACTTACATCCCAGTAGCTACCCTCGATCAGTCCCATTAGGGAAAAACCAGGGACACACAATCCGTTGCTCCGGAACTACTCTGCCAGGACTGGGAGAACCAGATTCTGGCAAGTGGAAGGACTAGGCTCTGTGATATATTATTATGACCCTTTTCCAGTAAATAATTACTTTTTGAGTAATATTATTATTATAAATATGTTACTATTTTCCTAAAGTAACTTTCAAGAGCCTTGGTGGTGCTGTAGGCTTGATTGTTTATTTCTAATGGTAGACGACTGGGTTGGGATGGAGTTGCTTTTCAGGCTGCTGATCCGGTATAGATCTAGACACGGAAACGGAATACGGAATACTCTGAATAGGATACGGAAACGATGTGCACTTGTCGCTATACATTATCTAGCATGGCTTTGCCAGACACATAAAGTGGATTCTGTCACGCCTCCGCCCTGCTAGAGAAAGTGTACGTGATCAGTTGCATACACGTTATCAGCATGGCCGAAGCCAGGCTACGGATTATCAGATGCGGAAGGGAAAACTGTCCGTAACAAACTGGGTAGTGTGAGACTTTTGGGAACAAAAGATGCAATTACTGGGGGTGAGGCCTTACTAACTTTTAACTAAATCCTGCCTTTGATGGCCTGTATGACCCTGGTCTAGCTTTCTCATGATACATTTTAAAGGCAGATCAAACCTTGGGCCGATATTTGTAGTTAGTCGTAGGCTACGTCGTGTACAGGTAACACAGGCTAACGCAGGTTGTGTCCGAGTGTCTCAAGTCTTCTGTGTGTCGCAAGCTCGCAATTCATTTTCAATGGGAGTCACATGGTTTGATGACACAACCTTGTTGCTTGGCTGTCTTCTGCCCTCCCCCCCCCCCCCCCCCCAACATGTCAAACCTGCACGTGACTCCCATTGCAAATGAATTGCGAGCTTGTGACACACCGAAGACACATGAGACCCCAAGGAGACAGCTGTGTCTCGGGTGTGAACGGCCCCAGTAGGCCTACAGGAAAACAAACTACAAATTCTACAGTTGGCACAGCAGCACACGAGCACCTGTTTGATTGATTGATTGATTGATTGATTGATTGATTGATTGATTGATTGATTGAAAATGCTATTTCACAGAATGTACTTTTAGGACGAAATCAGGGTCCTCTATTTTCAATTCACTTCAATGAAAAACAGGAAATCATCCTACTATACATGCTTTGACTTATTTTTTACGGGGGCTATACGCCTGGCCTTACTCCTACATACAACTCACCTTACCCCTGCTCAGAGCCGTAGTAAGACAACTCCGTTCACTTCATGGGAAGTTTGTGGAATGCATTCGAGTCTCTGTGCTCGTGCGAGTACATGAACCACGTGACAAGGCTGTTTTTTGCCCCCTCAATGTCATAACTCTGTCTTACTCTATGGCTCTGCCCATCCTCATTTTGGTAGTTTGGGATGGCTTAGGGTATTTACAAGATTCGTTACACGAGAAAGACACCCATGTTGTTATGTAGCAACAACACCAGAGGGAGTTCCACTAATCACGTTCAACCCAGATTCAAACAAGCGGTTAAATTAATTTTGCTATAGGCTATGCCACAAAAATGTGAAAGCCTGCCAACAGTCGTAATGGAATGTAGCACTTGACTGCAATTTGAAACTGGCCTGAGTAAAAAAAATTAAAAGCCCCCCCACCTTCCTGTAGGCTAGGTCTACTGTATTCTTTCTTTTGATGTCTAGTATTGATATGATGTTTTTTGCCTAGTACTGTAGGCCTATAATGTATGTCATTAAATGTTCTGATGAATTGAAAATAGACGACCCCAATGTAATCAAGTCTTAGTGCTTTTCTGGGTTTCATCCTCTTAGCAGACCTTGTATTGAACTGTGCTTTCCTCGAACTATGCTTTTCTACAAACTATAAATACCATTTTCAATCAATCAATCACAACTGGTCATTATCTAAACCAAAGATTGGAGTCCTGTTCGTGTTGACTTGATTGATTGAAATATTTATTAACAGTTTTCAGAATGGGTACATTTCATATGAAAGCATGTCGTGCTGAATTAACTTAGTAAAAAACACAATTTGCTTTAAAAAATAAATGGGGCGGGGGTAAGCTTATAGCTGACACAGAGTCGTTTGGTATTCGGCCCATTCAGTTAGCTACTATGGAAGTTGGTGCCTAGAATTTGGAATTCGGAGATGACCTAATTTAAGGACAGGCCTGTAGGCCACCTGGCCACCACTTACACATTGCTCTGCTGCTATTGCACATGGTTACGTAACAGTTGCAAACCGCCTGCCAAAAGCACATTGGATATGATCTACTGGCAGGGCGGATCCTGGCACCCCCTTAATGACCCCCTTGGTGATTGTAGCGACGGGGCACGTCGTTTGTCACATGCAGATGCTGTGAACCGTAACTTGGACCCCGGTGACGTGACGAACCTTAAAGGGTAGAAGGGGAACCACAATCTATCTTCGCTTACCTTGTGGGAATAAAGCAGCTTCGAAGGGCCCATTGGAACTTGAAAGACCTTGGAAGCACAATGAAGGAACAAATCGAGGGAATCGAGTTGTTTGAGTGTCCTGCTAAAGGACGAGGTCTTCGGGTGACCAAACCATTCAAAGTTGGCGAACTTCTCTTCTCCAGCCCGCCGTACTCTTTCGCCCTCTCAGTTGAAGAGAGGGAAAATTACTGCGACTTCTGCTTTGCTAAGTATGTATTTATGCGGCGTGCATACTTATTCTACCTTGTTATTTCCTTTCCATGATGTGCATTAATAGGCGTATTGTAGCAATTTGTAGGAGGAGGAGGCTACGCACCCGAATCACTTAGTAGCCTACTCAGTCCAGTCTTTACGCATGCGTATTGCGTAATGGGAACATCAGACAATTAGACCACTACCACCCTTATTTTCAGTTCGTTTTAATGATTCAGTTCCTGACATTTATATGTTCAGCAAACACACGGCATTCAATACGGACTAGGCCTACACTGCTTCACTGTCAGTTCATCTGATTCTGAGTGATTCTTAAATATAGACGCAATGAACCCGCATACTGCATTCCAAAAACTAAAATGTCATGCGGAGTCTATAGGAGAGTATCCTATTCCTATACGTGGCTCATCTTTCGCTGTGTCAGTGCATGAGTGCAGTCACTGCATCACGGTGGAAAGTGCATGATGCGAGCTGTGGACAGCGTAGGAGGTCACCTAGTATCTCACCTTATATTAGTAATTTATCTCACCTATCATTATCAATCAATGGTCTGATATAAACGTGATGATAACGTCCCATTCAATGCATACCGTTCAATGCATACCGCTCAGTCTAGCAAATAGCAATGCCTTGAATGGTATGGGCCTTTACATAAAAGGCCCTCAAACGTTTAGTCTATATAACGTCCGTTTTTTTTTTCTTCTTTTTTTAACTATAGGCCTATAGCCTGCTTTAGTCAACGGAAAATGTATTTTCAGGTTGGTACACTGCAGTACACACATCAATTGAATCCAATCAGGAGAGAGAAAATAGGGCCTACAAGATAAACAAGTGAACTTTCTAGAAGTGATGACTGATAAAACTTGTACATCCTCTATAAAAGAAATTAAGCTGATATAAGTGGTTTCTGATTGCTTGAAAATGTTCTTTTTATTGAAGAGCTGAAAAGAGAGGGGCCAGTATTGAACAAATGAAATACTACACTGCCTATAGCTCTAATCCTCCAAAATCACAAAGGCTAATTTGACCTTTGGGATACACAAATAAGTCTGTGTGTCCAAAATCGTATAGTTACCGATACTGCACTTTGGCTTTGTAGGGCAGTAGACCTACTATAGTAATCTGCATAATATCTTTTACTGTTATCTGATGTCCACATTTTCTTTTTTTAATTCAAAATTACTATCCTTTTTCTGTCAGGGTTGGTATGATACTTTCAGAAAAAAAAGATGTCTTCATCTACTCCCTTATTGAACAGGCTTTGTTGTAAAAACACACACCATTTACTGTACAGTGTGTGTACAGTAGTGTATATTGTGTTTCTGGAGTATAATCCTTTGGTAAGGTCCTGCTTTGTAGTAGCCTACAGGTGCATGATTCCTCCTGAGAACACTTGTTTATATCGATCACAGTAGAAGTCAAAAACAGTTTGCTGGGTGCACAGGCTCACAAAGATTCACAATAAGAAAATAAAAATCCTTCTGGTTCTTTTTATTCATGGATGCATGGACAGACGGCATACGCGTTTCGGCGTCAAGCTTATTTCACACTTGATATTATCGACACAGATCACATACCTCAGACTACTAATTTAAACCTAATGGTTAGTGATGTACATCACTAACCATTTAATATATTTAATTTAAACAAATGGCTATGTAAGATAACTTGCAAGTGTAATAATCATTAATGCAACAAAGACTTTACAAGTTGATGACTGACATTGTAATTACTGTAGTGTACACTGACTGACATTGTATTTGTAATTACTGTACACTACAGCTGAGCTGCATAATCAGGTATAGACAATAGAAATTATGCAATTTGACTATGTTAACGATCTTTGAAATGCTCTTCTTTTGCAAGAATCTGCTCGTACGATCAATCTGATGTTCAGCAATTAATTTCAGATTTGCCTAGAGTGCTGTATTTAATTGACTGAGATCTTTGAACAAGCTCTGAGAATTCTCATTCCCCATGAATCAGCTGTGGTCCTGAGGATCCAGCTAAACACATTTTGGACAGGCAACAAACTGATCCTTTCAAGACTGCTCCAGGATTTGACTTGACTGCACAAAGCACAGTGGAAGCAACCCACCTCAAAACTGCGTTCAGGGCTGTTCTGATGTCCCTATGGCCTATACATACTATACCAGTACGATGCCCTGGGGGCGAGAAGCGACATTGCGTGCATGGCACGCATCCGCCTGGGTGACAGCAGACTGCTGGGCGAGCGCTGGCACTTTGGCATGGGGGGTCAAATCAACATATGGAGTGAATTGTGTACTGGCCATATATGGAGCGTGTCTTGAGTGTACAGGGTTTGATGAGGTCAGATCAACATATGGAATGTCAGAACAGGAAGGACGGGTGGGGTAGAATCAACATATGGAATGTCAGAACAGGTCAGCTCCATATATGGAGATCTAAGGGTTTGAGGTCAGATGCAAAGTAACTGGCTGGCTCTATATATGCAGATCTAGGTGATGATCAGTCTTCTTCATGTATGGTTATCCAGGGTTAGATGAGGTCAGTGTCGTGATCTTCATATATGGAGATGGCCATATATGGTGGCGTGACCTCACTGACGTGTCACGATACGCGATGTCACGAGGTGTGACCATATATGGAGGCATGATCTCACAGTGATGTCACAAGGCGTGACCATATATGGAAGTGTGATGTCACGAGGCGTGATCATATATGGAGGCGTGGGGTGACTAATTAACGGACGGACAGACGGGAGATGAAGGTTTTCATAGTAAATGCGATCTACGGTCGCAACTACAAGTGCTGCAGCTATGCACTGTTTGGGATGATTGAATTGATGTTGGGCTGTTGACAGCTGGTATGTCTACTATAAGGTCAGCTCTATTAATACTACAGAGAAGGATTAAAACTCTGTGGAATCTGTCTTCTACAATGGGAGAACTGGGAGGAAGTTTCGACTTTTTCTGTTCTGAGGGGATAATCTAGACATCAAGACAGATTTGTGTTGGTTGTGATCAGTCTTGTGTTGATTTTGAATGTGTATTCATCTTTTATTATTATTATTACTATTGTTATTATTATGATTACAAATATGTTGAAAGTTAACTTGAAACGTGTGTGTGTGTGTGTGTGTGTGTGTGTGTGTGTGTGTGTGTGTGTGTGTGTGTGTGTGTGTGTGTGTGTGTGTGTGTGTGTAAACAATTCATCCAAGAGTAAATATGTATGTAAAGTTGTAAACACATGTTGTAACATGCTGCTCATTAAAACCTAATGTCTGTTTATTCACAGGAAACAGCGCTTGGCTAAATGTGGAAAGTGCAAGAAAGCCTTCTATTGCGATGTCAACTGCCAGGTAAGAAACAAGTGGAAGAGGAGAAGGGGATTAATGACTGCAGGAATTTTAAGTTGCTCACCTCTACCATCTGATTGTTCATTTGTTCTTGGTTACTTTTCTGAGTGATTGAATACTTTATTACTAATTTAGAAATGTAAACAGTGCATGGTACAGTAAGACATTAGGCCAAAAGGATAACACAAAAAGGTCCTGGTGACTTGTTTCCTTGTATGGCTTTGTTTCACAAAGCCATACTATAATACTGTTTTTTAGGATATATTATATCTTATATTCAGGCCAATAGGGTTGTGTAACCTACCAGAAGAGGTGCACTGGAGGACACAGGGCAGTCAAGGTCAGGACCACTGTACAGTATACTGGGAGCTTAGCATTGTGTTGAGGGGCATACATGTACATAGCATAGCTTAGACGGCCTATAGACCAACTGTTAAGCAGTATTTGTGTGGGTGAGTTTAATTTTGGTGCGACTTTGTGCCAGCTAGGTTAATTTCATGCTTGTACACAGACATGCATAAATGAAAGACATCCACATGAAAGACATGACTGTTGGGCACTGGCGTACTTCGAACGATGCAAGTTGGAAATGAATGCCCCATCCAGTTATTATGTCTGTGTCCCTTTTATGCCCATATATGGAGTTCTTTGTCAGCCATGCCCAAATATGGATTCTATGCAGATGTCCGAACATCATTGTGACGTCAGAATTTCATTGTGATGTCAGAACAGGCCAGTTGAGCCAGCTCCATATATGGAGATATAGGGGTGATCAGGTCCAGAGCCCGGGCAGAGGCTTTTGTGCTGGTTCTGGACAATGGTGTATCCGACGGACTCGACACCGGGCACTGCACTCCATGTGGTGGTGTGGAATGTGTGTCACACAGTGGGACAAACAGTTCTCGAGTTACGTGGATTACAGACATTACATTACAGTACATGGTGGTGCATTATTAGGACTAGAGTGGTGCCCATTGGACCCTCTACAGCGGTGCTCGTTCGAATTTAAATTGGTCGTGCAAACGGTTCTCGGGTTACGTGGATTTCAGACTTACAGAGACTTGGTGCATTTATAGTTAGATAACCGGCTTTAGCTGTGTTTACAGTACCTCTAAATGGCTGCTGCCTGCTGTGAAAAGAGTCAGTTTATGTCTCAAGCATCATGTTGCAAACTTATTTTTTTGTCTGTGTGTGTGTGTGTGTGTGTGTGTGTGTGTGTGTGTGTGTGTGTGTGTGTGTGTGTGTGTGTGTGTGTGTGTGTGTGTGTGTGTGTGTGTCAGAAAGGGGATTGGGCTATGCACAAGCTGGAGTGCTCAGCAATGAATGCGTATGGTCCGAAATGGTGTCCGTCAGAGTCAGTCCGCCTGGTGGCCAGGATCCTTGCCAAAAGGGTAAGTGGGGGGTCTTTCTTGATCATTTCTTTCCAACACTGTTCCTAATTATGAAATACGAGTTGTTAGGTCTATTGTAGACTCCCCCGCTTCCGATTTTGTCTTTAGTCACGGTTATCATCAAATCAACATTCCACCCAATTTGCCTCTCGAGGCACCGCCCAATTCCCTGTGTAGAACGGATGTCGGCCTGATCACTCTCCTTTGGCCATCCACTTCCGGTGGTGCTCCGTTGTTTACATTCCTGATAACAACAAATCTACATATTGTAGTTACCGACAGATTCAACTGCGGAGCTCTGAATCTATAAATCAGGGATGGATTTAAATTCTGGACAAATTGAAAGAATGGACTCCATAACTTCTAAAACGTATTGGAGGAGCCACTTGATCAGAGCCTAATATTTTCTAGTTTTAGAGAGTAGAGAGTTAGTGTGTTTACTACTGCAGTAGCTGATGACGTCTAGTATAGAGGGAAGTTATTGTTAAATAACAAAAAAATATATATTTTTTTGCTTGTAAACACAGGGAAAGTTTCATACTATGCTTTAAGTTCTGATTTTGGGGACAGAAAGCAGACCTGTCCCAGTTGACCTGAGAGGTCTGTTTGGATGGTTCATGACAGCACAATATTTATAATAGTATAGTATAATATAATAATAATATATACAATAATATATAATAGATAGGAAATTGTGGAGGGCAGCGATCCAGGAATCCCGAGTTGTGTTGGCTAAACCTCACTCTCGCATGCAGTAACTAACATGATAGCACAAGATCAGAAATGTATTTTGGCCTCAGTGCTTTAAAAACCATGAAACCATTTTTGATATCAGTTATCTGACAATTCTCTAAATTCTTAAGTTCTCTAAAGAACGTGAATGATGTGGTGGGTATAAGTACAGGTACCTTACAAGTTACAACTAGTGCAAAATTAATACCGGAGCTTGCTGGAGCCGAGCTCCTGCGCTCCGGTATCTATACAATTTACAATTTACAATTTAGGCATTTAGCAGACGCTCTTAATCCAGAGCGACTTACATTAAGCAAGAACAAAAAAGCATGGGAATACATCACATAAAAAGCATTTATCATGAAACTTGCGTAAGCTAAGAAAGTAACAGTGGAATATCTATATAATGAAACTATATATAAACTATACATCTATACTACTATGCTATACATACATATATATAGAAGGCGTACGTACCACCACCCCAAATGCACATACAATATACAATACGTCTGTATTATTTAGTTTCAAATAAAACTTGGGTTGAATGATCACATTGATCACATTGCAAGTACCAAAAAAAACCTTATTATTGTTATTATTATTTTGAAATGTGCGCCCGCTTTGAGAGGAAATGGGTGCCTATGAGACCCCGTTGACACATCGGCAAGCCTGTGTTACGGCGGTGTGTAACTAAAACAAGTCTCAATCTCTCTTGGCGACTTTTGCATCTGTTGTCGTTGCATATGGAATATGGAACATATACTTTTATGAAGCAATAGTTTACTGCTGCTAATGTTATACTGTATTCTCAGCTGGGCCACTGGGCCAACAGAACCGCAAATGTTATACCGTATATGGCTACTGTGTTCTGATGGGTGGGCGGGCGGCCCGCCGACCCTGTCATATTGAATTGATTTGTACTAACTGCTGTATACAGACCTTTGTGCATTATTTTTATTTTTTAATAAAGATAAGTGTTGCCAAAGCTTAATCTTTTGCTAATGCTTTTTTCTACAGAAGACAATGCAGAAAGAAAGATGTGCATCTGAGAGGCTTACTCTGGTTGGAGAGCTGCAATCACGTAAGGCATCATCATTCAACAGAAACGCACAAACATGCCCACACATTTGCCATAACATCGGTATAATTTAATTAAATGAATTTGTAACTAAGAGAGATGAAAAATGTAGCCAAATGTGTAATTAGTGTAATTAACAAACCTTTTTTTACCATATTCAGAGGGTGGGCAATCTTTTCGTTGCTAATGAAAAGCATAGAATAAGTCAATAATTTAATAATGAAAGCAAACAAAGAATGAGTCAATAATAATATAATATGAATAATAAAGGTAAGATAACTGACTATCTGGGGAAAATGTTTTATTACTGTATATTTCCAAATAACAGCCCTTACTCAAATAACCGCCCACTTCCTAATAACAGTCCAGGTTCTGACCACCACCACAAAGTCCTGGTGGCATCCTGCAAAAAGTTGAGATTTAACTCGTGCCATACTCAGACAATCCTCAACCGATTGTTATAATTCCAAGTGGTCTACTTCGTCGAAGTGTATATTTTCATTGGGTGTATAAGGCGCGATTCATACTCCTATTTTAGAGCCGAATAAAAGTCGGTTCGGCTCTGTAGAGCTATACATCGTGACGTCATTTGAGGTTCGGGGGGGGGCGGGTACCGTCCTAATGTCGGCTCTTTGGTGCTACTGAAAATTTCTGACAAGCCGAAATCATTTTGGCACTACAGTGGTAAAATAGGAGTATGAATCGGCCCTAAGTCATGTTTTTTATTATGCCTTTTATTTATCAAACAATATGGAGAGAGATGGTAGGGTAATGCCCAAGCCCTGTTAGCCATGCAGCCTATATTTCATGTGCACTGACTGAGCTGTGGTGCGTTTCAGAGTAATCTAGTAAGAGAGTGGCGACACTAGCGTGAGTCCCATTGTAACAATGGAATGCGGAAGTGCTCATTCTATCTCAATGGGATAGTTCAAATGTTTGGAACTATAGACCATAGCACCCCGCTTTGCAGCGGTGAGCTTGTTAGGCCTACACTCAATTAGGGATTTCCCCAGCGGTTAATTAATAGTTGAAAATGAATTCATTAAAAAACTGTGCACATGTATTTTTGATCTATAAGGCCAAACCTCACTTGAAAGAATATATTAAAGAGTATATGACAGCCTTTTAAAATGTTGGAATTTTACACAACTGTGCTACCAAACTAATTACATCATGCCAGTCTGTTTGCGTGAATCTGGGTCAAATCAATTAAGCAGCAGGAGCTGCCTATAAGCTCCCCTATTCTCAATATTAAATCAAAAAGACAAAAGACTTTGCCTGCTATGTATGTTTATCATACCTTTTTATTTTGCACTGAAAAACATGCTCCACAGGAACTGTAACCAAATAATGGCCCGGTGCAGGCAAGTGCAAAAATAGATAACGGCCTACTGCAAATAGCGGCCCGGGTCCTTATAAACACATCGATTTAGCATATTAACAGCCCGGGCTACTATTTGGAAAAATATGGTTATGCACATAAAATAATGGTTGTCTTCGATCAATTGACCTCCTCTATCCCAGTCTAATCACCAATCAGGTAGATAAACAAAAGTGGAAGTTGCCCACCCCTGGTATAGGCCTACAGTACATCATGAGGAGCAGCACAGTGGTAATGTTAATATATATTTGGGGGTGGAAAATATGTTGTGCTCCCATACAATATGGGAGTACAACATATTCCAATATTCAAAATATTTCTTGAAAATAATATTCACCCTTTTCAAGCTGATGTACTGTATCTAGGTTTAAAGTGGTTGAAAACCCCTCCATGGACCCCTGGGGGTCTCCAGACCGCCCTTTGAGAACCACTAGGGTCTGGCAGTAGTGAAGCGTTCCACACCATCTATTTATACATAGTGATAGTGTGTCAGCCTCTGGATAATCCTTTCCCTGTTCCATTCAGCTTGCAGGAGACAGAGGTTATAGAGGTTATGCGCATACATAATATAAAGTGAGTGGCAAATCGAGTGGTAAAGTGAGTTTAACATTGTTTAACGTCGTTTCATGCAATCAAATAGGACTTTTCTGTTTGGATGTTAAGGCCAGAAAGTAGGTTTTTTTTGCCACTCAGTAGGCGTTCCTGGCTTCTCGCATAACTTCCGGGTATGATGATCCATGTGACATGTCACATGCATACCCTCTATTCTGTTTTCATTTGCAACCAAACAAAAACAATGTATGCTACAGACCTCTGTCTTGTCACTGTCGGCCAGGCACTGACAACTTAATGGTGTGCAGTGTGTGTGTGTGTGTGTGTGTGTGTGTGTGTGTGTGTGTGTGTGTGTGTGTGTGTGTGTGTGTGTGTGTGTGTGTGTGTGTGTGTGTGTGTGTGTGTGTGTGTGTGTGTGTGTGTGTGTGTGTGCGCGTGTGCGTGCATGCGTGTGCGTGCGTGCGCAAGCATGTACACAATAAAATGGTGAGAGCTGCTTAAACTGAGTGCACAGATGGATACATTAACAGTGAGGATTCTACTGTGCATGTGTGTGGGGAGGAGGGGACAGGTTCAGTTTACCCCCAAGACGCTGAGTCAGTGGTATAAATGGACTCTAGTGTCACAGGAGGTCTCTATATCGGTCTCATCTCTCCTTCACCTCTTTGAGAGTCATGGCAAACATCATGGCAGGGGCTACTCAATTTAAGATGGCTCAGGGGCCACTCTGCAAAATTCCAAAAGTGCAAGGGTCGCAAGCTAAAAATGTCAGTATTATTTTTGAAACGTTTACAATTTTATTTTGTAACAGACTACATGACTAGTCTAAACATGGAAGGAAACACAGTAAAAACCACATTTACATCTATAAGGCCAAACCTCAATGAACAAAAACGTTACAAAATTAGTCTTCATTCACAATGTGAAGAGAACATATAATGAACAGATTATCACAGGTGAATAAATAAGTGGTTAATACTAAGCGGACATCAGGCCATATCACTTTCTCTGGAACAAACAATATACCTAGAATCTGGCTCAAAACAATGAAAATAACTAATAATATTTGTATTGGAATGATTAGTGTCAATTTGGGGGTCCTTGACATGGAAAAAATTGGGAACCACTACCCTATGGTGTCTCCATAGGGAACCACTCCTGGTCATCAAATTATTGGCTTATGAATGCTCCAAAACCGAAAAAATATCCATGAATTCAAGTCTCTAGGGGTGAGTAATCGATAGGGGGGGGAAGTCATTTTGGGGGTGAACTATCGCTTTTAAAGTGGAGCAGTGCATTAGTGCCTATTCTGTATTTATATTCTTTGCACATGGGTACATTTCTTCATGCAATTAACACTGTGTATTTTCCAAACCAGATGAGGATGTGGACGAGGTGAAGAAATCGATTAACGAGCACGACATCGCCTGCCTGCATCACTTCTATTCCAAAAACCTGGACTTCCCTGATCACCATGATCTGCTTGCACTCTTCTCACAGGTAGTGTGAAGACACCCGTACAGTAGTCGTTTTCCAGCAGAAACATTGTATGTACAAACATGAAACATGAAATGGGGTGTGTGTGGAGGACGTGTGTGGGGTGTGTGTGAACTAGCCTGGAAACTAGACAAAATTGCCACAGGAAAAAGAATCCCTGAGAATATTGGTCTGGCACTCCTCAGTTTGAATTACATTTCGCTCACCCCAAAGTTGTGGGTGACCAATCAGAGCCCACTATTCAATGCAAGACTTTTTTGCTGTGACGTTGGAATCTGTTTGAAATAAATGTTGCGCACTGAAGTTCCAGACTAATATCTATGCAGTGATATTAGTCTAGCTATGCCAGGCTAGGGGAGAACCTGTGTTCCAGTGGATGTACTTTAGTCACAAGCCTATAGGCACGGAAGAGAATTCCCCATTCATTTTTACCATAGACATTTCAAAAAGTATTTATTTAAAGACATTTAAGCCTCGGATAAAGCCAACTCCTGTTGTGACAACAAACTCAATGTTTTGTGCCGATCAAATGATTTCTAATTATTTGAAAAATCTAGTAGCGAAAATAGCTGATCTACAAGCTCACATCACAGTGCACAATCACTATGAGCTTAAACAAAGCTCACACACACACACACACACACACACACACACACACACATCACGAGTGATGTCATGCTCTGTTTAATGATGCTCATAATGTCAGCTTGCGACTTTTGCTGTCTGCTACCTTGAATTGACACAGAATTGCATTAGTACGCACTGACCACTTTCTCACCTGTCTAGCACCCGTGGAGTCTGAAACGCTAACCATCTGCCGACGATTTCTCAACTAACTCACCACGGATTCTTAAAAATGAGGAGAAACGGCCAAATTGTTATCCAACAGGTGCGAATGCATTAATAGGATTAGTAATGATTCCTCTCTCTGTGCAACAGGTTGGCTGTAATTGCTTCACAGTGGAGGACGAGGAGTTGTCCCATAATATGGGTACTGCACTCTACCCAGAGTAAGACACGCACGCACGCACGCACGCACACACACACACACACACACACACACACACACACACACACACACCTCATCGATGTAACCACTTAAACCAATATATATATATATATATATATATATATATATATATATATACAGTATATATATATATATATATATATATATAGTTTATCATATACTTATCATGTCAGTAAACCATCAAAAAGGCAATGCTAAACATTGTCTTTCAATATCAAAGACAATGCCATGCTACACTATGTCATCCAATGTAAAAAGAACATTTAAAAAAAATGCACTGTTATACTATGTCGCCCAATAATATTGACCTCATCACATGAACCCAGTCTAACCTTGATGAGAATACAGTATAGATTAAATCTAGCTGCCTCTGTCCATTACTCCATTTCCAATTCTGATGTATAGTTGGACAGCGGAGGGTTCGTCTGAGATTCCCCTCAGTAATCATTAAATAAAGTTCTGATATAATCAGCGATAAAATTGTTCAGTTGAAAGGCCTTATATAATATCCATTCCAAGTTTTACGTATGTCATGAGGTTTAACTTCGTAAACAAAATTGTTATTATCATTACAGCTATTACGAGCTGGCTATTACGTTATTAACGTTGCGCTGATCTATAAGTTGTCATGCTGTGCGTCGAGAGGCTTTGTGAGTTTGTAGATTTGTCCATTTGGAGGAGTGGTGACGTTGTCATGTTTTACACTGACATTGGACATTCCTGGTTGCCTATTATGGTCTTAAATGGGGCGTGAACAATGCAAATAATTCCCAGCGTCAACACGCCTGTGACTATCAAACAAATCAAAATAAAAAATTAGGAATACAAGTGGTACACACATATCAGAGATTTACACAGCGTTTTGATGAATGGCATGTCCGTTTTTTGCTTAGAGAAAATACACCTTCCTTTAGTAGCACATCATTTGCGACCAGCTTAGTGAATCGGGCCCATTAGAATTGATTGACTTGGTGCGGTATGGATTTTCATAATAGTAAAGACTTGTTTCTCTATTACTGCTGATAAAAAATGTAACATGTTGTTATGCCACTAATGGGCAAAACAAAAGTCACAATACAATGAGTTAAGGATCCCCATAGCTGGTGCCATACTAACCAGCTAGTCTTTCTGGGGTCCACATAAAATAGTTGCAAATACAATATTGTTGTTTTTTGAACATGGACGAGAGATGCCTGAATGAGGCCAGTAACATACTGTAACACTCTACTCCTGTTTACCTTCTCTACCCATCTCCCCTCAGTGTTTCCCTCATAAACCATGGCTGTGTACCTAGCGTAGTTGTCACATACAAGGGAGTGACAGCAGAAATACGAGCAGTGCAGGATATGAAGCCTGGTGATGAGGTGAGGAGACAGCTGCATGTGTGTGGATAGGGGGACAAGATACTGTATGTGTTACAAGGGTGTAGGGGGATGTGATGTGTGAAGGGGGATGTTTTTTGTTTAGGTTCAGACAGCAGTAGGCCTACAACACAACAGCTGACTAAAGAGGGTTATTTTTAGACCCACCATGCGAACCAACTGGTCTTTCTTAGCCACGTAACTTTAAGTCATCTCTATGTTGGGCGTAGGTGAAAGTTTCCAAAGATTTACAACAGTTTCTAAACCGGGAATTGTAAGCCAATTGCAGTACATTATTTTAGACACTCCAGATAATAGGAGAAACCTGAAGTACAATTCACATGTCTGTGTGTGTGTGTGTGTGTGTGTGTGTGTGTGTGTGTGTGTGTGTGTGTGTGTGTGTGTGTGTGTGTGTGTGTGTGTGTGTGTGTGTGTGTGTGTGTGTGTGTGTGTGTGTGTGTGTGTGTGTGTGTGTGTGTGTGTGTGTGTGTGTGTGTGTGTGTGTGTGTGTGTGCCTTCCAAAGATGTTGGTCAGCTACATAGACCTACTATACGCAACAGAAGACAGAAACGAGCGGTTAAATGACTGCTACTACTTCACCTGTGACTGCCAGGAATGTAAAACTAAGTCCATGGTAAGTAATGAAAAAGGCTGAAAACAAAAAACAAGAAGAACATAGACTGTCACTGAACACTATAAGCGAACATTATAAACCTGGGATTCCCTAACCATTTCAACTCGAGACACAAAAGGGGAATTTGTTGTCTGCACAGGACCCAAATATGCACAAATACATTATTATTATTATTAATCATATAAGCCCTATTTTTTGAACATTTCTGATAATCTTTTGAAACATTTTTGAATGATGAACAATGAACAAACAAAATCGTCACCTCAACATCACACACAAGAGCACAGCAGTATTGACAGATCGTTGGTAACAGAACAGAATTATTCTAGCTCACAAGCGGTTAATGTTCCTCAACTCTAACATGTCATCTTCTCTCCTTGGTCTCAGGACAACGTCAAGCTCAAGGTGCGTAAGCGGAGTCCTCCCATTGAGCCAGACGTCATCAGTAACATGGTCCGCTACGCTAAGAAGATCATCGTACAGTTCCGAAAAGCCAAGGACGACGACGAGAAAAATATCCTTCCTTATGTAGTGAGGTTTTCACACCCATAAGGCCCTGGTCCATTGATGGTATAAATCGATGATTCCCAACGTGGGGTCCGGGGACCCCCAGGCGTCCTTGAGAGAGTTCCAGGGGGTCCCCACCTAAATGATAGTTAGGAACCAAATAGACCCTTATGGGTCTGTAACTCAGAGAATGTACAAATGGAACTGGTTCCATTTGTACACTCTCAGAGTTAAATTAACATTGATTTTACAATATAAATTGGGGTCCTAGAGATAAAAATGGCATAAATAGCGGTCCATACTCCGTAGCCTAATGCAGGTCCAACTGGGGATGCTTGAAATGAAAATGGTTGTAAATCACTCCTAGAACCGTAATACAAATCTTCTCTTATGGGGGTCCCTGGCATATGTTTTTAAATGGGTGTCCGCAGGCGAATAAATGTCAATTTAGGGGTCCTTGATATGAAAAAGTTTGGGAACCTGGTATAAATAATGCCACGGAGACCTGTTCTTGAAAAGCCTATCAAGCGTTCCCCTTTAGCATTGACTTTCAAATCATGGTTATAAGTCAAAGGACCACTTCACCACTTTTCAACTTATCTTCATATAATTGCTCCTCAATAATGTTCATGATAAAATATCACAATTATTTTCTAATCAGTCTGTGTCTCATAGGAGGGCTGTGGGCAGTTCAGAAACCCTTCCACCAGTGACATCGTCGTTAGGCAGATTGTTTTTTAAACAATATTTAAAAATAATCATATTTAGATTTTTATTATCGTGAGAATGATGGCTTTCATTATAGCATTGCAACTTTTCAGGAATAGAAAGCCTTCCGTTTCTATTAGCTTGGATTCCTCAGCGATGATGTCACTGGTGGGCGGGTTTTTGAACTGCCCACAGCCGTCCTAGTCTGAGTAGAAAATAATTGTAGCATTTTATCATGAACATTAGTGAGGAACAATTATAGATAGGAGATAGGTTGAAAAGTGGTGAAGTGGTCCTTTAATAGTAGTAAAGAGGCTTGAACAAACAATATACTGTGTATTGTCAGCAAAGTGCTGAACAAACTATATGCATCATCATCAATCATCATACACTTATCCACTGTTCTGCAAGAGCCTCTTAAGTAAATGCATACAATTCAAAGTAAAGTTAAAGTAAATGTACATACAATTCAAAGTAAAGTTAAAGTAAATGTAAGTAGCTACTGTATATAATGTGTGTCGGTTACCATATTTACCCTGACAAATATTTCACTCAAATCTGTTGAATGATCAAAGTAGCATCAAGAGTCTGATTTGAGGTTCAGGTTCAGCCTGTGCCATTGCATCCTTGACTCTCTTGCACCCCCTAGCGAGTTGCTGGATATGTGTGAACTGTACCTGGACAAGATGGGAACTGTGTTTGATGACGCCCACGTGTACATGCTCCACATGTACTACCAGGCCTTTGGGGTGTGTCTCTATATAGACGATTGGAAGAGTGCGATCTACTATGGCGAGAAAATTGTGAAACCTTACAGGTAGGTAGCCTATTACAACTGTCCGGAATGGCCTCAAAACTGCAGGGAGCGAGTCATAGGGCTGGGCTATTAACCTGCTAAAACATAACTATATATATATATTCTTTGATCAATGATTTTTTGATTGTCTGATTAACCACTTAACCCTGTATTATACTTCAGTGTACAATGGTGGCTTACAAAAAGAGAGAAAATAGCCGATCTACAAGATCACACAATTATAGATCTGCTATTTTCATTATTATTATTTCATAATCGTTCATTAATCGTAATCGTTAAATAGCCATATCGCCCAGCGTGTCATACCTTCATATATACATATGATGGTTGTGCAAATCCTCCTTGTCCTGTGCAGTGAGCTGTATCCACCATACTCTCTGAACGTGTCCTCCATCTACCTGAAGTTGGCCAGATGCTTCATGAACATCGAAAAACCACTCATGGCCGTGAGTTTTCTCACAAAGGTAATGATTTAGCACACTAGTCTGAAAGACTTGCAGTGGGTAGCTGAACATTTTCAAATATAGTGCATCAGTAACTTACTACTATACAATACAGTTGCTACATATGCAGCCGCAAATTGTTGTGAACAAAAGTGAAGAACACTACGTGTGTGTGTGTGTGTGTGTGTGTGTGTGTGTGTGTGTGTGTGTGTGTGTGTGTGTGTGTGTGTGTGTGTGTGTGTGTGTGTGTGTGTGTGTGTGTGTGTGTGTGTGTGTGTGTGTATTTACAGGCTAAAGCCATCATGGAGGTGGCTCATGGGAAGGATCATCCGTACCTGGACGCTATAGATAAAGAGATGGCAAAGGTCACATTGAAGAAAAGCAGAGAAGCAGACAGGAAAGTTCAGTCAGATATTATGTCGAGGTTTTAAAGGAAAACAGTGGCTTTTTTAGTTTTTAACTTTTTACATTATCATTACAATAAAAAGTCATAGTGTTTTGTAAATTTTTGGGGGCCCACTTTCAATTATCCTCATGGCCAACAGCTTGGGAATCACTAACTTAGATCAGCGGTTCCCGAACCTTTTTGGCCATGCACCACCTGTTACCTCCCGACCTAGCTGATGCACCCCCCACATGGAAATATAAATTGCATAAGCTATATAGAGACATATATTTCCACATATATGCACATATTTTATCCACATATATGCACATATATGAACCTGAATATGGCATAATATATGCAGCATAGGCTATATTCTGCATTACTTGCCATATATTGGCATAATATGTTAATATATTTAAAATAAAACCAAAGCACCACCATTAGACTTTTCATGTCGCGCACCCCCTAGAAGGCCCCACAAGGGGTGCACGCACCACAGTTTGGGAACCACTGTCTTAGATCATGCACATAAACTGACTAGTCAACTGTCTTCCGTGTTTTGGTACAATCATGTGTGCACGCGACGCACCCCCGTCTGCCCCCCCCCCCCATCCATGCCGGTCCATGAACATTTTATGAACGGTCAGACGGTCCGTGGTAATATTGGGAATCCCTGTGTATATGATGATTTCTTTCAGTTATTTTGCATAGAAGTGTATTTTTGTTTTGATGAATTGAAAATGGAGGACCCTTATGTAAACAAGTCTTATAGTGCTTTTTCTGGTTTTATCCTCTTAGCACATTTTGTATTGACCTGTACTTTCCTTGAACTGTACCCATTCTGCAAACTGTTAATAAAATCAATCAAGTAACCTTCCACTTGTACCCATAGAGCTATATATATATACTGTATATATAAAATTATAATAATAATTATAAATAATTAACCCAGATTTGAACCCGGTTTGTGCTGAGAACTGTCTTATTATTACCATACTGCTTGCACAGGGCATATATTGGATCTTGGCCATTGTGAGTAATGAGTAATTGAGTATGTGAAACATAATGAGCGTGACACAATCTAAATGTACAAGGAGACAAAATACAACCACCCCAATTCTACAAGTTATATTGTATTAACACACTCTACCCAGTGGCATTTTGAGGGGCAGGTGCTCAAGTTAAAAAAAGGGCACCTTGTGTGGCATGTGGAAGCGCCGGCTGCTTTAACAGTGTGTGAGATTTATAGATTTTGGGGCATAAACAATATATTTAATCCAGAATTGATTGATGTCACCAGGGGGCGGCCACATACACTACATACACGACGAGTTCTCATCGGGCCCGGCCCGGCCCGACTAATTAGCATAGATTTTAGGCCCGACCCGGCCCTAAAATGTCGGGTCGGGTCGTGCCTGGTCGGGTTTGTGCAGAATTTGAGAACTCTACACAGAGAAAAAGTTAAACGCCAGTCACTTCATAATAGATAAATACACAAACAGACAGAACAGAACTATAATTTTTATTATTCTAAACAAATTCAATATATATATATATTTTTTTCATGGAGCCCCAGGCCCGGCCCGGCCCTACTGATTAGCATACATTTTAGGCCCCGCCCGGCCCGGCCCTAAAATGTCGGGTCGGGCCTGGTCGGGTTCGGGCAGAGTTTGAGAACTCTAAAATTACACGTACACTCAACTAAACAAAAATAAAATCAATAAACTGTACAAAAAACTAACTTTCAAAAGGGCACATTACTGTCCATGGAGCAAAAGGGAGGGTGCTTTAGCACTGACCTGTGCACGTCCCTGACTACCATACCGATTGGACAAAATTAAAATTTAATTAAAAAAGAAAGTGACATAGTACTGCATATAACTGATTTTGGGGGCGCCTACTGGCCTATAGTGGTCAACGCACGTACCACATTAAAGGCTCTGGCCTGACAGTGCATTGTGTGTTTGGGTTTGAGTCCCGTTCATGACGACCTTTGCTGCATGTCTCTCCCTGTTTCTACCTCCTTCACGTGAAACTCAATAAAGGCAGAAAAGCTCAAACAAATACAAATAAACTGATTTTGATACCATAACTAATTTGCACTGATAAAGGAGTGGCATACCAGTTAATAATTAGGCCTATCAGTCAGACCCTTCTTGTAAAAGGATATGTTTGGGAAATGGTTGGCAATAACAATGGTTATAGATATAGGCTAGTAGAATGTTAATCTTTGGAATTTATTTTAATTGCTAGTAGTAAGCATATTTCTGCCCTGAAAACCTGAAGTGGTAGGTGCATTAACGGTGGTGTTATTTTTGTTAAAATATCAATATAACAATAGAGAACTCATACAGTATAGGATTATTATTATGAAAGAAATGAGCAGACAAAATTGGAACTTGATATAATATTGAAGGTGATGAATGATCTTTGTGGGGGTTTCTCTCCTGATTGGATAAAAATGGTTTACTGATCTGATGGGGAGATCCCATGTTACTGAACAAACCAAACATAAGTATTACTATCAAAATATAGAGAATGAAAGCTCCCACAAAACAAAATGAGTGTCGTCGTCCCGATCAGATCAGTTCATGGTTCCTCCCTCCAGGAGTTAGGGTTACCCCCCCCCCCCCCCCCCTCCCTCCACCATCATTTTTCTACAGCTGTTTGAATTTCTTCAGGTCACATGTCACTTCAGGAAGAACACCCTGGGCCCTTTTGGTGATCGAGGTGTGATGACGTTCTCACATTTGAGTTCCTGTGATCTTTTACTGTAACTATTTCAAGTCCATGGGGAGTGGGGACTATAACACCACAGCAACTAGAGTCTTGAGTCAACATGGTGTTAAATGGGAGACCTATACTGTACTATACAACAGGGGCTGGACACAAGTCACCCTACAGTCTATGCATTGAGCTCCATGTTGGGATGTGACAGTCACAGCGGGCCAGGTGGTCAACCTCACATCTGTAGGCACACTTGATTTGACAGATAAGTGGATGCTTTTCAATTGTAGGCCATTTCATTCAAGTTTTAATTTCATTTTATTTTGGCTACTAATCTATGAGCAATACCAGAGCAGACCAGGGGGATGCATGGGCACTATCTGGCGTTGTCTTGTCTATAGCTCAGGGGTTCTCAACCTTTTCAGGCCATGAGTTACGGTGAGTAACCCCCAACATAATGTGAACTGGGGACCCCCCACCATGACAAACACTTGAAGCATTAGATTTTGTTTGACTTGGTTCCACAGATAAATATTGTGTCCTCTTTGTTATATAATTTTACATAGGCCTATCATAACTGAAGTTGTGGACATTGAAGTGATGCACATCAGCGTCGGAGAGGAACAGGCACTGTCAGATCAGTTACGCAACTTTTGGGAAATCGAATCCCTTGGTGATGCCTATTCCCCCCCCCCCCCCCCCCCCCCCCCCACACACACACAAGTGACACACACACACACACACACACACACACACACACACACACACACACACACACACAAACCCCCCACACGGACTTGCAACACTCACTTCACACGGGTGTGATTTTTTTTCTTCGTTCTGATAATCACTGATAATCCTGTTCACAGAAAATTCATTGCAATGTATTTATTATTAGCCTATACTAAGTTACACTTTAAGAAGTATCAGCTCAAATAGCCTCGGACGGTCCGAGTCGGACCAGTTGGTGGTGGATGGATTGAACACAGAAGCACTCCTATTCCTATTGGTTAATATCTTCATGCGGTACACGACTGACTGAGTGACAAATAAGTGACACTTTTTATTCTAACCAATGCATGCATTTGCAGTGGTCTGCGGATTTTTGCCAAGGCTGTTCAATAATACCGAAATTGCTTTGGAAGGACGCAGAGGTATGCAGAATCCATCAAGACAAGAGACGCATGCCCCGCACGCATGTGACGTCATCAATGCTGTTGTGAGCAGCAGGGCATCACATTCACCAATAGTAACTAGCTAGCTTAACGTTAGCCAGCTATGTACGTCCGCTACAGATATTTAATCTGGGTAATAGACAGTCGCAGCGGATTATATAACAGACAGTGAAAATGGATACAAAAACTGCATCTTTTGGATTTGATACACCCCACGTGATTATAATGGCGCAACCAAGTAAGGTAAGTTGGGTCGGAGGTTAGCTTAGCTTGCTAACAGCAGCAGCAGCAGCCGCATTGAGCATCATCACCATCATCTCATCATCATCTATAAGTTCTCCTACACACGACTTGTCCATGATACAGTCCACTTATGATGACACCTTCATTGACTTGACAACCAATAGACTGGATCTTTGAATGCATTGCTGCAATGCTGCTGGCAGGTACATAGTGAAAACACAAATAGCTGTCTACCACATATACCCTTGATGATCATGTGCAGCATTCCTGCTGCAGAGTCTGCTACTCTGCTTGATTTACGTTGATAGCACACATCATTTATATACAATGCATTCTTCAATTGCACTCCCAAGAGTATTATGCCTCAACGTTTCATGTGAATTAATATTGGGGTGTAAATGTCATCCTGATCTGATGGCTTCTAAAGCTATTTTTTACCTTGTGTGCATTATACTGTAACTGCAGTCAGTTAGTTTAATGCATGCATTACTGCATAATTGGTGATAGAGGCTACTTCAATTGCAGGTTTTAGCCTTTTTGTAATACAGAGCTGTAGGCCTAATTACAGACTAATATTTGGAATAAAACAATTGTTGTGTCAATAGTTGTCTATGTAACATGTTAGCATAATATATACTACCGTATCTAAACAAAAACTGTGCCACTGCCAACATTGCACCTGTGTATATTAAGGGTTTTCTCTGTGCTTTATGCTATACATAATTAAGCCTAATCATGTGATAACACACATACTTTTGCCTTGTTTTAGTGAGAGGCCTGCATCACTGATGCTAGGTGCAGGCTCTTGCTGGGACCACTTAAAGCACTCAGGATGAGTGGGGCTGCAGAGCAGACTGACATCCTGTCAGTGGCAGACGTGGTCAGGGAGAGATGGAAAGTGGTAAGTAAAGCTAGTATCAAAGAAACGCATACATACCACATGAACCTAAAACATTCATTCGTCAATCAACATCGTCCAAAGCTTAATTTATACTTAGCCTGTGGATTAACTCTCTCTCTGGTGCAACAAGATGTGAATTTACCGCAAGGAGGAGCGCCCCCAAAAAACACTCACTGACCCCTTCTCATTTATTCCTCCTGCTCCTCTTATGTTTCTGCAGGTGAAGAAGATCGGTGGGGGTGGCTTCGGTGAGATCTACGAGGTTTTAGACCAGCTAAGCCAAGCCAATGTGGCCTTAAAGGTAGAGTCTGCTCAGCAACCCAAACAGGTCCTGAAGATGGAGGTAGCTGTACTAAAGAAACTCCAGGGTGAGCATAGTTTCCATAGATCGATCTACAAAGCCACACTCGGCAACAAAAGTTTGGAAACTTAACTTTGGTCCATTATTTCTCCACTTTAATAATACCAATTCGTATTGTATTTTACATCATTGTAATCTGTGATTAGTCACCTTTACAACTACTGTAGGTATAGCTTGTAAGGTTCGCACAACAATGTTTTTGGACCCGTTGGCCGCATCATTACCCGTATGACCCGTATGACCTGCAGTGCTTACTGTCTTTGACTTTATTAAGTTTCATCAAAGTAGTGTCGGATGGTTTGACTTCATGGCCGCTCAGCTAGCATCCCATGGCTGAGAGGTCGGCTAGAGGCAAAAAGTGGCTGGTTGCCTAGAGACGAGGCAGCCAATACAGCAGCCAATGAGAAAGATGGCTTGCTAGTACGGCCACTACGGCAGCCAATGAGAGCGATAGCTTGCTAGTACGGCCACTACGATAGCCAATGAGAGGTATCTTTCTAGTCCAGAAAGGCAAAACGATCGATCATAAACCAGCTCCGCTCACACAGCAGCTGGTAACAACACATACAGTATTGGCCAGTTTTTACACTTTATTAATTTTACACTCTGTAGCGGATCCAAATGCAGCTGCAACAACTTGGCACCTCCTCATGATGATCATGCACCAACCTATACACACATAGCATGTACTGCATGCCCAAGCTAATTCCACAAGTGTTTAATTGGGTTGAGATCTGGACTCACGGCAGGCCATTCCATCCTCTCCACTCTATTCTGGAGGTACTCTGCGATGGTCCTGGCTCTGTGGGGGCCAGCGTTGTCATCCTGGAGGAGGGCATTAGGTGCCAGATTCTGCAGATATGGGATCGCTGCAGAATCTCATCCACCACTGGCGTATTTGAGGCTCCGCAAGCGATGCCCAAAGCTATAGCCTAACTCTGCAATAGATCTTGGTTGGCCACCCATTTTACAGCGGTGTAATAAGCGGTGGGTGGATTTTACCTTTAGGTAGGCTAGAATTGTGTGGGGTGGGGATGCCTTAGATTTATTTATTTCCCCCAGATGGTCTAAAAATGAGTTACTTATCATGATTTGACCAATTTATTACCAATCTCGTACACGAAAGCAAGATCCTTGACCCAATTATTATAGAGCGGCGCAGTCCCTCCCCCTTTCAGAACAACGAGTGGCCCAGGAAATGATTTTCCATTCATTTTCTCCATAGGCTTTTCCTAAAGTAATTATTTAAAGACGGTTACACCGCGGACAAAGCCAACTCGGATCGTGACAAATCATGACAATGAACACAATGTTTTGGGCAGATCAAATAATTTATAAGAAGAAAAACAACAAAGAAAGTGTTGTAACCTGCCGTTTCTTTCTACTTTCTAATGATTTGTTTGGCCCAAAACATTGTGTTTATTGTCATGATTTGTCACGATCCGAGTTGGCTTTGTCCGCGGCGTAAACGTCTTTAAATAAATACTTTCTGAAAAGTCTATGAGGAAAATGAACGGCGATTTCTTTTCCGGGTCTCTCGAGGGGGCGGGACTGCGACGCTCTATAGCCACTGCATCTTACCTTTTAATTAAAGTAGTCTGAGCGAGGAAAGGGAACGGTTCTGTTCCCCCAACTTCCCCGGACATTGTTTTGGGATATTTTGTCTGAGATGGGTCTTTTTTTTCTTCTTCAAATCTCAAGTCAGTGTGGAGATAACCCGGCGGTGTTGCTGGCCCTCCCGGCTCATGGCTCTTCACAGAGGGGCCGACGGCACACAGACAGCAGCCTCTCCGCTGACTGTGTCAGTGTTACTGCAGGGGTGTGAGTGAACCGTGCAGTCACTGGTGCTGCTGACAGCCGACTCACTCACAGCTTCTTCTGAATGACTTCATCTTTGCCTTGAAAAAGACCGTAGCGCATAGGCTATATCCATTTAGCTTTTTGCTATTTTCCAAAAGAAACCAGCGTGCGCTACTGTTTGCTACAAAGCGACTGGGAGTATGAGGTTTACAGACATTACCAAGTAGCCAATCATATGCTGATCCGGCTGGTTGCTGTATTCATTTATTAGCTTACCCGATCAGCGTTCACCAGGGGGCAGCGACACACACACAATAGCCTTCTATATAATGCTGCACACATATATTATATCTATTTGAAAAATACCCAGCATCATTTTACTTGCATACCCGCCGTTGGGGGAGTGGGAGGTCCATGTGCTTCAATGTTTACATCTGGATTGGTGGCAGAGCAATGCTGAATGGGCTATTTTCCAAATTGCCAGAAGATGGTAGGTCTTCCGTGATTAAATACACTGTGGTAAAAGGGCCCCACCCGGATCCTTGCAGGGGGCCCTCTGGATTTTCAGAAACGCCACTGCTCATCCCGATATCTCACTGCATTGAGATTGACTTCAATGATGACAAGTTCTATCTTGCCTGTGAGAGAGATACTGCCCCATACCATACCAAGCTGTTGTGGCTGCGTATTGGATTTTTCAGACGCTACTGAGTTCCTTAACAATGAGTGTAAAATGAATTAAGTGTAAAAATGGCCAATACCGGTATGTGTTGTTTTTTTCCCCTTATTACTGTATGAGAGTGCAATCTCAAGCATGGGTGAATACCAACCACTTGCCATTTTGGCAATTGTTTTGTAGGCGCTACCCACATGTTTAGCTACTGTATGTTGCTCATTCCATGAAGGCCCAATCCTTAAAAGCTTTCGTTGTAAAGGTGAATAATCACAGATTAAAATGATGTAAAATACAATACAGATTGGTATTATTAAATTGGAGAAATAATGGACCAAAGTTACGTTTCCGAACTTTTGTTGCCGAGTTTAGACACCTCATTGGCCGGAGTATTCACAGCTCGTCATACATCTCTTCCTTAGGTAAAGACCATGTGTGCCGTTTTGTGGGCTGTGGCCGAAATGATCGCTTCAATTATGTAGTCATGGAACTCCAGGTAGGCTCTTCTGGCATGGTATTCAGCTCATTTTCTTTTATCACATATCGTTTTATGTAAAACATGACTAATATGTTAACACTGTTTTCCACATATGTAGGGGAGGAATCTAGCAGACTTGCGCAGAACCATGACACGTGGCACATTTTCTACCTCCACCACCCTGAGGCTTGGCAGACAGATTCTGGAGGCTATTGAAAGTATCCATTCGGTTGGCTTCTTGCATCGTGACATCAAACCCGTAAGTTGGCCTGCTGTTTAGAATCAGAATAACAAAGGAAATGGGCACAGATGGGGAATGACTTTGCTGAATTTGTATGCCGTTATGAATATTATTTGTCATTGTCACAAAGTGAGTATCTGTTTCTCTCTCTCTCTCTCTCTCACACACACACACACACACACACACACACTCATGGATTAAACTTCGAAGTCGCCATGGCCCACGACTGATTTCAGTCATTTGGATTCCATAGAAGACAGTACTGTGGAAACATGTTGCAAAGCGAATATAGCCAATCTACAAACTATCGACGCATTGAGAGCTTAAACTTGATTCAAGCTCTCAATCGAGCTTGATTTTTGGTTACCGTATTTTAAGATTAGAGAATTTGAAGTGTCACGCTAGCAATATGTTCAGATTTAGAAGCATCTTCCATAAAATTCCACAGTCTCGGGTATTTCATATTAAAGCAAAGGTTAAAGGCTAAAGCCTCAATCTGTGATTTCTCCACCTGGTTGGCACTATTGTATGTGGAACAGCAGGAACAATAATACTAAAACATCACAATTGTACATATTGTGTTAATTGTTTAGGAGGGGCCGCCTTTCACTGTTAGTATGTTACAAACATTTTTATTCGTGAGATTTAATTTGGCTTAGTTTAACCCATTCTGACCGGGCACCCATTTTGGTGTTAGCATCATGTTATGCTTTAGCTATTTAAAAATAGCAGATCTACAAGCTCATATCGCGCCACCGAGTGGCGCGATACGAGCTTGTAGGTCTGCTATTTTTTTTTTTATCGAAGAACGACTGACATTTCTAGAATCTGATCTCAGGTCAGAATGGGTTCATCAGACCAGTGTGTGTCCGGCGGAAATCTCGTATGAATCTGATCTCAGGTCAGAATGGGTTAATCCATGCTTACTGTAGTTGTACGACGTGTGACTCATCGAAAATAACAGATTTTCAATTTGTGTACATCTGTGTCTTTAAATCTTCCAGTCTAACTTTGCCATGGGCCGACTAGCCAGCACATGCAGATGCTGTTATATGCTTGATTTTGGTCTGGCCCGTCAGTTCACCAACTCCTGCCAGGAAGTCCGTCCAGTAAGTATTTGGGATTGTCCCTACTGTACTTAAAGGGCACTTTGTATTTATTGGTTTGGTCTTGTTACCAAGGTACCAACCAACATAGGGCCATCAATATTTTGAGCGGCCAAACAGCATTGGCCACGCTTACACAACTTAAGTAATTGAGCAGTGCATAATAGCCCTGGGGCTTTGTCTGCATTACTACACAAATATAGTAATGCAAATAGCAATCCATTAATAAAAATCCAAGTTCAAAACAAAGTGATGGGCCCAGGCGGTGGCGTAACCGTCTGGGCACCCGACTGGTAATCCAGTCGCAGTGTGCCGCGGGTTCGACTCCCGAGCCCGACACGGCCTTTACTGCATGTCTTCCCCCATCTCTCTCCCGTTTCCTGTCAGCCTACTGTCTGTCCCTTCAAAAAAAAACAATAAAAGGCGCAAGCCGCAAAAATTATCTTAAAAAAAACACAAAAAACCCCAAAGTGATGGACATTGGACAGAGACTCGGGGAGAACGTATTATATTTGGTTGCATGTAGAAATCCTTCATAGTGACTTAAATGTCATGTTTAGAAGAATTATTGTAGATTTGCACCTTGTATCTTAAATACAAATGTAAGCATTATTATTTTTCTTTGGCTCATAATGTCCCTCTTCCGTCATAGCCTCGTCCTGTGGCAGGATTCAGAGGCACTGTGAGATATGCTTCTGTCAATGCACATAAAAATAAGGTGAGCTTAATTTGACCCAATCAATATGCTGCTTTGCGGTCTTTACAATTGTGCTATCTCATGCCTGTTCTCAATTATAGCACTTTCGCGCTACTTACCCTGGTGTGTCTGAATCTGTAGGAAATGGGTCGACATGATGACCTCTGGTCTCTCTTTTACATGCTGGTTGAGTTCATGGTTGGACAGCTGCCCTGGAGGAAGGTTAAAGACAAAGTATGTTGTTCTTTGGCTTCATCATCTAAAAATGTCGAGAGTCACAGTAATGTGTGTCTGATGAATTTCTCATTTCCCCCCCCTCTCGTAGGAGCAGGTAGGAAATCTCAAAGAGACGTATGACCACCGACTTATGCTTAAACACCTTCCCTCTGAGTTCAGTCACTTCTTGGATCACATCTTGACTTTGGACTACTTCACTAAACCGGACTATCAGGTAGACCACCACTTTCCTCCCACACATACTGTACGACTATGTACTGTATCTTGTGTTCCCCCCCCCCCAGATTAATGCAGATGTGTTTTGGCTTCTCGGCAGCTCCTGATGACAGTGTTTGAAAATGCTATGAAGAGCCACAACGTGTTGGAGAATGACCCGTATGACTGGGAGAAATGCTGCACAGAAGATATGCTGTCCATCAGTGGCTCAGCGACCACTCAGCAACTGACCCGCCTAACACCAGCCTACATGGGGTAACTGTGGCTATAAACAGCTCTGTGATGTTGGCTACATCTATTCTATTGGAGAGAAGTCTATTGTTTCTAATGTCAAAACAATTGTCAAACAAACATTGCTCTTTTTTTAAAAGGACGATTTCAGTTGTCTGCCGACTATGCTATGTTTAGCTTACGCGATGACAACCCACCATACAGTATACTACATTACTAAACATTACTTCCGACCATCTTCCAAAACATACTGTGGTTTGTTTGGTCTTCAAGGAATGTTTTTAGATTGTATTGTTCCATTGTTTCATCAATGATAATGTTTGAATGCATTTTAAAGTGTGGGTTAATTTAACCCATTCTGACCGGGCACCCATTTTGGTGTCAGCATCATGTTATGCTTTAGCTATTTAAAAATAGCAGATCTACAAGCTCATATCGCGCCACCGAGTGGCGCGATACGAGCTTGTAGGTCTGCTATTTTTGAAAAATCGAAGAGCGACTGACATTTCTAGAATCTGATCTCAGGTCAGAATGGGTTAATCAGACCATTGTGTGTCCAGTGGAAACCTCGTATGAATCTGATCTCAGGTCAGAATGGGTTAAGAAAATAGGCTTGTGCTTATTAACCACACAGTTTTGCTAACATTTTCTTGCTGTAATTATTCAGGTACAAGTTCGTGTTCATGACTTTGTACAAAATATAACTGAACATCCATGACCTCTAAATATTAAGCAGTTAAAGACAACTGTATGTTTATGTACAACCCTTTGCCATTGCCATTTGCTTTTGCCTATGTCAAAGTTCAGTCTGCTTTGGTAGATCCAAGTGTCAGTAGTACATACAGTACATGGCAGGGATCCTCTTGAGGAATGGTTGCTCCACTTTGCATTGGGAGAGTAGCAGACAAAGTGACCTTCCCCTCTCCTGTTTCTCTTTCTTCTCCTCCTCCAGCATGGCCAACGCCTCTGTGCTGCCGGGTGGTGACCTGCACAACACAGAGGACGTCCTGCAAGGAGAGCGCCTTAGTGATGCCGACAACTGTCCCCCCATCCCCACACCCACAACGCCAGGGGCCGATGTGTGGGAGGAGATGGACCGCAACCGTAACCAGAAGCAGTCAGTCGTCAGGAAGGTCAGTAGGGGGGTGATCTGGAGTTGTATGAAAACATTCTTTCTTATTTATCACACTTTCTGTGCAAGTGGTCTTAATGCCCCCCTCCAGGAAATTCCCCCCCCTTCCTCATCCTCTTTCACCAAAACTTCTTTCTCTGGCTTGAACTTGAAATTAATTATGTTGTGGCAGCCTTAGCGAAGTCAATCCACAAAAAGGTGTTGAAAAGTGTACTTGCAAATGTTTCCACATCCTCTCTTTTGTTTGTTAACATGGAATGTGTGTATTATGCTGACCTGGCTTTTACGTAGAATGTACTTATTCTTTATCAATTACAAATCAAATCAATTACAGTTGTTCCAACGAATTGTTTGTCGATATTATAATCTTCTAAGATAAGCTTCTGATTAACCATTCAGTCTTCTTGTCGTCAGTTTTAACGGCATTACTATTAATTTCTTGCCATGCTATTTACACTTCTATTCTGAAATTGTATTTTTTCAGCCTCTCAAAAATAAAACTTGAAAAGCCTTGAAGCTTATTTGCATGCCTTTTATTCGGGTGAATGGTGTCCACCTATGCAAGCCATCATGAACATGCACATTCATTCAATTTAGGAACAATCAGCATTCGTCATCTTACTTACATCTAGTACGTCTAGTACAAAATCAAGGGACCTCCGCATGTTTTGTGTATTCCATGTTGGATTTTCATAGGCTCACAGGTTGGCATAGAAAAACATGAAATAGCTGAATGTCGCAAAACAGGTTATCCTATCCTGTGGTTCTGTGGTGCAGAGTGTAGTGGTTAATCCATCCATTCTACTCAGGTGGTGAGTGAGGACGAGCACAGTCAGAATCAGGGAAACCAGAGTCCCAACACCGGCTCTGTGCAGAGTTCCCCCAGACGGGTACGTTCTGAGACGATGTTCTTGGACCGGGCTGCCCCGTTGCTGCGCCGGATGAGACACAGTCAGAGCTTGGCGTTTGAGAAGAAGATGGCGCCGGAACCCAAGCCCACCATCGAGCGCTTCTTGGAGGCCTAGTGAGTATTTTCTGTTTAGAATTTTGTAGGCATGTGTAAATAAATGATAAATGTGAGGGTAAAACTCACCCCAAACACACTCTCTTTTCAGCCTTAAGCAGCACCCCGTCCTCTCCCAGGTGGGGGAGAAATCCCTTCCTGAGAGGCGACCCGGTGACCAGACGCCCATCCGTGATGAAGAGCACACAGCCGCACCAACCCCTGACCAGGAGGATGGCGCGGCAAGTAGTGGCTTTGTTGCCGTGAACCTCAGTCCGGTGCCACGGGAGGGAGACTCCCAAGAGTGGGTGATGTTGGAGTTGGAGCCAGGCAGCAGCTCTGGAGCTACCAAGCCTCCAGCAGAAACCCATTGTCAGGACAAGGCAGACGCTGGGGTCCACTCCTCTGAACCAGAGAACAGCCAACCCACATTAGTTCCCAGCAGCCCTGTTCTGTCACACATGGCCCTGCCCGGCACATGGCTACTGGGACACAGGAGGCTACCAGGGATAATGGGACAGATGCCCTCAGTCCTTCAAATGAGCAGAATGGAACAGGTATGTTGTGGAACTGAAACACACACAAAGTACAAGAGTTTTGTTTCTAAATGAATTAACCACTTGGACCCTGGCATCCCAGTTTTCATTATAGGCAACAACAAAAAACATTGGAAAATAATGACCTATCTACAGTATAATAGCACAACAGATGTTAAAAGGATGTATATAAGACATTTTGTCGTTGACAAAATAACAGTATTGCATACTGCGTCTAGAGTATATTTTAGATGGGAAATACACTTTCATCAATTACTGATTAATTGAATATAGCTAATATAATAAATCATCTACATATCATCTGGGCATTTTCTTTGCCGACGTCTCGGCCTTGCTTGACATTGGAGGGCAATAGCGAATGTCAGGCAAGAAAATAACATTTGATCATCACTAAGCAAATTGGTGCTTTAACATTACTGTCAACAATAATAAACAGTTGTGGGGAGAGAATTGGTTAATAGCATGGGTGGCCTGGCCTGGGCCGCTGGCGTAGCGTTCCGGGCACCTTTAGTTTGCTCTGTGTTTTGCTTCCTTTGCACCAGGATAAACTCGAGTGTCTTCCTCAGCCGATACTTTTACCAAACAATCTGCAGTCTTGAATCTTACTGCAGACGTACTTGGTGGTCATGTTTCAACAGCAAGGCTGCTCACAGTACCAGTTCAGCCTGCGCTCAGTGATCAGCTGCACCTACAGCACCTAGGGAAGATATTGCAGCTGACCCTTCATTATTCTATGGTTATCATTTTATCACCTGCTCATCCAAGCCAAATAAAGACTGTAAGGCACTGTATGTGATCAAAAATATCAAATATAGTTAGAATAACGCTGTCCTCTCTCCACAGTCCTTCAGCTGTGCACCACAGTCCCCAGTGCAAGAAAGGAGTGAGGCGATACCATTAGAGCCCCCATCCACCAAAGCAGTTGAAACCCCCAAAGAAATCATGAAGGAAGAAGAGAAGCTGGGGTTAGCTCCCAGTCCAGTGCCAAGCCTGCTCAAATGCCATTTTGCTCATCTGACCAACGACGGAGACCCAGAGAGTGATTCTGGATTGCCCGACCGTTCCTCTGAGCCCAACCAACAGCCTCAGGCGGACTCGGCCGGAGGTGCAGTGGAGAGCATTGGCACAGTTTCCTCCTCCCCACCGCCACCTCTGCTTAGACAAAGGGACTCTCCCTCCTCCCCGAGGATTAGCCGGATCCCTGTGCGTGACGCCGCCTCTCAACTGGACTCTCCCACCAAGGACGTCACCGTGGAAAGACGTCACCGCTGGAGCAGTCCAGTCCCTGGCACCCCCACCCACTCACCCTGTCCGTCTCTCTCCTGTGACAATCTGCCCAGCGCTTTGCCCAGGGACAGGTTCCTGTCAGAACGATGCTCCAAGTCTGACTGGCTCGGAGAAGACCCTCTCTCTCTGTCCTCCTCATCTGGTAGTAAGAGCAAGATCCCACGTCCCGTGAACAGCCCTTTCGCCCCCGAGCAGTTGACTAGCAGATTTCTGCCTCGACCACCCCCTGGGAAGCCCCCCACACGGGCGGTTATTGACAATAGGTATGATTTGTGTGCACTAGTAAACATTGCAAAGTAAATATCAAGAGTTGAGAGATTAATGTTTTAAACTACAGCATCGCATGTTTGTTTTTTTTCCCAGACGCCGGCGGTTTAGAGTGCGTGCTAGCAGCACCAGCGACGCAGACTTCCTGGCCAGCCTGACCCAGCTGATGCAGGACCGTGGAGGTATGCTCTTCAGCCCCCCTCCTCGCCCCCGCAGCACTAACTCGTCCCTGCAGCGCTCGCAGAGCTCCTCCCCCTCTCGGCAGGAGCACCGCGAGGGGGGAGCGTTCCTGGTACGTAGCCGCTCTCCGTCCAGCTTGTCCGGGTCCCCCCCTCCACGGCATGCCCACACGCAGGACAGGCCTCAGTGGGTGTCAGGACATGGCACCGGCGGGAGGGGAGCCGGAGCCGAGGGCAAAGGATGTGGCAAAGTGAGTCGATGACTGTAATGATTCAAGCCCGTTGTGGTTTTAACCCATTCTGACCTGAGATCAGATTCATACGCGGTTTCCGCCGGACACACACTGTTCTGACGAACCCATTCTGACCTGAGATCAGATTCATACGAGGTTTCCGCCGGACACACACTGTTCTGACGAACCCATTCTGACCTGAGATCAGATTCTAAAAATGTCAGTCGCTCTTCGATTTTTCAAAAAATAGCAGACCTACAAGCTCGTATCGCGCCACTCGGTGGCGCGATATGAGCTTGTAGATCTGCTATTTTTAAATAGCTAAAGCATGACATGATGCTGACACCAAAATGGGTGCCCGGTCAGAATGGGTTAACGGTGTACAGAGGCTGTATCATGTCCAAATCTTAAGCTGAAAGCATGTGTAAATATGGTATTTACTCAAGGGAATGTACATGTAATGTAAAATGTATGATAAAATGTATTTATTTATTTATTCATTTGTTGGATGTGTCTCTCAAATTACTTGACGATGTGGCTTGATACCTGTGGTCAAAACAGGGAGGTTTTGAAGCCTTGAGATTGCCAACTCTTACCATATCTTCCCTTAACCCCTTCTCTTAACAGTCCATATAGGCCTATAATGAGACCAAAAACATGATGTACTATATAATACTTGAGGGATGTAAAGAAAGTGAATAAATGTAGATATATAGTATAAATAGTATGAAATCACACTACAATTTAGTCTTAGTGTACCAACATCACTGTTAATTAATATACAGGACCAGGGCATGCAGTCCCTCATTGTCCTCATCATTATACATCGAAAAACTACTAGAAACTATGTTAAGATGAATCACTTGTTTTAGCATATCCACATTGTATTAGTCTGCTTTTCTTTGCTAGAATAGATTCTGTCATGCAATGTGTTGGAATGTAAATGCACAAACACGTAAGTATTGTAAAAGTGCACGAATATCATTGGTTATCATTGCAAATTACTTTTGTTGTAACCGTTTTGTTTTTTTTATTCATTTGTACAGTCTGCTAAAACAAATCTGTATTTTTATTGAACTGGTTCTGATAAAATACACTATCATGTAGACAAGCACAATTGTGGTCCATTCTTGTTTTATGTATTGAATATTCTCAAAATGGACAAATGTTTCCGTTTGTAATGGTGCATTTACTGTATATAAATCGCTTCCCACTTCTGTGCTGCCTACGGAACTTGCCTATATTCCTGCAGCAATGCGGGCATGCCATTAATGACAGTAAAGCACACCCTCTCGTGTAATATTGCTTAATTATATGCACCCATTCATTCACACACCGACAGTGGAGGAAACCATGCAAGGCACCAAGTTGTTAATCGGGAGCTGTTAAGGGGTTAAGTATCGTGCTCAAGGACACTTGCAGCGAGGAGGATTAAACTGGGAACCTTCTGGTTCCAAGAAGGCCACTTAACTTCCTGTGCCACTGCCACCCCTGAGTCGTTCATTATAGGGCTGAATGATATCTGGCATGTTTTATTTCACTTTCACTTTATTTCACTTTCACAACATATACTAGGGCGATGTCGGTTGGAAATGCACTGCGATATCTGTTGTACCCATTGATTAGAGTACTTTCTGCAGTACCTATTATGTCATAAATACATGTCATATTGATGATATCAGGGATCTCCATACAGTATATGGCCATAAAAGGGATACAGATAGATTTGTGGATTTATAGATACAGTATATCTTCACGTTATATATTCAAGTTAATCGCTGATCCAACTGACTTGGCAATGCACTCCCTTGGGCCTTCTGTGATACACGCCAAGAGAACCCGACGGTTCTTGTGTGGTAAAGTACCTCATACAATTTGTGTTTAGTTTGCCTAAAAACTATTTCCATTAATAAACAAAAATACAGGGTGTATCGTTTCATTCAGTCTTACTGTGGAAGTCAGACACATTGTAACTCATAACTGTCTCCACCAGGCCGAAGGCATGGGGGGAGAGTATGTTTTGCACTCCGTCCGTGTGTCCGTCCGTGTGTGTGTGTGTGTCCGTGAGCACTGAGCAGCTAATCTCGGTCACCGTTAACCCGGTCGATGCCAAATTTTGCACACACACTCCCTGGATGCCAACGATGAACCTCTTCCAGAACGGCCTGTTATAGCGCCACCAGGAGGCCGCTTTGTGCAAAACAAGTTTTTGCACTACACCTACACATTTTGTCCAAACATCACGCAAATTGGTACACAGTCTCTCTAGAGCCATTCAACGAAACCGGTCTTTCAGATTTCTCACACTCCATCCTGATTGGTTAACATTGGCTTCCAAAGTTCAAAGGAGTGCTCAGTTTCAAACAAAATGCTGCAAATCATGAACACATCGCGTGATTTCCGTGAAATTGTGCACCCACATTCCCACTAGGCAGAGGACGAAATGCCACATGAACAATTTCAACTCAAGGTGGCGCTATAACTGGCCGAAAATAGTTTTTACCTCTAACTGCACGGATCTGTGGATAACTTTGTATGCCAACTCCCTAGAGGCCAAGGAAAAACCTTTGCCTGGAATTTTTCACATCTGCTTTTTATAGCGCCACCAGGAGGCCGACATATGTAAAACACATTTTCTATTATTACTCCTTCAGATTGTATCCAAATTTCACGCAAATCGGTACACATGATCTCCATAGTCATGTGATCAAGACAGGTTTGTTTGATTTCTCATATTCCATCCTGATTGGCCACGATTGGCTCCTACAGTTTTCAGGAGTAGCCCGCTTTGTACAAATCGCCACAACTCCTCAACGCAGCGTCCGATTGCGATGAAACTGCACGCATATTCCCACTAGGCTGAGGAAGAAATCCTGGTGGAGACCTGTGCCCAGAAGGGCACTTTTTCTAGTTACATCATAATTATACGGGCTTATGTATTTCCATATTTCCTGAACCCCGCAAGCTTTGGGGCGGTCACAATTGGGGTTGTCCCGATCCGTGATTGGAAATCGGGGCCAATCACGTCATTTTCAAACAATCGGAAATGGATCGGGAGCAAAAAAACATGACCTTGTATCCATATATTAGACTGGATATTGTCCTATTGTGACATGGCATAAGTTTTCTATAAAAATATAAATATCGGATTGGGAAAAATGTAATGATCGGACTTGGATTGGGAGTAAAAAAAAAGTGATCGGGACATCCCTCCCTATGCCAAGACGTCTGACGCATCAATTTCCCATGTTTTCCACACACACAATACTGTTGGTATGACTATACATTCAGATACTTGAATGTGTCCTATATTATCACTTTACCCAAATACAGCTCAAGTGGAGTTAGAAGGTTTTTGACAATTTTAGTGTGGAGACTTTTTCCATCTGTCGTTATTCTGATGGAAAAACATCTCCAAAATTGTTAGGTGGTTAGACTGACAGTTTGAGTATCCAATGGAGTTAGATTTAGTCAGAAGCACATTTCATTGGTTCAATATTTGTAAAAACCCACACAGACATAAAAAAGTGTTCAATAGCACTGATTTATTAAAATAATAAAAAAGTTAAAATGGTTTCTGCCCAACAGTGACGATATCCTTAAACCACTCCAAAAGCATTTATTTACCCAGAGAACAATACTGTCATAATCTTAAAAACAAATATAAAGTATGTAAGTATATGATAGCAACATAGCTCTCTACCTTCATGGTAGCATCATGACCTAATTGTTCAACTGTCTCTATGTGTCATCTAGTCAATCTCTGTTAACATGTATAATTGTCTATTATATATTATTGACAATATATTGTAACAACCAGTGGCATGGGGTGATATGCTCAGTCTGAACACTTTGCCAGCTCTGTGAAGAACATTAATGTGTAAACAACTATGGGATTCTGACACAGGTCAGGAAACTGGGGGAAAGAAATGACAGAAAACAAATATATTGTTTAACAATATTAGAGCTGCAGATTATTTTTCATCTATATGCACTGAATCTGTGATAAATGTAGATAAAATGATGGTAAAATAAGGAAATAATATACAAAATGAATACAGCTTGAGGTTGCTTAATATGTTTAACCAGATGTAACCAATTATTTTATTACTACGGCTGAATTTGATAAACTTTTTGGTTGACCGATGAATTATCAGATTAATCGTTAGACTCAAAAAATTCAGATTAGATGTTTTTTTTCCTGATGTAATTAATGTCACAAATTATAATGCGTTGTTGACTATATCTTTTACCTGTATCCTAATGTGTTCTATTTGACGGGCACGCTGTTGTCATGCAGGCAGACAATGGGCTATCTCTGCCTACTGGTCTGGGTAAATCTAAATTCAATGTATGGACTCGAACAACAGCAAGAATGGCCACTAACAAACCTACGCCCCATGCTTTGAAAACCCATCCTGATATACCACCCCATATGAAGGACCTCAAATCTTTGCATTGGTCCTGCCATGCTATTATTATTGTAATATTTCACTGTTTCCATCTAGTTTTATTCCATTCATTGAATGTAGATGTTCCCAGACATATCAGTACGGTAGTTCTAAAAGAGAGGGGCGGACTGCCTGGGGTCATCTGGCAACACGCTGATGGAGTCCTCTGCCTTTCCACACAGCATGCACAGCATTGTGTACTCCTGGACAATGTAAACAATACAATAACATACATGAGATAATCCAACCAATATAGCAGAAAGCAGGGTGAAACATAATGTGCATTGCACCAAATGTGACCAACATAATCATAATATTAGTAGTTCTAGGTAGGCATCATCTGAGTATATTCCATTCAATTATGGCACATCAAAAGAAGCATCCCCCGGCTTAGATGATTCCTCACCTGGTATTCATCGACAACAGAAAATGTGTACTCATGCCTGGCAATGACATGGTCACAGTTTTTACACACATCTGCAAGGTAAAAAATGACAGAATTAGCTTGATATGTGCAATGTGAAGATTTTTTCAATGGAAACCTGGGTGGAAAGCAGTTAGTAGGTGTCTTGCTCAAGGAAACCTCAACCAGTCATAGGCCTGGGATCATATCTGGGACCACTGAGTGGAAACGTGTGGATATGGTATAACAAGTTGAACGTAAAGAAAAAATAATTCAGATTTACGGTCATATGTCACAATCTCCTCTCCATCCTCATCCTCTGTAGACTTATTACTGATCAGCATGAAGTCCCTTTGGTGACAGTTGGCACAGCCCAGGTAATTCATTAGGTAGGCTCCATTTTCCAAACAGATGTTCCCCTACAGGAGTCAATGATTTGAGATTCAGGTCACAAATGTGGCACTCCATTGTCAGACCGTTGACATTGTTGTCATAATGTCAATGTGAATCATGCGATACCTTTGTTACATAAATTACAGCATTTGTGATTGATTGAATACTTTTATTAACAGTTTGCAAGGACAGGCTACAAGTACAAGTACAATACAAGGTCTGCTAAAAAGGATGGAACCAGAAAAGCATTTTGGCTTGTTTCCATTCGTGTCCCGACCTTTATACTCAATTCATCTAAAACATTGGTTTATACTAGGATTACTTTTGGGTAAGTTGTTGAAATGTTGAATACATGAGCATACTAGTACTAGCTACTATACCCCTTTCGGAACCAAGAGAGTCCCAATGGGCTGTACAGTATAAGAATGCTACTGTCAAAATAAAGGAAGTACCTATGGTCATACTTACTCTGTTTGGATATTCCTTTTGGACACAGCCGGTGCACATGTTGATTCTTTTCAGTGATCAAACGATGCACGCATCAGCAGTTCAACCTAACCCTGGGCTGGTGGACAATAACAGAGAGAGATTAGATTATTTGAACCGCTTTAAACAAGTCGTACATTTCTATTCGTCCTATTCTAGTTCCACTTCCGCAGCAGACGCAGTCACGCAGACGGTGGTGCGCGTGCGTGTCGATAGTCTCTGGTGCGCGCGTTGTAGATCTCTACAACACGTGATCGGCGGATAGCCATATACCGGTATCTATGGTTATTATTGTGATTACTTGTAGATCTATGAAAACTGCCCCCCCCCCCACCAGCTTCCGGCTGAACCACGCTTTCCAATTGGCTGCTACGGATAGAAGGAGGTGGGACCAAACTACGCAAGACAAACATGGCGACGGCCTGTTAGTTTCTCCTGGTGCCATGTGAAAATCGCAAGGTAACTTTTGGATTTACGTTATACACCCTATTCAATTCCCCGTATTTCTAGCTAATGGCATCCGTGTTGCCCAATCGAGTCTGTGCGACCCCAACGTTTAAAGACTGTTGCACATTCAATGTTATTGTTGAAACTCTCGGATGAACTCGTGTTCCACTGACACATGTCAATACATGACATCTGACGAGCCTTTCCGGATGTGTAAAAACGTTACATAGTACATTTGGTGTGAACAAAACGGGGATTTAAGCGGTAAATGAAGTTATTGATTGTTGCTATATTTGCTCTTGTTTCAGAAATGGCTGCAACCGTAGTTAAAGTGGTGGTAACCGCCAACTGCAATGCTGAAAGAAAAGCCCCAGGGAAAAGAACCTACTGTATAGTATGCCGAAAATGTTATTTAAGTGATGTAAGTGATTATCAAGCTTGGTCCAAATCCATCCATAAATGAGAAAGTAAAAGTCACTAATACATGCAGTCACTGTATTATGATTGATTAATTGCTTGCTAACCTCGACAAAACGTGTTTTCTGCAGGATTCACATTGGCATATGCACCACATGAAACATCACAAACAACTGGCCATTGCGTTGCCCAGGTGAGCTACAGTATTGTGTTACTGTTAAGTTACTGACACGCCCTGTGTCCCCAATTCTGTCACCTACCATAACCATTTGAATCACAGCATCCCTATTCTTTCTGTGGCAAACTTGTCGAAAACAGCAGATGTACAAGCTCACTGTGCGTTGTAGTTCGGCTGTTTTCGGCAAAGAGATTTTGTGTTGTGGGGGAAAAAAGAGAGCACTTAGAGAGAGCACTTAGTATAGCGTACTTAGTATAGCGTGCCCCAGTATGTGACACACACGTGCCCCAGTAACCAAATTGTTAAATGGTGTAATATTTCACAAATATTGTGAAAAATAAAATATCTCACAATAGCTCACAACGACTCACACTGCAAGGCGCTGTGGGCTATTCTCACAATATTCAGAGTCAAACGTAAATGTAAATGCCTACATTGCTTTTCATTGTGTGTGGGGGGGGGGGGGGGGGAGTCAAAAATATGATTATTTTGGTGGGGTCATGCACTGGATTAGTCTTGCTTTATTCCCTGGTCAGTCTCTAATCACTGTACATTTATTCCTTGGTCAGTCTCTAATCACTGTACATTTATTCCTTGGTCAGTCTCTAATCACTGTACATTTATTCCTTGGTCAGTCTCTAATCACTGTACATTTATTCCTTGGTCAGTCTCTAATCACTGTACATTTATTCCTTGGTCAGTCTCTAATCACTGTACATTTATTCCTTGGTCAGTCTCTAATCACTGTACATTTATTCCTTGTTCAGTCTCTAATCACTGTACATTTCGGTTTCCTCTGAAGCTACTTCAGGTTCCGTTCCATTAGCCCACAGTGACCCAACTCAATACCATGGACACAAATTTCAATGCCACACAAACTTTAATAAACTAAGTTTAAGATGGAGGATGTGTGTTATTTTTGAACACTTAAATCCTAAAATGTATTTTATTTACTGTAGTCTAAAGCTGAATTACTGCAAGCACACAAGTAGAACACTTGAAAATAGGATGTTAGTTGAGTGTAGAGAGGCTTAGGATATTATGTATTTTCCTGTGCTTAATTATTATGTATTTTCCTGTGCTCAGATTTTTGAGCCTGACCTTATAGCAATACTTTGGGCTACTATTTTCTAGTTAACCACACCTTCTCTCTCTCTCTCTGTGTGTGTGTGTGTGTGTGTGTGTGTGTGTGTGTGTGTGTGTGTGTGTGTGTGTGTGTGTGTGTGTGTGTGTGTGTGTGTGTGTGTGTGTGTGTGTGTGTGTGTGTGTGTGTGTGTGTGTGTGTGTGTGTGTGTGTGTGTGTGTGTGTGTGTCACACAAGACCTATTATTGTATTATATGCACCGTCATAAGACGAGAGCTGAGATGAGAGCATAAGATGTTGGTTGTCCACTCACCACTAACAAATGTGCTTATCTTTATTGTTTATATCCAGGGAACCATGCCATCATTGCCAGGCATGTAACGCACCCTCCATGCATCTTAAAACGTATGCCGTGCACATCTCCACCGCTCAACACAGGAAGAACTTGGCTCTGCTGCTGAAGAAAAAAGATCATGTAAAGGCTCTGACTGCAAAAGAGACTCTGAGTGATGCAGCCTTTA
Organism: Protomyctophum parallelum; assembly: GCF_964188405.1. NCBI lineage: Eukaryota > Metazoa > Chordata > Actinopteri > Myctophiformes > Myctophidae > Protomyctophum > Protomyctophum parallelum. Next base: position 38,820,962 of record NC_139717.1, on the reverse strand, counting down.
GCAGAGTCAAGGCTAGAAACCAGCAATTGAAGAGGAAACAGTAAGATTTTCACATACACTAGTACCTTTGCTTTATTCAAGCATAAAGGTGCATTCACCGGATGTGTGAAAAAATGGTCAAGAAAAGTATGCAGAGTATTTGCATTGCTTCGGCATAGACAACATGCATTTTTAATTGACTTAATATTGAATTACGTTGCTCAAACAAATTGCATCACACACCCAGTATGAAGTGTGTGTGTGTGTGTTGAACATTTATAAATGCCTGTATAGACAAAACCACAGAGGGTTGCCTGGGTGCGGCCATTACTGAGGTGTACCATTAAGCACAGCAGCACTGATTAGCCACACCTGGCCTACGGAGCACCTGCTCCATGGATTACACCTCAGTAATGGCCGCGCCCAGGGCACCCCTCTGTGGATTTGTCTATTAGCAGGGCTGAATAATGTTTCAGCAATGACAATGCAATGTACACACTACACACATTGCAAAGGATGTAATGTAGCTGAGGCAATCACGTTGTACTAATACAAAATTACTTCTTGACAGAGAACCAAGGCTAAGCATTATTGGGTAAGCATTTTGCATGATTAATCTGGAAGAACAGTGAATAAGATCAAGATTTAATAACTTATTGGTAACAGTGCTCTGAGGTGGATTGTATTAGTTTGGGGATCACTAAGGAATTTAGTGTGTGTGTGTGTGTGTGTGTGTGTGTGTGTGTGTGTGTGTGTGTGTGTGTGTGTGTGTGTGTGTGTGTGTGTGTGTGTGTGTGTGTGTGTGTGTGTGTGTGTGTGTGTGTGTGTGTGTGTGTGTGTGTGTGTGTGTGTGTGTGTGTGTGTGTGTGTGTGTGTGTGTGCTATATTTCTGTAACTGTTCTTCTTTTCAATTTATTACAGGAAGAAAGCAAAGGGAAAGCAAAAGAAGAAAGAGGTTAAAGCAGCAAAACGAAATGCAGGAGTTACACAAAACATTGAAAACAAAAAGCAACCACCAGAGCAAACTGCATTAAATGGAGGCAGACTGGCTGGCAGAAGTCAACACCCAAGTCAGTCAGCACCACAGAGGCATCAGTCAATCAAGGAATCAGTTTCAACTATGTCAGAAATTGATATCATCAACAGAAATTATGGCCAAAGCAACAGTCGGAGTACTGGAGGAAACAGAATTGATACAAACCCCAAGAACTGTCAAGGAATGCCACAACAATCAGTAGGGTATGATGAGTATGATGATAGTTACTGTGACTTAACTGCAGACCAGCTATCAGATACTGGAGGGAGCATGAACAGATCTTCACAACTAGGGCAAGAACGAGTTCAGAATCTCACTGCCACTACATCCACAAGTCTAGACGGACCAACTGACAATGGTCAATTACGGGATGTTGATGTCAGTTCAATACTTAGGCAAGTCAGAAGAGAACTAGGTGTGAGGGAACCATGCAGGGCAGAGCGTGCAGCCCGTAATCAGAAGCAGAGCCAAGAGGCTGGTATCAAGGAGGAAGTGAAAAGCACTGCACAACAAACTGGCGTGGAGAAACCTGACACAGAGCAAACCACTCCATCTTTCACCACATTCACCAAAACGGCTCATAACAAATTAACAAAACCCCAATCTCTACAGTGCCCTCAGGTTGACACTACTATTATTCCTGTGCCCCGTATTGGAATGCGCATCTCCAAGGTTAGCGCATTTAAGTTAAAGAAGACAACACAGTCACAACAGTCAGAGGTGACCTCGGAGAGTAGGTGTGACTCAGACGAACCGTCAAGCAACTGGGAAAGAGGATCATCTAGAGGGCCTTCGGTGCCCATACTTGACACCCTGGCAGCTTCTCTCACTCGACAGTCGACATCTGCTGAGCCCAACCTAGATGCTGCTCGCAGAATCCGACATGTCAGCGAATCGGTTAAGACGGAGCCTGAGAAAGAGGGGCGACTCAGACCAACCGTTCAGAAGTTGCTCGGCTCATCGGGGAAGGTCGACTGGAATGAGATGTACCAGGAGGTCAGCAGGAAGAAAAAAGAGAAGATCAAAGGCATGCCCAGGTGGGGGAGTTCATCCATCTGTCGAAAACTTAGGTTCCAAACAAGATATCTCAATATCTTGTCAGATTACCATGAATCTTGGAGCATCCTAGGGGACACTTGCACTGCAAGGCTTTTTAGGCTTTTGTGTTGCTAAATGTAGGCGACAAAGTCTTCTGCACACCTGTATGCTCTGAGGCGGGTGCGTATAGGCAGGGGTCCTGACCTTCCTTCAGATGCCTGGAGAAGGTCTTTGACCCAAACGTTGCCTGTACATAAAGTTCGTATTGCAAAGTGCAGACGGTGTGCGGGTCTCTGTGCACTTTGTGTGTGTTGCTAAATTTACAATTTTTATTTACAGTTTGAGAAACACCTTTTATATAAAATCAACTGAAAATTGCTTTCATGCTTTTGTCGTACAGGTTTGGGATCGAGATGATGAAACCCCACTCTGACCAAGGAGATGTAAGGCAGGACCAGGACATTGCCCTATCAGAGGGCTTCCACTGGGATTCTGTTTTGCCTAGCGATCCTCCACCTGCGCCCTGTGCCCTACCCTCCTCGCCTCAAAATACAGCGCTTAATGATTCCATCATAGAGAGACCGTCACACCCTTTAATGCAAGAGCCTTTGGAGGAGCCCAATGCCGCTCTGGGGGGTGGCAGGAGCATCCAAGCCATGATGACAAAGGAGCGTATAAAAGTGGAACCAGATGACCATGTGCCATCGGGAAGAAACCTCAATGCTGAGAATATAATGAAACGGAAGACGGTAAGGAGTCAACCTCAACCTTTTTACTCTGTAACACCTCAGAAAAGATTTGGCTCTCCAAGTACCACCATGATGACTGCGTTAAAATTCAGTAGAGTAGACCTATCCCATCCTATTCACCTATGCACAGTGCACATGCCGGAAACAAATGTATTCCTTCTTCAGTCTTTTTCATAGTCAGTTGTGTATTATGTTACACTACAGTACAAAGTGAGAAAAATGGAACAGGGGCGCCCGTTCTACTTAGCCAGAAAACTGATGAATTTAGCTAACTGTCTGAAAGCCCTTTCAATTGCACAGGGACACCAACAGCCATCAAACGCTGGGTATTGTTTCCTTGTGAGCTGATGCCTGTCAAGGGGCCTTGTGCATGGCTGTGGATGTTGGTACTTCAACAGGTGTATTGTCATAACTTTGTGTTGTTTTCCATCAGGATGATGATAATATGGGCTTTGCTACTATGGAACAAAGTGGAAAAAAGAGAAGAGCACCATCAAACGAGGGTAAGTGAAATATTTTATGTATTTATTGACTCGATATAATGATTGCTCGATATAAAGTTGCAAATAAAGTCCATCCAAATGTGCGTATGCAAAGGAGTGGGGAAATAATTGACAATAGATTTATTTCAACCTTTTTGTGTCAATGTAGACCAGTCCAAAGTGGACCAGCTCTTGATGGTGTCTCTTAAGGAGGACAAGCTGTGCCAGTCACTGCAGGAAATTGACAATACACTGATTCATGCCCGCAACGCCTTGCAGGCTGCGTACACAGAGGTCCAAAGACTACTGCTGCTCAAACAACAGGTAGCCCACACCATCAATGGGCAACAAGCTACTAACTAGAATATAAATTCATTTGTGCTATTACTGGATGTGTTAAGTTCACTTTACCTCAGAAAAATGGATTAACTCTCCCCACCACACACACCTGTTTTTAGTGCACCAACGAGGTCAACACTCTGAGGACCCAGCGAATTGAGATCCTGCAAGGGATGCAAGGTAGGAGTTTACATTGAGAAAGCATTTTATACATATTTTTAATAAGAGTAATAGGCCCTCCACTCCAATCGCTATAACTATTATATTGATTAACTAAGATATTGTTTTTAAAATCATAAATAAAGTGGATGGCAGCGTTCACGCCACAACTATAACGATGACTGATCAATATAGATATAGTTTCTTGCTGTGGAGACCTTTGCACACCATATGGCTGGTTTATTTGTGCGAGTTTATTCACACATTCATATTTTTCAAACTATATCCAGTCAATGCAATACATATCAGCGTTGGAATCGCTGTCTATTATTTTTTTGGGACCAGTTTCGCACATCTGAACCTTAAGTCACTTGTAGTATGACATGATTTGCATGTGACTTTCTATTGTCAATTATCGTGTTGCCCATTTCCGTTGCCCTCAGGTTGTACCGGCATTTAATGGGCAAGAAACGGTTAACCCCATTTATCTCTCCGTGTCTTGTTCAGATGGGTACACTGATGTGGGAGAGAACAATGGCTCAACTCTGGCGAGAGCTGCCACTATGTCTCCAAGGCCCCCTCCTTGGTTATCCAACCCCACCACGACCTCGGCCTTACACACACCACCTAGCAGAGCCTCACCGTCTACCTCTGAGACTCTTCCAAGGGTGATAAAAATGGAAAGATGTGAACCGGGGGCAGACGAACCGGCCCGTCCACATTGTAACCGTGCATCTCCTCAAATGGCTAGCAGTCCCGTTCCCGTTCTCCTCCCCAGCTTGCTACTCCCGCCGTCGCACGCGCCTGCGGCCCCACCAGCTGTAGCACAACGGACAGAGTCCATCACGGGGAGAACCCAAGATGAGCCTGTTTCTGCTCAACACGCGAGAGGAGAGAACGATAGCGACGGCTCCTCAGATCCCTTCTCGAGCTCCGACGTCATTGACATCGAGGACTCTGATGACGAGGTCTCTAAACCCTCAGTGGCTCCTCAGAGTGCCGCTTCAGTGCAGCTCAGTACTGCTGCTGGTCAGACGCAGAAGATTAAGGAGGAGTTTAAGGACTTGGTCAGGTCAGTTCCATCCAGAGGTGCATGTGTTGTAGGGCTGGGCATTAATGACTTCAAATCAATTACCATTTAAGGAACGTTTTCTTATTTAAAATAACTAAAATGGCAGATGTGCAAGCTCAAAATGCATCACGATGTGGTGTGTTATTAACTTGTACAAAGTAGATAGGCTATTATCACCACCATTAGGGATAAGTTGTTAATCAGACTGATTGATTTAGTCGAATATAACATCTATTTGAATGTTTTCGTGTTGATATACAGTATAATAAATAGAAAACATATCTAAAACAAACCCTGCTTCTTGATTATTCGATTAACATACATGAAAGATTAAGACGGTTATTGGTTCTACTTCGGGTTTTGATATTCTTTTTGGTTAATTGCCTAGCCCTAATGTGTTGTATAATTTCCTCAATAGTAACGGGATGCTACATGTGCCGAAGTTCAGATAATCTTATATTAATTATTAACAAGACATTTCTGTTGTTCCCTCAGAAAAATTGAAGTTCCATCAGTCTCTGTGAATAATCCTGGTGAGTTATCAAATTTCCTGACTTTATTGTCGATGGCTACGTTTACATGAGCAGTTAAATCCCCTTTTCATTCCGAATAGAAGTTAAATCGTATTAAACGTTGTTATGTAAACACCTACAAAAACTTACATCCGAATGAAAACGCTCGATGCGATCTAAAAACCATTCCGATGTCACTGGCCGGATTACTCCGATGTTCAATGCGATTGAAAGAAAATTGGACTCATGTATACACTGCTTCGGATGTAAATTAATTCTGGTCTTTCTGAGCATGCTCATTTCCATTGCGCTCCAACTCCAAGGCGCTCATAAGCCTCATATCCAAGGCGCGCTGAGGAGTTTGCACATAGAACGCGTTATTTCGTGCATTTTGTGTGTGTGTGTGTGTGTGTGTGTGTGTGTGTGTGTGTGTTCAACGGTCTCTCTCTCACACTCTCTCTCTCTCTCTCTCTCTCTCTCTCTCTCTCTCTCTCTCTCTCTCAAAAATAACGAGCGACCCGATACAATAATAATCAGTGTGTTGCGTGCCCTGGCCGTGCTGTAGATAATAAAGTAGGCTACACATAAAAACGAGATGATCACCTTCCCAGCGGAGAAGGGGAGCCGCAGCAGGTGGGGAAAAAAAGACGGTAAACATAGTATGTCCGTCCTTATCCAAGCAGCAGCCTCAAAACTACTGCGGAATGAAATGATGGGATTTCAAAGTGTCGTCTTTCGTCTGAAAGTCACAATGAATGAACTGCCTATATTTTATGTGTCCAACAGATGGCGTAGTTTCACGTGAATTAACATGTATCATGTCTTCTATCACTTCTCCATATAAACACTCATTCGGAATGACCATTTCCCATGTAAACTCGTGGCAAAAAACATTACATCGGATGTATTTTATTCTGAAGTATTTATTCGGAATGATCACCCTTCATGTAAACGTAGCCAATGTGTCATAGAGGGATTTGTTTTCACAGCCTGTTCAACATCGAAATACATTTAAAAAAAAAGAAAACAGCATACAACACTTGGAACACTAACATTCAGTTAAATACATATCTGTAGAATCAGAAAATAAATACCGGAAAATAAAATTCATACTTTGTAGCACAAAGCAACATGTCAGGGAGGATGTTTGTTTAATGCTGCAGTGACTGAATGGACCAAACTACCACTAAAGCAAGGTTAAAGTCCATCTCCGTCCAAATGGTGGTATTGAGAATGGTGGTATTGAGGCAGACAAGACAGTGCACTTTTCATTTCATTTTATTCCTCATACAAAGATGCCATTGCCATGCCCTGTATCGCAAATGGTCAAATATTTGATTAAGGAATATAATATGCTTTTGAATTTGTAATCTTTCTGTATATCGGCAAAATGTACAGTAGATTTCCATGTTAGACATTGAGGGATATTAAGATTCTCAGATACAAATAAAAATAAATGCCGCTTATCAAGTAACCGGTTAATCGATCGATAAGGTAGTCAAAACGTATATATTTGTAGAAGGATGTTGAGGTTCGAACAGCCAGGCACGAGGCCTAGAGGAAGACCAAAGAGGACATTTATGGATGTAGTGAGAGAAGTGAGATGGAGACCAACGATTTGTTGTGGCAACCCCTGAAGGGAACGGCCAAAAGGGAAATAAGACGACAGTACCATAATAACCTTTTAACCCATTCTGACCTGAGATCAGATTCTAAAAATGTCAGTCGCTCTTCGATTTTTCAAAAATAGCAGACCTACAAGCTCATATCGCGCCACTCGGTGGCGCGATATGAGCTTGTAGATCTGCTATTTTTCAATAGATAAAGCATAACATGATGCTAACACCAAAATGGGTGCCCGGTCAGAATGGGTTAATTGAATAAGTCATCTCCCATCTTTTCAGAGTCTGCTGCCATGGCTTTGGAAGAGGAGCCTGCCTTGGGTACATTCAAGAACCACACAGGACCAGTCTATGGCATGCAGGTCCACGGCGGGTTACTCTATACTTGCTCAGGAGACAACACAGTGCATGCCTACAGTCTGGTGGTATGCTCTGATAATAATTTACTTGAATAGTGGTTTACTTTTATACAACATTCATTTGCAAGCTGTCAAAGCACTTTTCACTATGCATTATTTAATTGCTGCCATCTCAAATTATATTTTTATTAGTCAAAGTACAGTACAAAGTTACATTATGTTTGTGTAATGATGGGTCACTTTATAATTTATATCATTCCAGACCAAAGACTGTGTGATGGTGTTTGAGGGCCACACAAACAAGGTCAATTGTTTGCTGGTGTCATCCCTGCCCAGCCTGCCTGTGCGCCTCTACACTGGATCTAGTGACAAGACTGTCTGCTGCTACAGTATCAAGGTACAACACCAACACAACACATGGCCACACATTTTTTGGTCATAAATTATTGTTGCCTGAGGGTGACGGTGGCATATGCAGCATCCATACAGTCCTGTGCCCCCGGTTCGATTCCCGCTGGAGATGCTGTGGGCGTGTTCTCTCTCAGTGCCCATACCCGAGGCGGGGTTGATGAAAGGGCCTTGTGGAGTTTGCACGTTCTCCCCGTGTCCCTTAGGGTAGAGTAGGTACCCTCACAAAAAACATGCAGTAATCCTGGTCTCTAAACTACCTCCTCCTGGCCAGCCGGGGCGCCGGATGGAGGGGAAAGGAACTGGTCGGAACAATGTGTTCCTTCCACGCGCTACGTCCGGCAGTGTGATATGTCCTGTTGCACGTTGACCCACGTCTTTCCAAGTGATTCAACTGGTTGAATTCAACGGCCTAAACCACACCAAAGGGTCACCATGCAACTCCTCGCAACCGTTTGGACCCAAGGAGTTGCATGGCGACTCTTTGGTGTGGTTTGGGCTTAATTCTCGTAGTGCGTCACTTCGTGCCACGCTATGAGCATTGCAAAACTGTTTCAAGCGAGACACAGGGACACCACGTGGTCGCAGAAATCCACTACCCCTCCCCCACCCACACGCCAAAGTTGCTTTCTCTTCCGCATATTTCTCTTGTATCGTTCCACTTTCGGTGTGACCACCATTCAATCTTCAACTAACTACTGAACTACACAAACTCGCAACAAATGGGGAAGATGAATATTCTGTGACTAGTTAAAGGTGAATACAAATAGCTGTCTGAATGTCGTAAATATGATGCGATGTGTTGGTCAAAACTACACAAACCTCTAGGTTGCCCTTACTGTATCTCATGTTTCTCTCTCATTCACTAGTCGAAGAAATGCCTGGAGCAGAAATCTCTTCCAGATCGAGTGTTGTGTTTACACATTGCCTGGAAAATTCTGTATGTGGGGGTCGCCGACGGATCGGTGGTTAGCTTTGATGTAAAGGTAAGCCTGCTTCCTCCATGTTACCTCCAGCTTGGCCAGGTGGCACTAGAGTACTGCCATGTATCTTCAGATGCGTTTTGTCCTCCTAGTGAAACTCACTGCCTGGTGACAAGAAGCGGCCTTGGCAACGCACATGTCAAAAGAGACTGTATGCGCTTGCTAGGACCAACTGTGGGAGTTGGCAGTGATATGGGATTAAGAGATCTGGCATAAAACGAAATGCTGAGAAAAATATTTACTTGAAAAAGCTAAATTTGAATGTGCTTAACGTCTGACTCCACCATCATGCTGAACTTTAGACCTTATGCCTTACATATATATAGTACATAATTATTCCCTGTTTGTTTTTTCTCTCTCATAACTATCCGCTTCTGAAGACCCTGAAACAGCTGGATGTGTTTGAATGCCACGGTACCCGAGGTGTGAGCTGTATGTCTACAGCCCAGGAGGGGGCTCGCAGGATACTGCTAGCTGGGTCGTATGACAGCACCATTAGTGTGCGCGACGCCAAGAGTGGCCTGATACTGCGCACACTGACGGGTCACACCAAGACCGTACTCTGTTTGAAGGTTCCGAACCTCATTCTGTTTTGCATACTTTGAATTTGCTCCAATTTATTTGACTTTCAAAATGTAATGGGCATGCGATTATAATGTTTGTAAACTATGGAATAAATTGCACCTGTATTTTCAGTTACTATGGGTTTAACGGCAGGGGAAATAAAGCTGTCAACATTCTTGGTGTTTTCAGGTGGTGAATGACCTTGTCTTCAGCGGTTCGAGTGACACATCTGTTCATGCCCATAATGTCCATGTAAGTAAAATAAATGATGAAAGATGATGAGTTTAAGGATCAAACCAAGTGTAAATAAAATTGGATATTCTGTCTAGAAAATTTACTTTTTAATTTCTTCCTTGGCTGTAACTAAGTCACATACAACCACTAGTCTGACTTGAACCCAGGGGGACCAACCTATGATACACCTTATGGCTTCTGAGATTCACTTTCCCTTTGCCACAGGGACAGCCTGCATAGTGATAAAAACCTTTCACCGCTGAATGCGCCCCCAAATCCCTATCCTGATTCCTAATGTTTATAGAGTTTATTAGGAGCAGCTAGTCTTCCTGGGGTCCACACAGAACATAAAAACATGACATTTGACATGACATTAAGCTAACATTACATTAAGCTAGCAAATCGACTATTTTTGTCTTACACAAACAATTAACAATGAATGGATGATGTACGATGATAAGAGCGCCCCTCACTTCACACCCGGGTGTGATTTATACACAGGTTTAATGTTTGTCTTGTTTTGTAAACGCCATTGACAATGAAGTGCAAATTTACATCATAATGTAACTCATTACGTCATATTTTCTCTTTATTGTTAATGGCGTTTAATGCTTGTGTTGCCACGGTTTGTTTTACATCACCTAATCAACATGAGTTAGACTTTAATATATTAGCGCCCCTCACGTCACGGGTGTGATTTTTTTTCTTTTCGGTCTTCATGTGCAGACAGGAGAGTTGGTACGCATCTATAAGGGCCATAGTCACGCCGTCACCGCAATCGCCATCTTGGGGAAGGTCATGGTGACGGCTAGTCTGGACAGATTTGTCCGTGTGCATGAGCTACAGGTACGTATTACTTGACTCTTAAAATGGAATACTCCTAATATGAGAGATCCCTCACTTAGGCATTTTCATCTTAATGGTTGACATCTTATTGGTCAAGTTAACATTATAACTCAAAACTAATATGCAGCCTTTTCCAAACGTTCTCTTTTTTTCCCGTGTTAGTCACATGACCGCCTGCAGGTGTATGGGGGTCACAATGACATGGTGATGTGTATGACCATATACAAGAGCACGGTACGTAGTGTTTATTTAAAAGATGATGAATGAACACTGATCATTTTACTGTGATTCTTAAAGTTTTAGTGTGGTTGGGGTCAGCATTTTAGAAGGAATGATGAGACCTTCCTGAATTTCCCTGATCAACATAATATTCAGTCATTGAGCTGTGGCTTATCTGACTCCCACTCAGATCTACACCGGTTGCTATGATGGAAGTGTTCAAGCCGTCAGACTCAACCTGATGAAGAACTTCCGCTGCTGGGTATGGATATACGGCTGCATAATATCATTCTGACATTGCATTGTGACTGGCTCAGAGGCATTCCAAATTCCAATATATCCCAATAACAACACTCTGAACACTTCCAGGTTCCTTGTTTACCATACCTCTATTTACATAGCAATGGTCACTGCCTGCTTACCCTCTAACATTAGCTGCCACAGCGTGTTTCCACCAACACTTATCATTTAAACAATCTTACATGGGCCTAATTTGATGTAGTTGTAAGCATAATAATCTTAGTTTGTTTTTTGTTTAAAAAAAAGTAAATGTAATTAATTGGTATTCTTAACTACCACTTACCGGTAATTGCATTAGCATTTTTACTGGCTGACATGGCTTACAAAGACACATCTTTAGTGCAGATATTGAGATATGAGCATCAAGCATTAAGTTGTTTGGTGGAAGTCTGCACCCAGACCACACTGCAACGCGGAGCGGAGCAGCTGACAACAGCGGCTAATGTTATGAGCTAACTGTAGAGCAGGAAAGCCATAACAAAACACAGTGATTTAACCAACAAAAGAACGTTGCAAATTAACGAAAATAACGGCCGCGAGGTTGTGACAGAGAAACATACACCGTTACACGTTACAACAAAAAGGAAACGTTAGGAAAAAAAAGAAAAAAAGGGTGACAGATGCACAGCGCTGGTTTCATTTCACCTGACAGTTAATGATACTCGTGTCATTTCTTGTTTTTAATGTAATTTTGTCCAATCTGTATGGTAGAGTATGTTAATACTATATAACATGCAATTGGTTGAGCTCAATGGTAAAAATGTCAGCACTTGCACAGAAAACTGGGATCAAATCCGGGATGGAAGAGGCAATTTACATAGTGCGGCTTTAAATAAAGAAATAAAACATGTGAATTATGCTAGCCTTTCTCTTTTTAAAATGTCTTCTCAACTCACTTTTATTTATTTTTTCCAACTCTACTCTCTGTCCAGTGGCATGGCTGCACTTTCATCTTTGGCATTGCTGAACACCTGCTGCAGCACCTGCTCAGAGACCACAGCAACCCTCAGCTGCAGTCAGTCAAGTGTCGCTGGAGAGATTGCAACACCCTCTTCTCCACGCCAGAGTCCGTAAGACAGGTAATGCACGACAGTCATTTGATACCTCCTGTTCCCCTCGAGAGCTCTACGTTCTGAAATGTGTGGATGTTATGGCGTGGGAGTGATGTCACTTAAATGTATTGGACTGTGCCAAATATGAATGTAATGTAATTACATTAGGCTTTATGTAAAATGAAAACAAGACTAAGGTGCTAAGACATGGGTGTGTTGTATAGGTTTGTCTTGTGCTTCATGAAATGAATGCCACAGCGACCTCAGGACATCATAGGGTTAGATAGGATAATGAATACTGAATTATTCCACATTTCCCTTTCCCTGTTCTTTATTCTTCAGGATCTACCAGATCACATGCAGTACCATGTGGATAACAACAGCAAGCTGGAGATATAGAACATGACACCAGCTAAGCCTCTTTGCATTTGTTTTTAAAGGGCTCGACCCATTTTTCTTAATGGTTCCTGTTTTTGTATATTTATGATCACGTCCTCGTGGACTGTGGTCCTTATGTTCTCTCAGTTTTTGGATTCCTAAACCTGTTAACTGATATCCAGTATCCAACAACCTGCAATAATCAGTTAAACTGAAACCCATTGAGCCAATGAACATTAAAGCGGTTAAGTAACAACAGGTTACATACTTAGGTCTATCCATTGTTTGTAAAATTGGTTGCTCATTAAAGGGACACTTCAACCTTTTTGCCAAAAGAATATATGTTAATGACGTTTAGAAGATGTAGAACACTTTCCTGGGGGGGAGGGGTCTTTATGTGTGTAATATGTGGTTTTATATTTTAACACTGAGCCCAAAATATCTAAAACCACACATTACACACATATTGGCCCCCAGGGAAGTGTTCTAAATCTTCTAAACGTCTTTTTGCAACAAGGGTGAAGTGTCCCTTTTAATGTTGTTTTCCGAATCTACATATTGTCGCTGTCGTACATTAATTCCCTACTTTGTCATACTACAGTGTCATGCAAAAATATCAGACCTACAATTACGTAAAAGTGAAGGTGGTTACAGTACCGGTAAGTCTCTGTGGGTTTTATTTAACCAATGAAACGTATTAACAAGAGCTTGTGATAGTAATAACTACATTGGAGCCATTGTTTTAACCCATTCTGACCTGAGATCAGATTCATACGAGGTTTCCGCCGGACAAACACTGGGTCTGATTAACCCATTCTGACCTGAGATCAGATTCTAAAAATGTCAGTCGCTCTTCGATTTTTAAAAATAGCAGACCTACAAGCTCGTATCGCGCCACTCGGTGGCGCGATATGAGCTTGTAGATCTGCTATTTTTCAATAGCTAAAGCATAACATGATGCTGACACCAAAATGGGTGCCCGGTCAGAATGGGTTAAACATATATGGTTTCCGCAGGACAGCAACAATATGTTAAGAGTTTCATGTGTTTATTGTGGGCTCTGTTGGTTCACAAGAAGAGGATTTTATGGAGAATGTAATTGTGAATTGATAATTTGCGTGATGTGATTTGATGTACAGCAGTAGCCTTCTGCTACTTGGAGAAGGATTTTCCTTTTGCATTTCCTACCAATATATGCACATTTCCATTACCATTGCATATTGGACATGGCTTTTGTTTGACATCAAATACTGTGACTTATTTCTTCAAAAACAGTATTTTGTTCTGATATTAAATGCCACCAAATCCTAGAATGCTTTTCATAGTCTGTATTGTTTTTGTCATGGACCAGTATCTCCTACCCTCAACCTGAACAAAATTGACTTCAACTGATTGCCATCCTTAGAGCCCTGCGATCTCATTAGTAGTGCTATTAAATTCTTATTCGTGTCAGAATCGGGTATAAATATTGCATGTTAACTTACAACACATTGTGAAAGACAGAAGCTGTGCCACAATTTAAAAAGTAGTACTGTAGGTGCATTTTGGTTTTGGTTTTGGCCTGAGGGTGGCACTAGAGGACAGGTAATGGTTTCACTCAAATGATTACAGTTCATCCTCCAGAGGGCATGAATGCACTCAGCAGGCGTTATGGCGATCTGCCTCATTAGATTTTGTGATCATAGGCCTACCTTTATGTTGTGCAAAGTGGAGGTTTTGGACTAAGGCGGGTGCTAGAGGAAAGGCCAGTGTTTCTGTCAAAGTCTACAACAGTTTGTTCATTCATCATGTTGTGTTGCATGTCTCTTGATTTATTTTGGGCTTTTGTTATGCCTTTATTGACAGGACAGTAGGCTGACAGGAAATGGGGAGTGACACGCAAAGGTTTACGGGATCAGAATTCGAACCTGCGACACGCTGTCAGGCTGCTACTGTAGGTGGCTGAACCGATGCGCCAGTGGCCCAGGGCAGGCCATGTTGCCATTTAGAAACCCAAACTTACAAAAGTACATAAATTTTTATTTAAAAAATCAGATCTACAAGCTCTCCCGTGACATGACACTTTGATCTGCTATTTTTGATAATTTGTTGCCACATTCTTACATTTGACATTTTGTCAAAACAATACAAAACATTTATTTTTTTAGATTTGGTTTACTTTTTTGTAGGACAAATTAAGGAAACAGATACATACAGTAGGCCTACTCATGACCCATAAATGTTTGTCATCTGGTCTTTCACTACCGGTATTCCACTGTGAGACAGTCAGGGATTTCAATAATACAATACAATCCTGAGTATCAGTTTAACCATATTTACATTCAGTAAATTAACACTTAGTTTTAACAATATCAGTATTAAAATGTTAAAATGTTGAACACTTTCAACCCCCTGCACCCCTGTTCTGGGGGGAATATTTGTCAAAAAAAGATCAGATCTATAGCAGATTTGTGTAGAGTCTGCACCATACTGTATCTCTCCCCAAAATAGACTGAAAAAAGCGGAGACTAGAGGGTTTAAGTGGTAAAGAGAATCACCCAGCCACTCATATTGACATAAAGCACATTTCTGATACTGTAGATCTGAATCTTGCCTTGGATTTGTTTGTAGGCAAATGCCATATATACCATTATGGCAGGTCAGGAGTCTTAGAAGGCAAGTTGAACTATGAATACAGGGTCAACTGGAGCCACTGCAAAATAACAATAGAACAAGGTGGGCATTAAGTATTTTTTGATTAAAGTTGTGTATATATACATACAGAGCGAGAAACTGGAACTGGTGTACCTCAAGGACATTGAGCTTGATGATGCCGTCTCCATCCTTGTCAAAAGCATTGAATGCCCCTGTAATAAACCCAACACAAACTTTTATATTCATCTATATACATCGATCTCATGATTAATATATTGCTAAAACTTTACAAGAGGGTGACATTTTACCCTCAACTATTTCCTAAACAATGTGCCAAACAATCTAAGACGCATTAATAGCTAATGCATCTATGACAAACCACACTATCGTCCATGCCAAAGTGTTTGGTAGTCTATCTTTACTGTATAATACAATATACAACCAGTTTTTCCTCGCATTCACAGCTTTCAGTGTAGTCCGTACTTACTGAACATGCCCTCCAATCTCACGAAGCAGCAGATGAAGCTGTCGAAGTCGATATTGAGGTGTTCATCAGCGTAGCGCATGGCAATGATGTCATACAACTGTTTGTTGAGCTGAAAACCTTGATGTGGACACAATGACGCAGTTATAACTACCGTCAACAGTTAAACACCTTCATGTCAACGGGACACTGCATAGATCTGCCAAGTATTAATTAGAAATACATTTTGATATATCTGTTATGAGTTGATAAACAGTCAGTAAATACTTTTACATTTTTTTTAATGTAAAAGTACTTTTACTTTTTGTTTTTGCCACAAAACACTTTTCTGCTAAACTCCCACTTTGTATTAACGCCATAGTGCTAACCTGCATCATTAACGGCATTCCTCATCTCAAAACTGCTGATGCAGCGTTTCTTGTCGGGATCATAACGTTTGAAGATCAGCTGTGAGAGATTAACGCAAGGATCATAAAATGAGACCCGGTTAGTCTACATCAACAAGGGATCTGTCAAGTTCCACGTACAGCATCATCCTTTTTTTTTTTTTAAGATATTTTTTTTTGCGGCTTACGCCTTTTATTGATTTTTGAAGGGACAGACAGTAGGCTGACAGGAAACGGGAGAGAGATGGGGGGATGACATGCAGTAAAGGCCGTGTCGGGTCCGGGAGTCGAACCCGCGGCACACTGCGACTGGATTACCAGTCCGGTGCCCAGACCGTTACGCTACGGCCTGGGCCTACAGCATCATCCTTAACAGAGATTCTTTAAACAAAATGAAATGCTGTCCTACCTGCCACTCTTTGATCTTTTTCCACAGGTGTTTAAACTCTTGAAGATTGAGCTTTCCTGTACCGTCCGTCTGAGGTATGTTCAGTTATGGCAAGAACTGTAGAAAGTTAAACTACTACTGCTCGAAAATCTTTCAATTAATACAAACGTGGATAATATTCTGTAGAGGGTGGTCATTTTGCTGTATATTGCTGAATATTTCAGTGACCCGTTGAATGTCGCCTCATTTCTGTTCAGGAAAGGGTCAAGCACTCTGCAAGACCCAGCGATGCTTTTGGGCAACATTTATATTGTGAAGTTGTGTGAATTTCTGCGTCTGTGGGAGGTATTTATATGCAAATATCCTAGCCAATGGCATTGTAAGGCTAAACAATAGGACCCAATGATGATGTTTATGTGAAAAAATAACCAGAAAACACATTTCTTTTACTATTAAAAAAAAAAAATCCGGGTTCTAATCAGTCAGTTTCCCTTGAAACGATTTCCCCAGTCATGGGTTTTAAACTGTCAAACTGAGGACCATCAGACACATTTCTGCGTCTTAATTTTAGCACTGCCGAGTCATGGGGTTCAGAAGTGGCCTGCCTGCTGCCTGTCAATCAAATGAAAGGATACATCCATGAGTGCGATCATACTTCGACACGTCTCCAGGCTGAAGCCCTCTGTCTCTATTTGATTGTCTGTAGAAAAGGCAGAGCTGACATGAGTAGGCATCTCACAAAATGTATAAGTGAATGTGAAGGAATCTTATTTTTTATTTGTTCCATTTTATTCCAGTGTAGGCCTATACTCACGTTTTGCCAATACTCTCTGCATGACCACTTTAAACTCATTGGAGTTGATCTGCATATCCTGAACGAGGGGAAAGTAACGGTTCACATTAACTCACTCACTATATACAGGTAAGTCTTAAATAATTTAGTGTCTGTCATGTGTTGTTACGTTTCCCCATCTTGACATGTCTCCTCACCTCGCCAGCAATATGCTCATAAATGGCTCTAAACTGCTTCTCCTCTTCAGTTTCTTCCACAGGCTGGAGAATCTTTAGCTGAAAAGGGAAAAAGTCAACAAACGATACGAGTGTTTAGCAACAAATAAAAGTGTCCATTTCATATATGCTTTTCACTAGTCTAAACTATAACCCTAAGCATTTGGAGTAACTTAAGCACTTTTTTTTTACCACTTTCAACCTAGCATCCCTATTGGGCATGTTATCATAGCTATACGAAGAAGTGTAAAGGGCTTTATTGGATACCTTAATCCAGTGGTTCTCAAAGTGGGGTCTGGGGACCCCCAGGGGTCCTTGGTGTGGTCCCCAGCATAATTAATAGCATTTTAACCGTGCACTTTAACCATATGTTATACTTTAGCTATTCAAAAAGTAGCAGATCTACACATCTGCAAATCTATGGTGTGGCCCATCCATCCATCTTCAACCACTTATCCGTACTCGGCTCACAGGGGCAACAGCTAAACCAGAGAGCTCCAGACTTCCCTCTCCACAGCAACATTAGTCTTAATCAACATTAACTTAATTCTGGGGGATCCTGAGGCGTTCCTGGCAGATTTAGGAGATATAAACCCTCCAACTCAAGAGTTCTTATAATTGTCACGACTCACGCCCTCCTGTCATGCTCCTCTTGAATCTGAGGTTCGGCTATCATCTGGACCCTCCTTTCCAGTACCTTGGCGTAAACCTTCACAGGGGAGGCTGAGTAATTGGCACACACCCTCTCATCCCCCGGGGAAAACTACAGGGGAGTGCGTTCTCTATCACTGACTGTACTAGTGACCCAGCAGGGTCGGGACGGGATGGATGGCATATTCTTCCACATGTGACATGCGTTATGCTCTCACAGTGAAATCCTTACTGTTGGGTGAAAAGGAGTGGCTATTTATCGAAGGAGACGTGATTGTCTAGTGTCTACACCCATCCCAGTCCCAAGGCTTGGCAGTGACCAGGTACAGTACTGTATATACAGTACATGGGAGCATTGGACAATGAATTGTGAGAAGGGAAATATACAAACTGAAGAGGGCAGCACTACGGGTAGATATACAGTACAGTAACTATGAACATGTAAACAGACTCATGAGAAAGGAGCAGGTGGAAGTAGGCCACCATGGAGCAATTGCCCTTTAAATCTTGGAAAGTAGTTCACTTGGGGGAGGTGCTGGTGACATCTGACATGTGAAGATTGAGTTTCAGCCAGGCCTGTCGGGCTCAGAGAGTTATCTGAATTACTGTACTGGTATGTGAGTGCAGAGGTCACATTGTTCTAACAGTTAATGCAGTGCTGTTGCAGACTCTAGACAAACTACTACTCGCTTGCTCATTATTACCTTCTTCTTCTTTTCCCCCCGAATCACGCCATCATGCTCGATTTCTTTGTTGGCTTGAGCCCTGTCTGACACGAACACAATGGGCTAGAATAGGGAGAGACACATGAGAAATTGAAGTGGTTGATGTGGGAAGAAGAAATGAGAGGGTTGTGGGATGATTGTGATTAGGATGAAAGGCAACAACGGGGTGGATATTCAACTGACTGCAAGCAATGATGCACAAGACAACATGACACAAGACAGAGGCAGGAAAAGCAGAGCTCAACAGAAAGCATCTTCAGCTTTCTTTCTGCTTTACCTTTGCTTTGTCTTTCTCATCATTCTGATGGGCCGTGAAATGAGACAGGATAGGAGAAAAATTAGATGAAAAGGTATGGAAGAGATGCATGATACAGGACAGACAAGATGGATGATGTCGAGACATGATGAGATTCTGTATGTAGGCTGCACAATAGGGTTTTACAATACTATGTGTAAGTATCTGTATTATAGCAAGCAACATATTGCAAGAATGATTTTGGGGCTGTTTTATTTTTTTAACAGACCTAATCAATAGTAAACTTGGTACATTTTAAACTTACTGTCTTACTGACTTACTGTCTGTAACTCATAATTGCAAATGCCAGTTAAAATACAATTTTGCCCATATTGTGCAGCCATAATACACAGATCTACCATAATTACATTACCTGCGTTATGTCAGTCCCAACTGCGCTGTCACTTTCCCTGGGAGAAAGCAGACAAATGTCACACTAGAATTTCTGGCATTAATTTAGTTTTTTTAACTACCCTACCTATTCTACATCCTTTTGATCAACCGCAGCATCCAACATTATACCAACCGCACCACATACTGTATGACCAAAACCCCTCCACCCTTATTGACTCTTACTCTGAGATGCTGCTCTGTTTCTCAGAGAAGACTCTGAGGATGAATTCTCCCTCCTGGTGCTGTTTAAAGGTGGTGGGAATGATGACGTACTCCCCTGGAGGCAGGCGGAAACGTTCTGTTATCTCACGCAGGTTGATGTAGCTCTTACATTTGGCCTTGGAGGCCGTGTATAGGAAGAAGTCCTTCGGCAGGTGCTGATTGCATCCACGCATCTAGGAATGGACATAGGGCAGTGGCATTGACTCAGGACATAGTGGCTCACCATTCGGAACGAATGGTGCTGGAGCAATATTCTTTGGAAATCCTTAATCATCTTAACCCATTCTGACCTGAGATCAGATTCATACGAGGTTTCCACTGGACACACACTGGTTCTGATTAACCCATTCTGACCTGAGATCAGATTCTAGAAATGTCAGTCGCTCTTCGATTTTTCAAAAATAGCAGACCTACAAGCTCGTATCGATATGAGCTTGTAGATCTGCTATTTTTCAATAGCTAAAGCATAACATGATGCTGACACGGGTGCCCGTTCAGAATGGGTTAAAGAATGTAATTAAATATTAATTACATACCCCATGAAGCCTTGAATTCATGGAGTTTTTGTTGCATTCCTAAGCCAATAATTTGATGACTACTTGCGGCGTCTTTCCGCCAGTCATCAAATTATTGGTTTAGAAATGCGACACCCAGATATTATGTCTGTGTCCCTTTTATGCCCAAATATGGAGTCTATGCAGATGATGTGCAGAACAGGCCAGCTCCATATATGCACCCTGGGCACGGGCCCTGTCCAGAGCCCGGGCAGAGGCCTTTTTGGGGCGGTTCTGGACAACTGTGTGTCCGACCGACTCGACACCCAGGCACTGCACTCCCTGTGGTGGTGTGGAACACGTGTGTCGAATTTGAAGTCGGTGGGGCGAACGGTGCATTTATAGATGGATGAGTTAGACAACACACAAGACAATATAAAAGACAGTACTGTACACGCGCGCACGCACACACACACACACACACACACACACACACACACACACACAAAAGAGGCACTTGAAGATACAGGTCATAATTGGGACAGCGCTGACATCGTTACACTGATGTCCTCCCAGATGATCCTACCTCCTGTGGCACCTACAGTATGAAGACAAAGCAAATATGAGCAGTGCTATTCCTTCCAGTGATTTGCATAAAAGTATGGATTCCATAGTGAACCTCAATCAGGATTTCAGTACCTCATAGATGGAAAATCCAATGGTGAAGTTCTTGGCACCCTTACTGCGTTCCTTCCTGCGGCCTTTCTGCATCAGAGCCACAACAACGGTGCATGCCACCTGTTGTTCATCTTCTGGATCATCGTCTTCGTCATATAACCGCATGCGATACTGTGGGTTGGTCCAGAAGGTTTCTGTAAAACAGCAAGGTGGGAGCGGTCTTCTGACTCACTGCTTGAGACGATCGTAGATGGTGCTAAAGAGTGAGTGATAAGTCATACCTGGGAAGTTCCTGCAGCCCCCAGCTGAACTTCCTCTCACCCAGCGTCCTTCATTAACGGCCACAGTCCAGCTGACTCTTTCATCGTGGTCCATTGAGTCTGGAGTGAGGTTACAGATCTCCATCTTGGTGAAGTACTTCTTGAAATCATCAAAGGACATCCTGGAGGTGATCAGAGAGGGGAAAAAAATATCAAGTGATATTAAGTGGAAAAATTTCTGAAATGGGTCATGGGGACAATGAAGCGAGAAATGCCAGAGGTTTTCACTCACCAGAACTCACTTTGTTCAACAGTCTGTTTTTTTAGGTTGTCCCTTTCTGCGATGGCAAGGGTGTCCCATTCTTTTGAACTGTAGAAACATTACCATCCACAAAAGAATGCATGCTAAACACTGCATGAAAAATAAATCACTTCATCGCATTAGATATGGCCCATTGAGGATGGTGTACAGTAGCCTTCAAACAAGGCACAAAATATTGTCATTCTTAGCCATACAGGTCCATTTGAGTCTATTTATACACTTATAACAGGGGTCTCAACAGTGTTTACGTTGAGGGTGGTAGTAGAGGTATGACTCCCCACCTTGATCACTTGGCGTCTAGCAGTCTATTAGCCAGTTGCACAACATTCTAACCAGCCTGCCCTGGTGGAGAGTATGGTTTTAAAGCTGTAATCAATAAATCACATCCTAACCTATTTGTTGTTGTCAACGCAGGAGTCACAATCAAGTCAATGTCAAAACTAATCTTGCATAAAGATTGACTATCTCTTTTCACCATAGCTTGGTGTGCAGGCTTAACCTCTAGTTTTTCAGCCCTACGCCCACAGTCGATATAGTTTGGTGTCCTTTGAAGGTCAAATGGTCATACTCATATGTCGGCAATGGAGAGACACAGAATAAGAGATGTTGTTGCAGTCAGGGTTTGCACACCTAGGTGTGTTTTCTATTTTCCTTGTGATGAAATACACCTGTTAGGCTGTTCATCTATCTAGCACTCCAAGGAGCTTAGAACAAATGCCAAGAGCTATCTACAAATACTATTTGACCAAAACCTGTTTTCAATGTATTATAAATATGTTCAGAAACTATAATGGGTCACTGATCAAGTCTTACTTTGCATTCCATGGTCCTTTCCATAGCACCCAACCCCAGGGATTGCGCAAGCGAATCAGGCGAATTCTCGTGTCCAGTTTAACCTGATCACACTGGAAACACGAACACCCTTTAAGCATATTGTAAAAAAACAAAACATTTTCATGTTGCAAAGAATCTTGAAACCACACTTTTGTGTACACTTTACTGTACCTCCTCCAGACCTATGATGGAGTAGGCATGACCTTGAACAAGTCCCTGTTCAGTCCGACTTTCCATGTCCTGTGGAGTAAGGACCTGACAGAGGTGACGTACAAGACATTTACATTTGGGGTAAATATTTCGCAAGGCAATGTGACGTCAACACAATAGCTCTCGCAACGCCGGGCAAGCCGCTTTTCTGTGTGTACTTTTGGCCGCTAGCTTCAAACTTCGTTCCAAATGGGTGTAAGGAGCGGCATGGCCTCTAATGTGTGTTTTGTTGTCTCAGCTTTCCTTCCGTTTAGCTAAAATGTTGGGTCACTGCTTGTAATTTATTTACAAGTGCAAGATTCAGGCTTAACACAACTCTTAACTCTAAACTCACATCAATGGAGCATCCCATCAGTGAGCCTCTCTGCAGCGATTTCTTCATGATCTTGAAGAGCTCTTGGGGGGCATCTATTAAATCAAAGAACTCCGTCACACCCCCTGTGAAGTCCTCCATGGCTTCGAGGGTGTTTCCCCCTTTCAGTGCTTCATAGGTACCATGCAACCTGAGAAGGAAACAACCAGTCACATTCAGAGTGCAATTGTCTGTTCACATGAGGCCACAGCAGACAAGCTTAATTGAAATCTGAACCATGCAAACAAGTGCTGGGTGATATGACTTGAAATCGATATCACAATCATTTCAAACCTTTGCTTATTATTAAACAAAAACGGTGAAAAGAATGGATGATCTAAAAGCTCAGAACTTGTCGCATTGCGACACATTCTGAGTTTGTAGATCGGTTATTTTCACTATTTTTATATGCCATATATGGTGGTACGACAGAATAGGTTTTAATACAGGGTTAAGTGGTTAATCTATAAGAATTATTTCATGTTGATTCATTGATATTTTCATTGAAAATCCTCTAAATTAATAAATCTAAATATCGGCTTCAATATATTCGACTAGTTGCCCTTGCAGCCACTTGACGATGAAGTGCACCACATCCACCACCATATAATATTATGATGAGAATTATGTATTCAACCTCAATATTAGTCATACTTACTTGGCGTATGCTTTTTCCAAGAGGGCACTCCAGAACTCGTTCCTTCTGAAGGATTTGGTAAACACTAGCTGGTTGTTGACGGTAGGGATGCGGTCATCCACAACAACATCAATCCACTCCCCGTACCGCCAGAACTGCAGGTGACATGATGACAGCAGGGGATGTAAAGACACAGAACGCAGAAGAAAGATTTGGGCCTAATTGATTGAATACTCTAATAGTCAGAAATGTAAACAGCACAGATGTACAGTAAGGGGCTAAAAGGACACAAAACACAAAAATGTCCTGGGGCCTTGTATCCATATTGGTCCAGACGTACAGTATGTATTCAATTAATCAACATTAACATAGCATATTAAGTTAACACATTCATACATGCCATCATCAACAAATACAAATAACTATATGTACAATGGAGAAAAGGGAAAAACTCCCATCCTTTTGATGGGAATTCAAATGTAACTCAAATCTAACCCTTATGCATATGACATGACCTGGTATAGGATGGACTACTGTGATTTCCTGCCCTATATCAGTCAAATTAACAAACCATAATTAATGGGAATCATTACCATATTAGAAATATGTTGATGAAGAACTAAAGAGAGGGGCAGAGCTGTAAAGTTTGATGTACCTGGAAGTGGAAGATGCCAGCATAGTTTTCGGTGAAGCTCTGATCTGGAGGGATAACTCTATACAATAACATCTCATTCAGTGTCAGACAAGCGATGGCAGCCAGCAACCAGCAGTCACCTGTCAACAGGTTGTGGGAGTTATAAAGGGGTATTAGCTAATGCATTTGGCAAATATTACAGCGGTGCAAATCCCCTAGCCTGATTTATACTTGGTTGCAGTTGCAGTGCTATGTCACACACTGAAAATAGCAGATCTACAAGGTTTACAGTGTGTCACGTCACTCTGCAAAGAATTGTGAACTTGTAGATCAGCTATTGTCAGTGCATGACATCGGCACGCAACCAAATATAAATCATTCTTGAGATAACCAAGACCACTACTCATTCTCATTTCAAATCATTTTGAAAATGTTCTTCTCACTAGCAGGTTTTCTGTGTACATGCCTTGGCAGGATGTTTTGAACAATCTTTTCTGTCACATTCAACAGGATGGTTTCTGTTTTTGTTTCAACTGCTGCTTTAAAAACAAACAGTAAACTCCTCAGTGTTCATTTATCCATGTCTAACTCTAGGAGTGTAAAACTATAAATGAACCCTTGTTGGTGCATTTGGTTTCATTTGTAAACTCAGAGTTAAATGAAAACAGAATATATGAAAGCGTATATGTGTGTGTGAGTGTGACACAAATGACACATGCTGGTCTTAGTTTGGACAAGGCGAAGTCTAGACAAATATAACAAATAAAGGTGATCATTTCCAATTACACGTATATTTCGAAATAAATTTAGTAGCCCAGGCATTTAATGTGCAAATTTGATTTGGACCTGGGGTGTTTAAAAAGGAACTATAGACGGCTATTTGCAGCAGGGGTGGCGGTGGCTCAGGGGTAGAGCATAGACTGTAAAAAATATGGACAAAGCGTTCCCCGGGTCTAACATGAACGTAAAATGAAGCCTGTAATGATATGCTAATTCCTGATGTAAGTCGCCATCTTTCTAGATCCGTTTGGTACCAGCTGGCCATTGGCTGGCTCCGTTTTGTACCAGCTGGTCATTGGCTGCCCAGACAACGAGGCGGGACTTCCCCCCTTTTTCTCCGTTGGTTTTTATTTTGACTCGAGTGGGAGGAGAAGACTCTTGAGTGGGAGGGGAATCCCGATCATAGACTGTAACGGTAGCCACGCCCCTCAGAACATACGCGACTTTATGGTCATTTTTTTAATTAATGGGACCATAATTTTCCAAAAAGAATATTATGACATTAGAAATGAGACTTTAAACTAGTGACTGGAAGAAGAAAGTATTCATGACCATGTTTATTAAGGTAATACAGTCTAGGTGAAGTTGGGCCAAAATACATGGGCCTCTATGGAGCTATGGGGCTTTTTGGGTCCAGTCCAGCAGTCCAACAGGCCATTATATGAACTACCGATTTCAAATGAGGCTTCACGAAATATCTGGCTGACTGCCCCCCTGGGGTAGAGTGGCAGGATGGTAACCGCAAGGTTGCCAGTTTGAACCTGGGCTCCCCCAGAGTTAGTGTCAAAGTGTCCTTGAGCAAGATACTGAACCCCTAATTGCTCCTGATGTGCTGGTTGGTCGTTGGTGCCTTGCATGGTTTCCGCCACCATCGGTGTATGAATGTGTGGGTGAATGTAATGCACAAACTATGTAAATCGCCTTGGATAAAGGCGCTATACAAATTTAGCTTTTTTCTTTTTTTGTACTGGCCTGCACCAGGCCATTATTTGGTTAAAATTGCAATTTGGCTGATGAAACTGCAAATGATAGCCTGGGTGGACCCAAATTAGGCTGAAGAACTGCAAATAATGCCCCCCCCCCCCCCCCCCTGCAAATAATAGCCCTGGCTGTCAGACACCAGGCGTTTAAAAGGAACCGTGTGGCTGTTTGAGGCAGGGCTACTATATATTTGAAAATATTTGGATTTTTGTTGTTGTTGGGAAGGATAACCTGGTTGGTTAGTAGTCTTTTCTCCTGCCTACTATCGTGATGGTGTCTGTTTATATATGTATTGAAAACATCCCATAGTCTACTCATCAATACATGATTCTTGCTTTTTCAAAAGTATAAAGAAGAAGCCTATCCTTCATAAGAGGAGTTTTGCACTGGCGATAACTGAGCTTTATTTAAATATATTTGCAATCATCACTGCACTGTAAACATTACCCAATTCTCCTTGACAGATGTCTGTCCTATTGGCTCCTTCTATGATGAATTCAGGATTTTCACAGATTTCCTGTGAAAAAGCACAAAATGAATCACAGATGACCAAAACAAAATGCTAATATGCAGCTTTAAATCTGCATTCACAGATCTCTGCACATGAGATGACTTATATGGAGAGGACTTGACCTTTCACCCGGCAGCTGAGTTAGAGTAACATGTTCTGTGTGCAGGGGCCTGGGAGTTGGGACCAAGGACTGTCTAAAGAGGACGAGACGCGAAGACCGTACGGGCGACGCCATGTTGCTCCATGGTGCTCCATGGAAGGAAAGAAACATGCACAGTTGAGACCAGGAAGTTGTACATGCACAAAGTTGGGCATGCGCAGTGGAGACCAGGAAGTTGTACATGCACAAATTTGGGCATGCGCAGTGGAGACCAGGAAGTTGTACATGCACAACTTTGGGCATGTACTTCCATGGAGCACCATGGAGCAACATGGCATCGCCCGTACGGTCTTCGCGTCTCGTCCTCTTTTGACAGTCCTTGGTTGGGACCAGGAACTCCATTAGCTATAAGTCTAGGGGCAGCTGTTACAGGTCAGAACCTCTGAGTCTCCTGAACAAGCCATAATGTTGTGGTAAATGCTGAGAATCCTTCACCTGACCTCATACCGACCTCTGTCAGGGCAGAATGATAAACGGCCATGTAGTGGACTTACTGGAAACCAAGTGAGGAAATGTTATACACATATTATTTATTATTAAGGACTTAAATAGTTGTCTCTCATTCACGGCAATACAACTCTCGATACATGGCCAGTGAGTGCACAAACTGCAGACTTTGATTATGTCAACCTTATTTATGACCACATATGTTTAAGTAATGCTTGTAAGGGTTGGGTGTCATTCCATCTGATTCCACACAGTGACGTATGAAGCCTGATGCTTCGGTGACAAAATGTGTTGCACACTTGTTTCCGTTCAAGATATTGTCCAGTGACATGTCACACAAAACTCACCGAAAATCAAGCTTTATGGCACACTAAAAAATAGTGTCTTCTATTATCATCATCATCATCATCATCAATGAGCATCTCAGAACATTCTACGTACCAATACTGTACATACATACCAGCAGTGATACTTGAGACACAGCAGTGACACCTGCGTCTCTTAATGAGACGCCAGGGTTGTAAAATTAAAATCTCATACTCGAGCGTGTCCAACCAATGACCCTTGGATGAGGACAAGGTTACATTAGGCCATAACAACCAGCTCATACCTGCGCATAGTCTGAACCAATTATTAGAGCATTAGCTAAAGAAAATGACGGTTCTCAAAGTGGTGTGCTGGGCGTGGACCCCCAGGGGTCCTTATGGGGGGTTCCACGAAAGTTAATAATAGCATCAGTTTATAACCACATGAACCCTATATGTACAAAAGCTATTTGAGAATAGCAGATCTGCAAGCTCACAACGCATCGCGATGCAACCGTTTGTGAGCTTGTAGATTTGCTACTTTCAAAAGATATTGACAAAATGTGACACATTTGGAATATTTTTTGAAACATTTTAACAACACAAATCTTGTATGTGTAGGTCCCTGACACAAAATATTTTCAGAAGGGGTCTGTGAGTCGGATAACTAATGAGCTAAAGGACTGGTGCTTGCATGTTTTCCTGACATGTCTAATTGTGGACAACCTCTGCACTCCAAACTTGATATGGTTGAAGTTGGCAAAAGCAACATGTGTATGTCTGCCTGTCCATCTGTCTTGCATGTACTATATAGTATCAGTGCATGTGTCTTTGCCATGTCTCTGGCTTGTGACTGCATGTGACTACACATTTCAGCAACAAACTGTAATCCAGGCTGTACCACCATAAAGGTTGTACTTGCGATGCAGCAGTGGGAATGGTTCCCAGTTGAGCAAGTCATTGGACCCCTAGCTATTCCCATGGCACCATTGCTAATAGTTAGGATGGGCAGTGCCAATTGCAAGGCTTTCCCTTTCCTTTCCTTTCCTTTCCTTTCCTTTCCTTTCCTTTCCTTTCCTTTCCTTTCCTTTCCTTTCCTTTCCTTTCCTTTCCTTTCCCTGAATAAACATCCTGGTGAGCATGACATTATCAGAGATCAATGTTAGACCAAATCCCCTACTTATGCCCTGCTGAGTTTCATGGCAGTGTCCGTGAGGAGTCAATTGTGTGAGCGTCAGCTGTCTGTGATTCTTGAAGGTGATAGAATAGAACTATGTGCTGAGTGCTGACAAACATGTAGCTATATCATCTTCACACCCTTCACACCCTCCGGAATTTGGAGATGGGGAGTTTTGTCAACCACCAAGAGTGTTTGTTTAAGTATTAAGTCTTACATTTGTAGCATAGCCTACAAAGTGTTCCTTCTACCCTTACAGCAATTGAATACTCTCCATGTACTCCAGAGGTACTCACCGACGGCCGTTTCCATTCAAAATTCCTTGGCAATTTCTGACTATAGAAGAGAGAGGAGTCATCTGCAGGGAACAATGGATCTTCAAACAGCACCTTCTTGCTTACATATTTGTCCCGTAGTTCCAAAAAGGTTTTAAGACGCTTGGCATCTTTCACAGTCTCATTTCTGCTTAGAATGGCTGAGTAGATAGAGTTGCTACCAACAGGGGGGTAGTCACGTTCTTTGTCAGGTTCAAATACTGCATCATTTTCAACTATTTCTCTCACCGGAATTTCTTCTACAATTTCATCCATTTTATATGTCACCTCCACAATTTCTTCAACTTTGTATGTCACCTCCATTGCCTTATTCGTGTGTTCATTTACCTCTGACATTCATTCTTCAGTGCAAATAAACTGCTGAGTCCTTGCTTATTTGAGCTTGAGTAACGACTAGCCGCCCAAAGAAAGTTCCTGTATCCTCCCTCTCTGCCCTGACACTCTTAGTTCCTTTTTTGAGTGCTGTCACTGCTGATACCCTGTCAACACACACACACACACACACACACACACACACACACACACACACACACACACACACACACACACACACACACACACACACACACACACACACACACACACACACACACACACACACACACACACACACACACACACACAGCCAGCTATTCGCTGGTGCAAGGGCTAAAAATAGGCCTCTTATAAGAGAGTGTGGGAGACAAATATGGCCTCAAAATCTATACCACTTTTCAATATTAACTCTCATTCATTAATAATGACCAGAAGCTGTATCAACACATTAAACTTTCATAGCTATAATGGCTATTGATGTGATTGTGACCATACACTCCTGGGATGTAGCTCATAGCTAATTCAGAAGAAACATTATTGTAGTAAGCTGTAATGGTATGAGCATGAACAAATTGAGTGCATGGCATAGGGATTGGCAAAGTGTGTTTAATATCGTTTAATGCAGACAGATCTTTCTATTTGGATGTATTTATTTTTATTTTATTTTATTTTATTTTATTTTATTTTATTTTATTTTATTTTATTTTATTTTATTTTATTTTATTTTATTTTATTTTTTGCCACTTAATATTACTATTGTAGTGTTGGGGATACCTGCTGTACTGTTTTACCCACATTCTATTTATTTATTGTAAGCTCTTTTACCTACATTATAATCCCTGTTACAACATATCAGACATTTACAAATATTATATAAATTACACAATCAGCTGTGCTGTTTTAACGACCACAATTAAAGTTTGTCTTTTTTCATGACTGGATTTCATAACCCTATAGTCTTCATGTGCCACAATTATTAGTGTGGTTGCCCGAATATTAGTATCTGCTCTACACTATATTGACACCTAGTGGTAAAATTAGATAGATAGATAGATAGATAGATAGATAGATAGATAGATAGATAGATAGATAGATAGATAGATAGATAGATAGATAGATAGATAGATAGATAGATAGATAGAGATATAAATTGTCATAAAGACATAATATTTAAATCTGCATTATGTAAATACCCTGTGCTACCCTAGCCTGGATGCAGCCCATAGACCCTGGGTCATCAGCCTCTTTTGTTTGAGTGTGCTGGGTCGTTACTACAACAAGAACAACAACAACAACAACAACAGATCCACCTGTTGGTGGCGCTGTAACTGGCCAATGTGAAAAGGGTGGGATATATTCCTCAGCCTAGTATGAAAGTCTGTGAAAGATTCCACGTAAATTAGTGTGGTTGCCCAAATGGGCAACCAGACTCTTGTAACTGTGACACTTTATTATTTCACTGGAGTAGTCTTTATTTTGACGCTTTATACCTCCCACACTGTACGCTGTACGCACTTGAGCCATATGTCAAATTGACCGAAAAAATCGGGAATCGTGTGCTTGTATTTTGTTAAGAGAAATGTTGTATAGTTTAATTGATATGAATTTATTAGTGAATTAAATTTCCCCATTGACATGAATGGGAAAAGGCAAAAATTCACATTCAAGTATTCGTTCCTCGGAGACTGTAATCACTATAGTTACAAAACTTTTAGGGATAATTCAACATTATCCCTAAAATTATTTAACCCTAAAATGTTATCGGTCGGCCTCATGGTGGCGCTATAACAGCCCACTTTACCTTTTGGCTTATAACTCTTGAACCGTAGGTCGTAAAATCAAAATTATTTTTTCCCTGGATTCCTTGGGTCATGACGCATCTCCCCATATAGGCCACGCCCATTTCCGCCATGATAGATTTTCCGCCATTTTGAATTTTGTCCAAAACACACTTTTTGCTTTTCCTCCTACAGATTTTGTCCAAATCTCACAGAAATCGGCACACGTGATCTCTGGACCCATCCAATTAAAACTGAGCTGCAGAATTTTTAAAGTGCGTATCGTTCGGCCGTAATCGTCTTCCGAAGTTAGTAGGAGGGGCCTATATCACAAAAAATGCCATAAATCACGAACGGAATGTCCAATCCATCCCACATTTCAATCACATGTCCGGGGTGGTTCAATCAACCAAGTTCTAAAAGCAATTCCATTTTCATCCATAGGGGGCGCCGCAAATGCGAGAAATGTAACCGTTTGTCGCAAAAACATGAATTTCGGGGGTTAAATCCCCTCCGAATTACTTACGCATGATCTAAGGCGTGACTTGAAATTGTAATTGGCTGGCAATACTAGTGGGAGGGGCATATGTAAGCCACTGCGGCAACCACACTCTGCAATTTTTTTAAATTGCGAATTTTCTAGTTTGTGATGCCTTTGACAGATGTTTGTAGAAGTCGTTCAGTTATTGTTACATCATTTTGTAATTAACCTCTTAAGTCCTACATAATATATACACTTAGTCGCACAACAATGTTCAATTGTAAAAATGGCTGATCTACAAACTCACAACACAGCATTGTGAGGCTGTTTTTGAACATTTGTAAAGGATAATTTCACATGTTTCAAGTGATTAAAGGATGGATGGCTTTGCCGGCATTTAATGTGAATCACCACCAGCCCAGGTGAAATGTAGGCTATGCATAGTTCTTGTGAGGCTGGAATCTATTTTACAGTATGGCTCTAGATGCGGAACATAGAAATGTTATGTCAGATTTTCACATTCAGAACCGTGTTAATCAGACCAGTGTGTGTCCATGTGGAAACCTCGTATGAATCTGATCTCAGGTCAGAATGGGTTAATCAGACCAGTGTGTGTCCATGTGGAAACCTCGTATGAATCTGATCTCAGGTCAGAATGGGTTAAATACTACTGAAGTTTCACTTGTAAGTTTGGGTAAGAAACTGTTTTGTTTTTTGGTTTTTTTTATCAGCTTGCAGAGACTTTTTGTCTAATCACGTGGTCTGGTTCTTTATTTTCTTTACTTTATACGATAAAGCGTCCAGTACAGGAGTTATGTACAATTTGTCAATTTGCAGGTATTTAGAACAAAATTAGACTCAAAATCTATACATGCTGCAAGTGCTCCGTCTTCCAATAAATAAGGTTTATCAAGTAGAAATACATGTTTGGTTATGGTGACATACATTTTGTGCGTTGTACATTTACATGACATTGGCAGTTATAAATAAAATTGATATAAATTAACATGTTTTGAGTACTGAGTTATTTCACCGAGCTGGTTCAGTTCAGGTGAAGAAGTTTAAATGGTTTAATGTTTGAAATTATGTTAATTAATTTATTATTAGCCAAATTTGTTTGATACATATCAAGTAGTGTCTAATGGGGGTCTAATGGGGGCTCAACAAATGTGGATTTGGGAACAACTGCAGACTGCAGTACAGTATTAAGTTATTAACAGATCCCTGATTGATCTAAAAACGAATCCACAAATCACCAACAACACAGCAATAAGGCATTGAAACGTTTCCTTTGGAAAGTCAGAAAGTGACGTGCAAAATAAAAAATAAAATCTGCCAATTTATACACACTATGTTACACGTATACCGACGGTAGGATACCGTGTCTTTTAGGGGCGTTTCTGTGGTCAAGATAGGGCTTTTTTTTGGTAGGCTACTGTAGCCTACCTGTCAGTTCTGCTGCTGGAGTCGGGTCTTCATGTAGGCTATAGCCTATGTGGTCTTCAATGTATAGCCTATGTGGCGTGAACACTAAATCCAGGCTAAAATCGCGAGATAGTCAGCAAGTCATTAATTACAGAAGTATTTCACACACCTTTGATTCGCTGTAATAAAGGAACTAAAAGGTGATGAAGCAGAGGGAAACACAAAAGTCAGTTGGCAGCGCCACAGCCCAGCGACACCCACGTTGTGGCCAGAAATGTCACTCCGTTTGTAAGCTAAAGGATCCCACATAGTGTAGGTTTGTAATAATGTAGTTTTTTGATGAATTGAACAATGTGGACTTTTGATGAATTGAACAATGTGGACCCTCTTAAACAAGTGTAATGCTTAATTGGGTCGTCCACTCACAGTTAACAGTCTTTGTATTGAGTTTGTGCTTGAAATGTACTGTAATTCTACAAACTATTAATAAGATATTTAAATAAATCTATCAAACCAGAGCTAGACTACACCATGATATATTATTAGGAGTACAATAACTTGGCATTGTGAATAAAAAGGTATTAGCCACAGTGGGGTTGCAGTGTAATGTAATGCTGAAGGTTTAATCACAGGGCTGTCTGCTTTATGTATTATGATTAAACGTGCATTCTGGTATATTGTGAATCAATGATTGAGAAAAACATCAAAGGGGTTTGAACCCGTGAAGTTCTATAAAGTTGTATTAAGAAGTCGGGCGTCTAGACCGCTAGACCACTGAGGACGCTGCCAGGAAAGGGACTCATGTCTGTATTGACTATTTAAGCCGTGACGTAACCCGCTTCCGGGTCTTACTCAAGGAAGCTCCACGTCATACATTTTCTTTGTCGTGGACACTTTACAGTTTACATTAATAATAATTATACTCGAGTTGGAAGCATTAAGACACATTTTAACCCTCAATGGCTTCCTTTCTGAAAAATAACGTTATTGTAAAAAAATAAAAAGATTCACGCGTTCAAAATCATAATAATATGTAGCTATAGAAGCGGACGGGACCCGGATGTAACGTAGGAGGACTACAATAATATATGACTACAAGAAAGACGCGGCAAAAGACTCGCGGGCGTGGCCTCACGTCACACCCGGAAGGAAGTGACGCCAACCCCTCAAATACGGAAGAGACGCGTGGAGGGGGGTTTTGCTCAGTGTTGTTTTGATTTTGCCACGTCACCATGTCCGCCGTGGCGTCGTCGTGTCCGCAGCAAGCAGGTACGTTAAATGTTATTTAATACATAACGTTGTTGTTGTTCAAACATCTGTGATCACTTTATGATAACTTTGTTGTGATGTTTATATATTATGTTCGTGCCACTCTGTAAAACCGTGTTCGAGTAGTCGAATGGTTACCGTCGGCGCCTACTAGACTACGGCCAGGGCCCGGGTTCGAGTCCCCATCGAGGACTGAGAGTTTAGCTTCATTTCTTACCAAACTAACACAATTGTTTTAGCTTTTCTCGTCGAGGTCCATTATTTATTCAGTATTTGAGCCTAAAAATGGTGGTCCCGTGGCTCAGATACCGAATGAATAAAGGACCTCGACTTGATGCAAACAAACAGTTGTGTTTGTTAAGAAGAAAATAAACTCGGTCATCGACTGGGAAGTGAACCCGGGCCCGGTTGTTCACATTATTACCATCGACGGTATCCATTGGGCTACTGGATCATGGTTTTATAATGTAGTTAGTAACATATATGAACACAACACAGTAGGAACAGAGCATTCTGGTTCACGACGGCAGCACGCTAGCTAGCTAACGAACTAGCGTGTTCGTTAGCTAGCTAGCGTGCTGCCGTCGTGAACGTGCACAATGATAGTCAACGGACCAGCGCGTTCATGTGTTTGGGGCCAGGCTGCAATACCTTCATTCGGCCACTATGTCCATTTGGCCTCAGGGTTTCCTCTGGGTGCCTTTTCTCTATTCATAATATACTCTATGCTCACAATGGTGGTCAGTGGCTCAAATCGGTCTGAGAGGCTAAATGGCCTCAAATGGTGGTCCGTGGCTGAATAAATAATCGACTAGAGGTGAACAGAGTAGTGTTTAGATGGTTCTGTTATGACTGCATGCTGTAGTGTTTAGATGGTTCTGTTATGACTGCATGTTGTAGTACTAGTATTTAGATGGTTCTGTTATGACTTCTCCTCTGCATGCTGTAGTGTTTAGATGGTTCTGTTATGACTTCTCCTCTGCATGCTGTAGTGTTTAGATAGTTCTGTTATGACTTCCCCTCTTCATGCTGTAGTGATTAGATGGTTCTGTTATGACTTCTCCTCTGCATGCTGTAGTGTTTAGATGGTTCTGTTATGACTTCTCCTCTGCATGCTGTAGTGTTTAGATGGTTCTGTTATGACTTCTCCTCTGCATGCTGTAGTGTTTAGATGGTTCTGTTATGACTGCATGTTGTAGTATTTAGATGGTTCTGTTATGACTTCCCCTCTGCATGTTGTATTGTTTAGATGGTTCTGTTATGACTTCTCCTCTGCATGCTGTAGTGTTTAGATGGTTCTGTTATGACTGCATGTCGTAGTATTTAGATGGTTCTGTTATGACTTCCCCTCTGCATGTTGTAGTGTTTAGATGGTTCTGTTATGACTTCTCCTCTGCATGCTGTAGTATTTAGATGGTTCTGTTATGACTTCCCCTCTGCATGCTGTAGTGTTTAGATGGTTCTGTTATGACTTCTCCTCTGCATGCTGTAGTATTTTGATGGTTCTGTTATGACTTCTCCTCTGCATGTTGTAGTATTTAGATGGTTCTGTTATGACTTCTCCTCTGCATGTTGTAGTGTTTAGATGGTTCTGTTATGACTTCTCCTCTGCATGCTGTAGTGTTTAGATGGTTCTGTTATGACTTCTCCTCTGCATGCTGTAGTGTTTAGATGGTTCTGTTATGACTTCTCCTCTACATGTTGTAGTGTTTAGATGGTTCTGTTATGACTTCTCCTCTGCATGTTGTAGTGTTTAGATGGTTCTGTTATGACTTCTCCTCTGCATGCTGTAGTGTTTAGATGATTCTGTTATGACTTCTCCTCTGCATGTTGTAGTGTTTAGATGGTTCTGTTATGACTTCTCTTCTGCATGCTGTAGTGTTTAGATGGTTCTGTTATGACTTCTCCTCTGCATGTTGTAGTGTTTAGATGGTTCTGTTATGACTTCTCCTCTGCATGTTGTAGTGTTTAGATGGTTCTGTTATGACTTCTCCTCTGCATGTTGTAGTGTTTAGAATGGGGGTGGGCAACTTTGACGATGGAGACTATATTTCCACTATATTTACACTCTCACTCCAGAGGGCCACGTTGCATATTGCTGTTGTAGCAAAAATAGCCGATGTACAAGCTCAAAACGGGTCACAGTGCAACGCGTTTGGGGCTTATTGATCAGCTATTTTTTTCCCCCCAAGACGGTGGATTGTGGCCCATGCCTTCCTGCTGTTATTTGTCATGTTGGTGTTCTCTATATCTTTTCGTCCTGGGCATGACGTTAAACTGTTCCGTTCGAGAGGACCGGCGACCCTCGAATGTAAACAGCCATGAAAGGAAACTATGTGTGTGTGAGGTGTTCTATCATTTCATTCCAGTACTACTACTTTGGGTAGTGGCTGGACGTTTGTGTAGATATTGAAAAGGAGGGGACGAGCAGGCTACCTTGTGGTAGGCCGTTCTTTTGGGCTTTCCATTTACTCCTCTGGTCATTTAACTGGACATAGAAGCGCCTGTTGTTGAGGAGGCTTTTCCCGACCATTGTGCGGTGTTGGACAGTGTCATAGGCAGCAGAGAGATCTCTGAATGCTGCTCCAGTTATTTGTTTTCCCTCAAACCCATCCTCCATGTGTTGGGTGAGGTTGAGCTCTGTCCAGCACAGGAGCGGCCAGGACGGAAACCAGCTTGGTCTTTAGTCAGCTTGGTGTCTGTGAGTGGTATGAGGCGTTGGAGTAGCAGCCTCTCTTGTAGGTGATGCAGAGGAGGGAAATGGGTCGGTAGCTCTTTGGGGGTGATGGGTCTTTGCCAGGTTTGGGGATTGCAACCACTTTGGCCTTTCTCCAGACAGAAGGGATGGTTTTCTGTGCCATGCATTTATTCAGTATCCCCACGAGCCAGGTCTTTGCGTTAGGTCCCAGGTGCTGTATCATTTCTGCCAGTATGTCATCAATCCCTGCTGCTTTTCCGGGTTTCAACTTTCCCATTGCAGTTTCGAGTTCTTCTAGGTCGAAGGGTTTGGTTTGAGGGCTGGCTGATTGAGGTTGGTCTGATACCACTGTGTGATGGTATTCTCCTGTGGGTCGGTGGCGGTGTTGGTCACAACTGGTGGCCAACAGTCGTAACCAACACCGCCACCGACCCACATAGAATACCATCGCACAGTGGTATCAGACCAACCACAATCAGCCAGTCCTCAAACCAAACCCTTCGACCTAGAAGAACTTGAAACTGCAATGGGAAAGTTGAAACCCGGAAAAGCAGCAGGGATTGAGGACATGCTGGAAGAAATGATACAGCACCTGGGACCTAGCGCAAAGACCTGGCTTGTGGGGATGCTGAACACGTGCATGGCACAGAAAACCATCCCTTCTGTCTGGAGAAAGGCCAAAGTGGTTGCAATCCCTAAACCTGGCAAAGACCCATTATCCCCGAAGAGCTACCGACCCATTTCCTTCCTCTGCATCACCTACAAGCTCTATGAGAGGCACTAACATTTCTGAACAGACTATATTTACATCAATATGTCTGGGTCCCCACATACTCACTCAGGGTTGACGTGTCACACCTGCAGTGATGGGAGGGGCACCAAAATGTGGTGTTTTGATTGGTTGATGGGGGCACTCCCTTAGTATAAAAGTGTATGTTTTGTGTACACATGACCTGATGAAGATCAAATAGATCGAAACGTTGTCAGTATTTCAATACAGAACGTTTTTTTTACACCTGTGATGTGCGGGCTCCATCCAATACCTACACCAGTTGTGATGCAACAGAGTTTGCTGTGACCGTTGTGAATTATGGGTGGTGTGGTCTTTGCCAAGACGGTGGATTGTGGCCCATGCCTTCCTGCTGTTATTTGTCATGTTGGTGTTCTCTATATCTTTTCGTCCTGGGCATGACGTTAAACTGTTCCGTTCGAGAGGACCGGCGACCCTCGAATGTAAACAGCCACGAAAGGAAACTATGTGTGTGTGAGGTGTTCTATCATTTCATTCCAGTACTACTACTTTGGGTAGTGGCTGGACGTTTGTGTAGATATTGAAAAGGAGGGGGCGAGCAGGCTACCTTGTGGTAGGCCGTTCTTTTGGGCTTTCCATTTACTCCTCTGGTCATTTAACTGGACATAGAAGCGCCTGTTGTTGAGGAGGCTTTTCCTGACCATTGTGCGGTGTTGGACAGTGTCGTAGGCAGCAGAGAGATCTCTGAATGCTGCTCCAGTTATTTGTTTTCCCTCAAACCCATCCTCAATGTGTTGGGTGAGGTTGAGCTCTGTCCAGCACAGGACGGGACGGAAACCAGCTTGGTCTTTAGTCAGCTTGGTGTCTATGAGTGGTATGAGGCGTTGGAGTAGCAGCCTCTCTTGTAGGTGATGCAGAGGAGGGAAATGGGTCGGTAGCTCTTTGGGGGTGATGGGTCTTTGCCAGGTTTGGGGATTGCAACCACTTTGGCCTTTCTCCAGACAGAAGGGATGGTTTTCTGTGCCATGCAGTTATTCAGTATCCCCACGAGCCAGGTCTTTGCGTTAGGTCCCAGGTGCTGTATCATTTCTGCCAGTATGTCATCAATCCCTGCTGCTTTTCCGGGTTTCAACTTTCCCATTGCAGTTTCGAGTTCTTCTAGGTCGAAGGGTTTGGTTTGAGGGCTGGCTGATTGAGGTTGGTCTGATACCACTGTGTGATGGTATTCTCCTGTGGGTCGGTGGCGGTGTTGGTCACAACTGGTGGCCAACAGTCGTAACCAACACCGCCACCGACCCACATAGAATACCATCGCACAGTGGTATCAGACCAACCACAATCAGCCAGTCCTCAAACCAAACCCTTCGACCTAGAAGAACTTGAAACTGCAATGGGAAAGTTGAAACCCGGAAAAGCAGCAGGGATTGATGACATGCTGGAAGAAATGATACAGCACCTGGGACCTAGCGCAAAGACCTGGCTTGTGGGGATGCTGAACACGTGCATGGCACAGAAAACCATCCCTTCTGTCTGGAGAAAGGCCAAAGTGGTTGCAATCCCTAAACCTGGCAAAGACCCATTATCCCCGAAGAGCTACCGACCCATTTCCTTCCTCTGCATCACCTACAAGCTCTATGAGAGGCACTAACATTTCTGAACAGACTATATTTACATCAATATGTCTGGGTCCCCACATACTCACTCAGGGTTGACGTGTCACACCTGCAGTGATGGGAGGGGCACCAAAATGTGGTGTTTTGATTGGTTGATGGGGGCACTCCCTTAGTATAAAAGTGTATGTTTTGTGTACACATGACCTGATGAAGATCAAATAGATCGAAACGTTGTCAGTATTTCAATACAGAACGTTTTTTTTACACCTGTGATGTGCGGGCTCCATCCAATACCTACACCAGTTGTGATGCAACAGAGTTTGCTGTGACCGTTGTGAATTATGGGTGGTGTGGTCTTTGCCAAGACGGTGGATTGTGGCTCATGCCTTCCTGCTGTTATTTGTCATGTTGGTGTTCTCTATATCTTTTCGTCCTGGGCATGACGTTAAACTGTTCCGTTCGAGAGGACCGGCAACCCTCGAATGTAAACAGGAGTAGCAGCCTCTCTTGTAGGTGATGCAGAGGAGGGAAATGGGTCGGTAGCTCTTTGGGGATGATGGGTCTTTGCCAGGTTTGGGGATTGCAACCACTTTGGCCTTTCTCCAGACAGAAGGGATGGTTTTCTGTGCCATGCATGTATTCAGTATCCCCACGAGCCAGGTCTTTGCGTTAGGTCCCAGGTGCTGTATCATTTCTGCCAGTATGTCATCAATCCCTGCTGCTTTTCCGGGTTTCAACTTTCCCATTGCAGTTTCGAGTTCTTCTAGGTCGAAGGGTTTGGTTTGAGGGCTGGCTGATTGAGGTTGGTCTGATACCACTGTGCGATGGTATTCTCCTGTGGGTCGGTGGCGGTTTTTCGCGTCTCGGTTCCTCAGGTGCAAGCTGCATAGTTGGGTTTGTGTGTGTCTTTCTTTTTCTGTCTTTCTTTCTTAGGACGGAGATCAAGGTAGACGCCGTTGGAAGGCTCAACACAAGCCGATGCCCCTAGAGATCCATCCCAAAGCTTCCCTCAGGGAGTTCAGCAAGCCAGCTAGCCAGCAAGCCTGCCCAGTCAGCGAACGCAGCCAGTCGGCTCCGCCAGTCAGCCAGTGTAGAAAGTCAGGCTGCCAAGCCAGAGCATATCAGCCGTTGCAGTCAGCCACTGCAGCCATACCAGCCTTGCTCAGTCAGCTCAGCCAGGCCTCTCTCGAGGCCTGGCTCTCTGTCTGCCTGGCCCGGTCTGCCCTGCCCTGCCTTGCAGCAACAGAACCAGCCTTTCTGGCAAGCCAGCCAGCTCAGAATGCGAGCTGAGCAAGCCAGTGCAGCAGCAAGCCCAGACTAGGTTACCGCAGCCTTACTGTGCAGCCACAGCCACTCAGCCAAGACCAGCAGGAGCTGGCCAGGCTCCAACCCTTGCAGCGCAGCCTTAGGCCGGATAGTCCCCCTGCCTGCACTTTGTTGCCTTCCTGGCCTGTCTGCCTGCCTAGGCGCCTCGGTCTTCCTGTCTGTCTGCCTTGGCCTGCCTGTCTGAAACTGGTTTAGACTAACTGCGTGCTTGCCAGCTGCGTTGGCTTGCTGAGCTCGTATTCTGAGCTGGCTGGCTTGCTAGCAAGGCTGGTTCTGTTGCTGCAAGGCAGGGCAGGGCAGACCGGGCCAGGCAGACAGAGAGCCAGGCCTCGAGAGAGGCCTGGCTGAGCTGACTGAGCAAGGCTGGTATGGCTGCAATGGCGGACTGCAAGGGCTGATATGCTCTGGCTTGTCAGCCTGACTTTCTACACTGGCTGACTGGCGGAGCTGGCTGGCTGCGTTGGCTGACTGGGCGGGCTTGCTGGCTAGCTGGCTTGCTGGGCTCCCTGAGGGAAGCTTTGGGATGGATCTCTAGGGGCATCGGCTTGTGTTGAGCCTTCCAACGGCGTCTACCTTGATCTTCATCCTAAGAAAGACAGACAGAAAAAGAAAGACACACACAAAGTCAACTATGCAGTTTCCACATGAGGAAGGCAGGAAGGCAGGCAGGCACGCAGGCAGGCACAAGCTGCCTGCGTGCTTGCTTCGCCCTCCAGTTGCTGCTCCAGTTATTTGTTTTCCCTCAAACCCATCCTCAATGTGTTGGGTGAGGTTGAGCTCTGTCCAGCACAGGACGGGACGGAAACCAGCTTGGTCTTTAGTCAGCTTGGTGTCTGAGTGGTATGAGGCGTTGGAGTAGCAGCCTCTCTTGTAGGTGATGCAGAGGAGGGAAATGGGTCGGTAGCTCTTTGAGGATGATGGGTCTTTGCCAGGTTTGGGGATTGCAACCACTTTGGCCTTTCTCCAGACAGAAGGGATGGTTTTCTGTGCCATGCATGTGTTCAGCATCCCCACGAGCCAGGTCTTTGCGTTAGGTTCCAGGTGCTGTATAATTTCTGCCAGTATGTCATCAATCCCTGCTGCTTTTCCGGGTTTCGAGTTCTTCTAGGTCGAATGGTTTGGTTTGAGGGCTGGCTGATTGTGGTTGGTCTGATACCACTGTGCGATGGTATTCTCCTGTGGGTCGGCGGCGGTGTTGGTTACGACTGTTGGCCACCAGTTGTGATGCAACAGAGTTTGCTGTGACCGTTGTGAATTATGGGTGGCTCCCTGAGGTCCTTGATCGCCATTGGGTCCAACAGTGGTCATTTAAGCGTGCACACACACATGCACACATGCACCTACACACGCACAGGCGCACATGCGTATGCACACCTGGACCTTTAAATGAACAACAACACAAAAACTAAGGCACTGGTGTCGGACTTCTGGTTTACCGGAACGGGGTTCAACTCCCTGCAGTGCCCTGCTCAATGTGTTGTATTTCATTCATTGGTCCATGGTCTCAGGTCATTGAGCGGCGCGCTATAGTGCGCGATTCTTCATCATTGTTGAGGAGTTTTTAAAGGTGAAAATCAAGGAAAAGCAAAAGGCTATAGTCCATGGTCACGGACCGCATACTGGTCAAGGTCATTTATACTGGTGAAGATCATTTACTAGTCTTATAAATGTCATTTATACTGGTCAAGGTCATTTACTAGTCTCATGAAGGTCATGTATACTGGTCACAGTCATATACTGGTCACGGTCATTTCTACTGGTGAAGGTCATTTATACTGGTCAAGGTCATTTGAACTTGTCAAGGTCATTTATACTGGTCAAGGTCATTTACTAGTCTTATTGAAGGTAATTTATACTGCTCAAGGTCATTGATATTGGTCAAGGTCATTAAGTGGCACGCTATAGTGCACGATTCTTCATCATTGTTGAGGATTTGAAAAAAGGTTAAATCGCAGAAAAGCGAAAGGCTAAAGTCCATTGTCACGGAGGGCATACTATAGTATGTTGTTTTTCTATTTTTGGTGGTGTGCGGGCTCCATCCAATAACTACACCAGTTGTGATGCAATAGAGTTTGCTGTGACCGTTGTGAATTATGGGTGGTGTGGTCTTTGCCAAGACGGTGGATTGTGGCCCATGCCTTCCTGCTGTTATTTGTCATGTTGGTGTTCTCTATATCTTTTCGTCCTGGGCATGACGTTAAACTGTTCCGTTCGAGAGGACCGGCGACCCTCGAATGTAAACAGCCACGAAAGGAAACTATGTGTGTGTGAGGTGTTCTATCATTTCATTCCAGTACTACTACTTTGGGTAGTGGCTGGACGTTTGTGTAG
The DNA here is from genome assembly GCF_964188405.1 of Protomyctophum parallelum. Taxonomy (NCBI): domain Eukaryota; kingdom Metazoa; phylum Chordata; class Actinopteri; order Myctophiformes; family Myctophidae; genus Protomyctophum; species Protomyctophum parallelum. The sequence continues at coordinate 38,778,341 of NC_139717.1, read as the reverse complement.
ATATTGAAAAGGAGGGGGCGAGCAGGCTACCTTGTGGTAGGCCGTTCTTTTGGGCTTTCCATTTACTCCTCTGGTCATTTAACTGGACATAGAAGCGCCTGTTGTTGAGGAGGCTTTTCCTGACCATTGTGCGGTGTTGGACAGTGTCGTAGGCAGCAGAGAGATCTCTGAATGCTGCTCCAGTTATTTGTTTTCCCTCAAACCCATCCTCAATGTCTTGGGTGAGGTTGAGCTCTGTCCAGCACAGGACGGGACGGAAACCAGCTTGGTCTTTAGTCAGCTTGGTGTCTATGAGTGGTATGAGGCGTTGGAGTAGCAGCCTCTCTTGTAGGTGATGCAGAGGAGGGAAATGGGTCGGTAGCTCTTTGGGGGTGATGGGTCTTTGCCAGGTTTGGGGATTGCAACCACTTTGGCCTTTCTCCAGACAGAAGGGATGGTTTTCTGTGCCATGCAGTTATTCAGTATCCCCACGAGCCAGGTCTTTGCGTTAGGTCCCAGGTGCTGTATCATTTCTGCCAGTATGTCATCAATCCCTGCTGCTTTTCCGGGTTTCAACTTTCCCATTGCAGTTTCGAGTTCTTCTAGGTCGAAGGGTTTGGTTTGAGGGCTGGCTGATTGAGGTTGGTCTGATACCACTGTGTGATGGTATTCTCCTGTGGGTCGGTGGCGGTGTTGGTCACAACTGGTGGCCAACAGTCGTAACCAACACCGCCACCGACCCACATAGAATACCATCGCACAGTGGTATCAGACCAACCACAATCAGCCAGTCCTCAAACCAAACCCTTCGACCTAGAAGAACTTGAAACTGCAATGGGAAAGTTGAAACCCGGAAAAGCAGCAGGGATTGATGACATGCTGGAAGAAATGATACAGCACCTGGGACCTAGCGCAAAGACCTGGCTTGTGGGGATGCTGAACACGTGCATGGCACAGAAAACCATCCCTTCTGTCTGGAGAAAGGCCAAAGTGGTTGCAATCCCTAAACCTGGCAAAGACCCATTATCCCCGAAGAGCTACCGACCCATTTCCTTCCTCTGCATCACCTACAAGCTCTATGAGAGGCACTAACATTTCTGAACAGACTATATTTACATCAATATGTCTGGGTCCCCACATACTCACTCAGGGTTGACGTGTCACACCTGCAGTGATGGGAGGGGCACCAAAATGTGGTGTTTTGATTGGTTGATGGGGGCACTCCCTTAGTATAAAAGTGTATGTTTTGTGTACACATGACCTGATGAAGATCAAATAGATCGAAACGTTGTCAGTATTTCAATACAGAACGTTTTTTTTACACCTGTGATGTGCGGGCTCCATCCAATACCTACACCAGTTGTGATGCAACAGAGTTTGCTGTGACCGTTGTGAATTATGGGTGGTGTGGTCTTTGCCAAGACGGTGGATTGTGGCTCATGCCTTCCTGCTGTTATTTGTCATGTTGGTGTTCTCTATATCTTTTCGTCCTGGGCATGACGTTAAACTGTTCCGTTCGAGAGGACCGGCAACCCTCGAATGTAAACAGGAGTAGCAGCCTCTCTTGTAGGTGATGCAGAGGAGGGAAATGGGTCGGTAGCTCTTTGGGGATGATGGGTCTTTGCCAGGTTTGGGGATTGCAACCACTTTGGCCTTTCTCCAGACAGAAGGGATGGTTTTCTGTGCCATGCATGTATTCAGTATCCCCACGAGCCAGGTCTTTGCGTTAGGTCCCAGGTGCTGTATCATTTCTGCCAGTATGTCATCAATCCCTGCTGCTTTTCCGGGTTTCAACTTTCCCATTGCAGTTTCGAGTTCTTCTAGGTCGAAGGGTTTGGTTTGAGGGCTGGCTGATTGAGGTTGGTCTGATACCACTGTGCGATGGTATTCTCCTGTGGGTCGGTGGCGGTTTTTCGCGTCTCGGTTCCTCAGGTGCAAGCTGCATAGTTGGGTTTGTGTGTGTCTTTCTTTTTCTGTCTTTCTTTCTTAGGACGGAGATCAAGGTAGACGCCGTTGGAAGGCTCAACACAAGCCGATGCCCCTAGAGATCCATCCCAAAGCTTCCCTCAGGGAGTTCAGCAAGCCAGCTAGCCAGCAAGCCTGCCCAGTCAGCGAACGCAGCCAGTCGGCTCCGCCAGTCAGCCAGTGTAGAAAGTCAGGCTGCCAAGCCAGAGCATATCAGCCGTTGCAGTCAGCCACTGCAGCCATACCAGCCTTGCTCAGTCAGCTCAGCCAGGCCTCTCTCGAGGCCTGGCTCTCTGTCTGCCTGGCCCGGTCTGCCCTGCCCTGCCTTGCAGCAACAGAACCAGCCTTTCTGGCAAGCCAGCCAGCTCAGAATGCGAGCTGAGCAAGCCAGTGCAGCAGCAAGCCCAGACTAGGTTACCGCAGCCTTACTGTGCAGCCACAGCCACTCAGCCAAGACCAGCAGGAGCTGGCCAGGCTCCAACCCTTGCAGCGCAGCCTTAGGCCGGATAGTCCCCCTGCCTGCACTTTGTTGCCTTCCTGGCCTGTCTGCCTGCCTAGGCGCCTCGGTCTTCCTGTCTGTCTGCCTTGGCCTGCCTGTCTGAAACTGGTTTAGACTAACTGCGTGCTTGCCAGCTGCGTTGGCTTGCTGAGCTCGTATTCTGAGCTGGCTGGCTTGCTAGCAAGGCTGGTTCTGTTGCTGCAAGGCAGGGCAGGGCAGACCGGGCCAGGCAGACAGAGAGCCAGGCCTCGAGAGAGGCCTGGCTGAGCTGACTGAGCAAGGCTGGTATGGCTGCAATGGCGGACTGCAAGGGCTGATATGCTCTGGCTTGTCAGCCTGACTTTCTACACTGGCTGACTGGCGGAGCTGGCTGGCTGCGTTGGCTGACTGGGCGGGCTTGCTGGCTAGCTGGCTTGCTGGGCTCCCTGAGGGAAGCTTTGGGATGGATCTCTAGGGGCATCGGCTTGTGTTGAGCCTTCCAACGGCGTCTACCTTGATCTTCATCCTAAGAAAGACAGACAGAAAAAGAAAGACACACACAAAGTCAACTATGCAGTTTCCACATGAGGAAGGCAGGCAGGAAGGCAGGCAGGCACGCAGGCAGGCACAAGCTGCCTGCGTGCTTGCTTCGCCCTCCAGTTGCTGCTCCAGTTATTTGTTTTCCCTCAAACCCATCCTCAATGTGTTGGGTGAGGTTGAGCTCTGTCCAGCACAGGACGGGACGGAAACCAGCTTGGTCTTTAGTCAGCTTGGTGTCTGAGTGGTATGAGGCGTTGGAGTAGCAGCCTCTCTTGTAGGTGATGCAGAGGAGGGAAATGGGTCGGTAGCTCTTTGAGGATGATGGGTCTTTGCCAGGTTTGGGGATTGCAACCACTTTGGCCTTTCTCCAGACAGAAGGGATGGTTTTCTGTGCCATGCATGTGTTCAGCATCCCCACGAGCCAGGTCTTTGCGTTAGGTTCCAGGTGCTGTATAATTTCTGCCAGTATGTCATCAATCCCTGCTGCTTTTCCGGGTTTCGAGTTCTTCTAGGTCGAATGGTTTGGTTTGAGGGCTGGCTGATTGTGGTTGGTCTGATACCACTGTGCGATGGTATTCTCCTGTGGGTCGGCGGCGGTGTTGGTTACGACTGTTGGCCACCAGTTGTGATGCAACAGAGTTTGCTGTGACCGTTGTGAATTATGGGTGGCTCCCTGAGGTCCTTGATCGCCATTGGGTCCAACAGTGGTCATTGAAGCGTGCACACACACATGCACACATGCACCTACACACGCACAGGCGCACATGCGTATGCACACCTGGACCTTTAAATGAACAACAACACAAAAACTAAGGCACTGGTGTCGGACTTCTGGTTTACCGGAACGGGGTTCAACTCCCTGCAGTGCCCTGCTCAATGTGTTGTATTTCATTCATTGGTCCATGGTCTCAGGTCATTGAGCGGCGCGCTATAGTGCGCGATTCTTCATCATTGTTGAGGATTTTTTAAAGGTGAAAATCAAGGAAAAGCAAAAGGCTATAGTCCATGGTCACGGACCGCATACTGGTCAAGGTCATTTATACTGGTGAAGATCATTTACTAGTCTTATAAAGGTCATTTATACTGGTCAAGGTCATTTACTAGTCTCATGAAGGTCATGTATACTGGTCACAGTCATATACTGGTCACGGTCATTTCTACTGGTGAAGGTCATTTATACTGGTCAAGGTCATTTGTACTTGTCAAGGTCATTTATACTGGTCAAGGTCATTTACTAGTCTTATTGAAGGTAATTTATACTGCTCAAGGTCATTGATATTGGTCAAGGTCATTAAGTGGCACGCTATAGTGCACGATTCTTCATCATTGTTGAGGATTTGAAAAAAGGTTAAATCGCAGAAAAGCGAAAGGCTAAAGTCCATTGTCACGGAGGGCATACTTCTATTTTTGGTGGTGTGCGGGCTCCATCCAATAACTACACCAGTTGTGATGCAATAGAGTTTGCTGTGACCGTTGTGAATTATGGGTGGTGTGGTCTTTGCCAAGACGGTGGATTGTGGCCCATGCCTTCCTGCTGTTATTTGTCATGTTGGTGTTTTCTATATCTTTTCGTCCTGGGCATGACGTTAAACTGTTCCGTTCGAGAGGACCGGCGACCCTCGAATGTAAACAGCCACGAAAGGAAACTATGTGTGTGTGAGGTGTTCTATCATTTCATTCCAGTACTACTACTTTGGGTAGTGGCTGGACGTTTGTGTAGATATTGAAAAGGAGGGGGCGAGCAGGCTACCTTGTGGTAGGCCGTTCTTTTGGGCTTTCCATTTACTCCTCTGGTCATTTAACTGGACATAGAAGCGCCTGTTGTTGAGGAGGCTTTTCCTGACCATTGTGCGGTGTTGGACAGTGTCGTAGGCAGCAGAGAGATCTCTGAATGCTGCTCCAGTTATTTGTTTTCCCTCAAACCCATCCTCAATGTGTTGGGTGAGGTTGAGCTCTGTCCAGCACAGGACGGGACGGAAACCAGCTTGGTCTTTAGTCAGCTTGGTGTCTATGAGTGGTATGAGGCGTTGGAGTAGCAGCCTCTCTTGTAGGTGATGCAGAGGAGGGAAATGGGTCGGTAGCTCTTTGGGGATGATGGGTCTTTGCCAGGTTTGGGGATTGCAACCACTTTGGCCTTTCTCCAGACAGAAGGGATGGTTTTCTGTGCCATGCATTTATTCAGTATCCCCACGAGCCAGGTCTTTGCGTTAGGTCCCAGGTGCTCAACTTTCCCATTGCAGTTTCGAGTTCTTCTAGGTCGAAGGGTTTGGTTTGAGGGCTGGCTGATTGTGGTTGGTCTGATACCACTGTGCGATGGTATTCTCCTGTGGGTCGGCGGCGGTGTTGGTTATGACTGTTGGCCACCAGTTGTGACGCAACAGAGTTCGCTGTGATCGTTGTGAATTATGGGTGGCTCCCTGAGGTCCTTGATCCCCATGGGGTCCAACAGTGGTCATTGAAGCGTGCACACACGCACGCACACACACATGCACCTACACACGCACAGGCGCACATGTGCATGCACACGCTAACCAAATGTAACTCTGAGAGTGTAACACATGTAACCAAATGGACCCTTACAGCTCTAACTCTGAGAGTATATATGGTGGCCGACGGGCACGTACAGGTCTAGTGTAACCAAATGGACCATTTGGTCCATGTCTGTAAGTCTGAGAGTGTAACACATGTAACCAAATGGACCCTTACAGGTCTGTCATTCTGAGAGTGTAACACATGTAACCAAATAGACCCTTACAGGTCTTTAACTCTGAGAGTGTAACACATGTAACCAAATTGACCCTTACAGGTCCAACACTGGTTATCGAAGCATGTACACACGCACGCACGTGTAACCAAATGGATCCTTACAGATCCAACACTGTTTTTTGTTAATCATCGAATGAAATGTGGGAGGTCGGCAAAAGAGAAAGTTTAAAAAATCAAAGCAAAGGTAATTCGAAAATGTTATTTTTGTGCTTTTGTGTTTCTCTTCTTTATACATTACTTTACTGTTTGAAATGTAAAATTTACATTTCAACGAAAGGACCTGTAAAGGACAACACAAAACCTAAGGCACTGGTGTCGTACTTCTGGTTTACCGGAACGGGGTTCAACTCCCTGCAGTGCCCTGCTCAATGTGTTGTATTTACATGGTTCATTGAACGGGGTTCAACTCCCTGCAGTGCCCTGCTCAATGTGTTGTATTTACATGGTTCATTGAACGGGGTTCAACTCCCTGCAGTGCCCTGCTCAATGTGTTGTATTTACATGGTTCATTGAACGGGGTTCAACTCCCTGCAGTGCCCTGCTCAATGTGTTGTATTTACATGGTTCATTGGTCCATGGTCTCAGAGGTCATTAGAGCGGCGCGCTATAGTGCGCGATTCTTCATCATTGTTGAGGATTTAAAAAAAGGTGAAAATCGCGGAAAAGTGAAGGGCTATAGTCTATGGTGTCGGACTGCATACTGGTCAAGGTAATTTATACTGGTCAAGGTAATTTACACTGATCAAGGTCATTTATACTGGTCAAGGTCATTTATACTGATCAAGGTCATTTATACTGGTGAAGGTCATTTATACTGATCAAGGTCATTTATACTGGTGAAGGTCATTTATACATGTCAAGGTCATTAATCCATGGTCTCGGAGGTCATACAATAGTATGTCGTTTTTTTTCGATTTCGGAGGATTTGAAAAAAAAAAGGTGAAAATCGCGGAAAAGAGAAAGGCTATAGTCCATGGTCACGGACCGCATACTGGTCAAGGTCATTTATACTGGTCAAGGTCATTTATACTGGTCAAGGTCATATATACTGGTGAAGGTCATATATACTGGTGAAGGTCATTTACTAATCTTATGAAGGTCATTTATACTGCTCAAGGTCAGTGATTGATTGATTGATTGTCGAATTACAGTACATTTCAAGCACAAACTCAATACTAAAAAGTTCCAGCATGTGTCTCCACAGTAAGCTGAATAACAAAGTGTGAATGTAGTTTCTAGGTGAAAGTGATTTTTAAATTTCCCCATTGACATGAATGGGAAAAGGCAAAAATTCACATTCAAGTATTTGTTCCTCGGAGACTGTAATCACTATAGTTACAAAACTTTTAGGGATAATTCAACATTATACCTAAAATTATTTAACCCTAAAATTTTATCGGTCGGCCTCATGGTGGCGCTATAACAGCCCACTTTACCTTTTGGCTTATAACTCTTGAACCGTAGGTCGTAAAACAAAAAATATTTTTTCCCTGGATTCCTTGGGTCATGACGCATCTCGCCCACGCCCATTTCCGCCATGATAGATTTTCCGCCATTTAGAATTTTGTCCAAAACACACTTTTTGCTTTTCCTCCTACAGATTTTGTCCAAATCTCACAGAATTCGGCACACGTGATCTCTGGACCCATCCAATTAAAACTGAACTGCAGAATTTTGAAAGTGCGTATCGTTCGGCCGTAATCGTCTTCCGAAGTTAGTAGGAGGGGCCTATATCACAAAAAATGCCATAAATCACGAACGGAATGTCCAATCCATCCCAAATTTGAATCACATGTCCGGGGTGGTTCAATCAACCAAGTTCTAAAAGCAATTCCATTTTCATCCATAGGGGGCGCCGCAAATGCGAGAAATGTAACCGTTTGTCGCAAAAACATGAATTTCGGGGGTTAAATCCCCTCCGAATTACTTACGCATGATCTAAGGCGTGACTTGAAATTGTAATTGGCTGGCAATACTAGTGGGAGGGGCATATGTAAGCCACTGCGGCAACCACACTCTGCAATTTTTTTAAATTGCGAATTTTCTAGTTGCACACTGCCTTCATGATTTGAGTCATTTAAAACACCCGTTGGTGGCGCTTGGTCCCCAGCTAAATCTTTAACAAGTACTGTACTTTTAGGCAGACATAGAATAGTACACCAATAGACAACAAACAAACAACTAATTTCAGTGGAGGAATGGAACACCTTTCCAGAATGGAATTCCAAGTACTGTACCTTTAGGCAGACATAGCAGAATAGTACAACAACAACAACAACAACAACAACAACTAATTTCAGTAACTAATGTTGGAATGGAACACCTTTCCAGAACAATGGAGGGGGTAGCCATTCATTATCCATGCATACTTTTCATTTGACCAACAACAACAAAACTGTTTCTACATGTTCTCCTTTGACAAACAACATTGATTCTAATATGAGAAATAAGGTAAATTAAACATGTGGCGAGATATCCGTGCTTTGGGGTTGAGATATCCACGATGTTGGGCGAGATATCCACGCTTTTCGAAAAGTGAAGGCGGCTCGCCCCAAACCGTGGATATATATGTAAATAACCCTTTGAGATTTACCTGTACTTTGACATTTTTCCTGTACTTTTAAACAGAGAGAGAGAGAGAGAGGGGGGGAGGAGGTACCAGTGACTCTGATAGTCTGATTAATCCATGGCTTCAGCTAAATGAAGAAAAATCATAATACTACATTACTACCCAAAGATAAAGAGTCATTTAATTGATAGGCCTATTAGTATTAGTTTATATTGCACGGATATAAAATAATGCACATTGTAGTAGTGGTTGTATTATTTGTATAGTCTATGCCTGTTAAATTACGTAGTCCTTCGACCTCAGATCTTCAGCACTGAAGCAATAGGACAGCGCCACAGCAGCCGAATGTAAACATAATGTTCAAGTAATTTCAGACGCTATGTAGGGGGATATCATAGAACCAATCGAACTTGGCAACCTTGCCTGCTCGTGACGTCACATCATCCAGAAGTCGTAGACAATGTTGCCATGTCGGCTTATTATAAGCGACTTCTTTTGCTGTAAAGATTACTTGGTCTAGTCGTCGTTTCGTTGCAGGCGTGCGTGCTTGGAGTTTTTTTTTAGCTTGTTCTTGCTTTTAGTTCTAAATATTTTAATTATTATTTAAACCAGTAGTTTTTATGAAAATGTGTTTGCAAGGCAACATTTGTGTTGTTAGAATGTTTAAAAATATATATTCCACATTTTTATTTCAAGAGTTTTTGAAAATCACTCGGCTATTTACCTTGGGTTTGTTTTCCTGGTTGCTTATTTCTCTCACAAAATATGGCAACACTGCGTAGTGTGTGTTGTGTTCGCCATCATCGTCTAGCTAGCGTTAGGCTATTGTATTCTGTAATGTTAATTGTTTTTGTTTCCTTTCAAGCGAAGTTCGAATGAAACGCGGTTGTACACGTATTCATTAAGTGTGCTGAAGACTGGTGCAAAATTGTGTAAGTAACCAAATACAGACATCGGCTATAGTTTGCCATATTTGACGACGAGCTACCTAACATCCTTTATAGCTGTCAACGATAATATAGTCGCAGGATCTCAGTTGACAAATAACTTGAATGTGTATCTTGTTGAGAAACTCGTTTAATTTGTTACATGATAGTTGGAAGCTTCACAACGTTTCATGATTTTCATCTGTGGTGGTAATCTATAGCCGGAGCTATAGAAGCAGCAGGGCGTTGTGTGACCAGACTGAAGGTCCAAAGGGCAGTCCTGAGTCCTTGTCTGTCTGCTGAGCTCGAGCTGGCATCGTCTCATATAATACCTGGTTGACCACGTATGTTTTTAAACCTGATCTTTCTTCTTCCATTTAATTTATGTGGGGAGAAAATCGGAAACTTACGTCTGTCTCTGTTCACAGATGTTTTTAGTATTGTAATAAATGTGGGTTTGTTATGAGTACTACAAATTGTAAGTATAATGTCAGAACCTGAAAGTACCACAGACAATGGATATAAAGTTATAAGAGAGTGATCTTTATTAAGGTAATTTCTCAGTGGGCTATACGTACGGACAAGTTAACATTCAGTCCTTCTCAGATCGCAGGTCTGCGGCGGAGCCAGGTGAGCGCACACTCTCTAAGCCCCCGCTATCTAACTACAGGAGACCGCAGGTGTAGTCTCCCCTCCTGCTGACTGACAGCTAGCTCCCCCTCACTACCTGTCTTCGCCGCCGGCAAGACTAAGCACTTGCGAACGGCCCCCTCCCGCACCCAGAGTGCCGCTTCACAAGACGTGGGCTCCAACGGCGCACAAACGTCTAAGTGTCACTTTTATACTGGCGTCCTATAGTCACCACCTGAATTCAATGCATGCAATCACTGTGCCCCCGTTCGTTTACCACGCCTGCCTGTGTGGTGTCATTGATGAGTCCGTGTTCACACGCACGCACAGTATCTAGAATCTGTGTTGTGAGTGACTGTGCATTACTTTACTTTATGTGTACAGCAGGCTGCTGTGCCAGGACAGGATAAACCGATCGAATTATGTCTGAAGGGGATAATAAGCAGGCCCTGGACTCTGCCCAAGACATGAAGTCGGAGTCAACAGCACTCATGAGTCAAGGAGTGTCATCCGTATCGCCCCCGGTGTCCATGGTAACCCAGCCTGCGCCCACCACAACAGCTACGGAGGATGAGGAAGAGGAGAGTGAAGACGAGTCCGAAATTCTGGAGGAGAGTCCATGCGGACGCTGGCAGAAACGAAGAGAAGAGGTACATGGCTTGAATTGATTCTGCTGCGTGGCGGAGTCTGTTTCTGAGTTTCAGTGGTTGATGATTTTTTGTTTTTAGGTGAATCAGCGCAATGTTCCTGGAATTGATAATGCGTACTTGGCCATGGACACAGAGGAAGGAGTTGAGGTGGTTTGGAATGAGGTCATGTTCTCTGAAAGGAAGAACTTCAAACTGCAGGAGGTGAGTCCACTTCTAGGCCAATGGTGATGTTTGTGTGAAGTTTGACACAATCTTTGTTTTGTTTAATGCAACTAAGGTGCTCAGATCGGTGAATCAATATGATCAAACACTTGCTCCATGAGCTACCTGCCCCTCTATACCAGAAAGCACATTGTGCCTTTCTTCAAACCCGCGGGTACATCGGGAATCTCAACGTTTTAAGGGAGGCGCACTGCCAGAAGCAGGCTTGACCCCTGTGAGGTGTGCCCCAAGAGAGGCATAAGCCGAGCGAGTGCCACAGCAGAGTGGCTCAATGGCCGCGCTGCGGATTAAACGATGTTGGAGCTGCATATCAATAGGATGGGATATTATAATCTACTTCGCAAATACTGTAGTACTTGACTTGAAAATCTGGGATTGAGTTGACATAGTCTGCATCTGGAAATGTAGATGTGCAGCTTTCTTTTGGTTCTGAAATGTCAACATTCAACGTACGAGAGCTGGTTTGCAGAAACCTTGTGATAAGGCTGCCTGTCAAGTGTTTGTTTCCCTCTTGTTCCAACGTCCTTATGCAATGCATTGCAATCATGCCTATTGCTGGCAGCCTCGGAACACTTTAGATGGCATGCATTACCTCAATATTTACTGAAACACATTCCAGGGATGTCAGCAGCTATACTATGATTGTCTGTTGCATAAACCACTTGCAAGTTTTTTTTCTTCAACATTCAATTCAATGGGCACTGCAATACAGGGCCCCCCTGGAAAGAATAAATAGATTCTGCACTGGATTGTGAGCTAATATTCTTCAACAGACAAGACATCATAATTTACTTGGGTTGGCTTTTTTATGGAAGAACTCAACTGATGAACATACTGTACAGGCTTTAAAACATTACATTTTACTCAATGTCCTCTTCCCTGCCCCATTTATGTAGGCTTAACACATTACATTTAACTTGTAATTTCTTCTTCCCTTCACCATTTATGTATTGTAATTTGTGAGCTAACTTTCTCACCCTCTGTCTCACACACACATACGCACATCATTGAGAATTCATGTTGAACACAACTCAACAAGAGCCAGCTACCCAACCACAGGCATGCTGTCATGTGCAGACAGATGCCAAGTACCAGGGCTAGTTTAAGCTCATATTAAATAACTAACATTTGCATTTCTTTAGTTAACTTGGCTGAAATGAGTTCTGCGCTCTTCTTCTGCAGTGATGGTGTGATCCACAAATCTTTTAATTGATAAAAAACTAGAAAAAGTGCCCTACTGGGCACAGGTCTCCACCAGGATGACAGTGACCTTGCTACATAGTCTATTCAGAATTAGTCCATGAAAGTTTCGGATACAAATAAACTGTTTGCTGTTTTATAATAAAGGCATTCATATTAGGATAGGAACATTGCCTTATTATTGTGTCAATAACACAATATACATGAGTATAAAGATTGAAACTCCCAACAGTTACAAAAGGCAATGGCAAGTCAATGAAAAGTTTGTATACAATTATTTTATTGAAGTAAATATTTGCGATGATACTTGATCAAAGGTTGTGCATGGACACGTCTGGAAGAGAGAAAACAATATATACACAATAAGTAATTGCTGAAATATAAAAGGAATATATAACACCAAAATGTATTTAAACAGAGGAGCAGAGGCAATATCTTTAATTGTGTTATTTACACAAATAATTATTTTTCAAGAAGCAACATCAAGCATCAGAATAAAAATAAGCCATACACAGCAATTACCATTCAGCTTATCGTTTGGTAGATCGCAGGTGATTTCAATATTCAACACTTTGACTTGATTATTTTGACTGGCACATGTTCACATGTGTATATTTGATATTGATCTTGCTGTAGTATTTCACAGGTTGTTGCTTGGTTTTATTGATGTGACATCTTCAATGTTGTACTTTGGAATGGTAGCACAGGATTTCTGATTTCCTATAGAAGGGAGTTAAACGTGTTATACAGTTTTATTATTACAAATATTTGTGAAGGACTATGATGTTGGTAAGATGAGGAAGTCAGAGTTGAAAGAAATCACGCCATATGCTGGAGTTGTACATAATTGTGAGAGTGTATGCTTATTGCTTATAGTCATTAGCATAGTAATGTTTTGTGGGTAGTGAGAATGTATTTGGTGAATATGTTACATAGACGACTTGACTTGTATACAATAGGAGAGTGCATTCTTCAGCCTGGTAATGGTAATATTGCATGGTAATATTGTTTGGTGGCAGGATTGAATTTGGTATGTACGTATGTCACATAGTTTGTGGGATAGGCAGCGTTTGTTCGGTATGTGTGTGTGTCACACAAACCTTTTAGGGCTGTGGTCTGCAGAACGTGAGACGTAGTGAAACCCATTGTCATTGGTTGGCTGCACCACTTGGCTCCTTCAGATTTTGGGTGAACTGTACACACAGATTGTGGGGGAAGAAGAATATTGTTTTATTCAGAATCAGAAAATGCTGAAATATAATAGTAATCAAATAGTGAAATCAATGTGAACTAAGCAGCAGTAGCCAGATTATCAATGTGTGTTTTACACTGTACTTTGTCTTGCTACATGAGTTCACCTCAGTATCAACCCAAGTTACAATAAGCTTGAGTGGCAGGTTGTGAGACCCATGGCTAGAAATGACAATGCAGCTTATTGTTTGGTAGATGCAGGGCATTTAAGTAATCAATACTGATGACTGGCTACACATGTGTATATTTGATATGGAGAATAATGATCTTACCGTAGTATTTCACAGGTTGATGTTTGATTATATTGATGTAACATCTTTGCCGTTGTATTTTGTAATGGTATCACAGGATTTTGATTTTCTATAAAAGGGACATAAATGTTCAATACAGTTGTGTTATTACATATCTGTGAATGTGTTATGTTGGTAAGATGAGGAAATGAGACTTGTATGTGGATGAGATGTATGCTGGAGTTGTACATAATAGTAAGAGCTTATAGTCATAAACATGGTAATGGTATGTGGTGTTGGGGATGAATTTGGTATATACCATAGTTTGTGGGATGTAGAATGTAGAAAATAATTGTTTAAGTATGTTGTAGAATAATAATTGTTAGTGTTGTTTTAGGAAGTTCTAAGAAAGTTTTGAAAAGGATTATATTTAGTGTTGTTTGCTTATGTAGTTTGAGTTTTGTGCTTACTGTGTTCATTGTTGTTTCTTGCTTGTGTTGTCTTCTGTATTTGTCTCTTTATTGGCTGGATTTTGTCCTTGTACCTCCTATTCAATTTTTTCATATTTTCTCCTTGTCTTCTGTTCCATGTAATGTTGTGTTTCTGTTTTTTTCTGTTTCTGTGGTCATCATCAGCATTTAAGGTAAATCCAATGTTATGTGGATTAGATCATGGTCTGAGTAGTAGGTGTCTACAACATGTGTGGAGACTTTGTCGGGTCTGTTGACATACACATGGTCTAGGAGTGAGCCATCATCTGTGGTTGGTGTTGAAACAAATTGATGGAAGCCATACTGTAGCATGATATTTAGAATTGGGTGTTGTGGGTCAGTGCTGAGGTTGTAGTTGAAGTCACCTAAAATTATTGTCAAGGTGTTGCTTTCGAGTGATTGGAGGAATTCACGAAGGTTGTCAGTGAAGCTTGAGGAGTTCATTTTTGGTGGTTTATACAGTGTGATCAGGTTGATTGTAGTTGCACATTTGGATATTGCCAGTGCTGTGTGCTCCACGTCGTTAAGTGACTTGTTCAGTTGTATTGGAGAAAGGTTATTTGATGCTATGGTCATGATGCCGCCTCCCCTTTGTGCTTGTCTGTCAGTTCGGAAGCAGGTGGAGTTTGGTAAGATGAGGGCATCTTGATCAAGGTTTTGATTTGGTTTCAGAAATGTTTCCACAAAACATAATACGTCAAGTTCTGTCAGTGTTGCATCTTTTTTTAGGTCAGGTAAATGTGGCAAGTATGATCGGATATTCAGCATGGCGATAGTTAGGGTGGAGTCTTTTGCAGCAAGTGGCATCTGTTGGGATATTTGTAGCTGTGTGTTGCGTAGTCGAATCATTTCTTTGTGTACTTCAGGGTGAGTTTTGATTTGTTTGGCATGAAAGCTGAGGAGGTACAGGCCTTGTAGGGATGTTACTCTGCTGAGTGCAACATAGACCTGGCCTGGGTTGAAGTAGCCCTTTTCTTCTATGGTGACTACGATGTTGTCCAATGTTTTCCCTTGGACTTTATGAATTGTGCATGCCCATGCCAGAGTAAGAGGGAATTGTACTCGTATTGCTTCTACAGTGTTTTTGGTACCAGTGTAGAATTGCACAGTGTGCCTTTGTATTGGTACTGCTTCAGGAAAGTGTTCTTTGTACTGACTGGCTGCTTTGGCTGCTTGTCCTACTCGATCACTGTCAAAGTTCACCAAGACGGTTTGGACTGTTGTGTCTGTGAGCTGGATGTGAACAATTGTGCCGCATACTCCATTGGACAGTCCATCAGAGACATTGATGTTGTTTGTCAACATGACTCTGGCACCAAGTGCTACAGACACAATCTCTCGTAAGCCTCCTGTTTGCGATGGGTTGCTTGATATTGTAACGTTAACCAGTCCTGTCTTACAGTCTTTTTGTGAATCAATTGCCCTGATGTTGAATATTTGTGTTGGTAGGTTTATTATCTTTTCGTCATTGTGTGAATCTGTGGCAGCATTTGTTCTGAAGACATGCAGTGCTTCACTTGGGTATGAGGGATCCGTTTTGGAGACAATTCTGGTTTTTAACAGTGCAATGTCTTCTTCAGTGCATGTGTTTGTACGAACTCTCATAAGCAGCTCTGCATAGGGTTGGTCGTCTTTTTGGCGCATTGTTTCTGTGAGTTCAAATAGTTGGACATTTTCTTGCCACAATGATCCATGTAGTTTTGCATAGGCATCCGAGGGAGTGACAAATATCTGTTTTGCCATGACTGGTGGTAGTTGGTACAGGTCACCAACCGCAAGGATACTGACATTGCCAAAACGAGAGTCTGGGTTGTTTATGCCTGTGATGTCTTGAAGTCGTTTGTGAATGTGATATAGAAGATCTGCACTGACCATGGAGACTTCGTCAATAATCAGCAGCTTTAGCTTCCCCAGACGTGAGCGTAATGTGTTTAATGATTCCTGTTTTGGAGGCTGGTATCCTTTTGATTTTGTTGTAGGTGTGAAGTTGAGGGCTGAATGAATTGTTATGCCGTCGATGGCAAATGCTGCTATTCCGGTGAATGCAGTCAACAGCACAGCAAGCTCGTTTGGTTCAAAGTGGCGAGACAGTGGATGAAGTAGGTGCATGGTTTCATAGTGGATCAGTTTGATGATGTGACTTTTACCCACTCCTCCTGGCCCACTTAGAAAGATTTGGTAGGTTGGATGTGGTTGATGAGTTTTCAGTGCAATAATTGTGTCTTTGCACCATTTTCTATGAAAGGTCACCATTTCCTTCTGTTTTGGAGTTAGTGATCGCATCATGTTTAAGTATTGTTCACGATTCATCATAGTTTTGTTGTGCTCTGCAGTGAAACGTGCTTGCAGTTCTGACTGGATAGGTGGGGGATTGAGATCAACATTTGACAAGTCTGCATCCTGTTGGATGTCCCTCTCTATGACATTGCCTTCGTTTTGTTGTATGGCTCTTTCATGTTCAATGTTGGCTGCAATCAAATCCCAGGCATGCTGTGGTGGTCCCATTTCTTCCAGGTCTTGTATTGCTTGGTCAAGCTCATTTGTGTTTGTACTGAACTTGTTTTCATTGTGGCGGATTAATTGCTGAACATGATCATAGTGCTCCTTGAAAGAGGGGTAATTTGCAAGCAGGTCTCTGTCCTCTTGACGCCAGGGTAAGTACAACATTAGAAGGATTCTGTATTTTTCTTCTCCCTCCGATTTTTCCTTGTGGAAGCGAATGACACAGTGGCGCTTGCGGGCTGTCATTTGGCCAAGGTTGTTATGCAGGGTGATCGGAGATGGATTTATGTTTCCATTGTCAGTATCTTGAAGTCCATCATCCTCACTAGTGTTTGCGATGTGGTCAATGGCATCAGAAGTTGTTTCTTTGTATGCTGTTACATATGTGGCAGCAAACTCTGCCAGACACATCGTTTCAAGGGAGTTTGGGCGAGCTTCATACCTGTCGAGAAGTGAGGTGCAGAATATGTTTTCTTCATCATCAGCCATGTTTTGTAACATACTCAGTGGCTTAAGTAGCGAAACTCTTTTGTGTCTGGGTGCTGTGTTGACAAATACCACCTTTCTGCTGGCCCTTTTTAAGGGCAGGGATAGCAATCTGTAGGCTGCTTCTTGTGCACTTACTTCTCTGTTGTTGAGAAATGCAGAGCCAACTTTCTTTAGTTGCGTGGTTACATCTTCTCCTCTGTTGTCATCGGCAACCTTCTTCAGCAGTTCACTCATTGCCCTTTCAGATTTTAACATGTAGCTGGTCATGTACATGACACAGGAGTATGCATCCAATACAAATTGAATGTCCATGTTGGCTTGCCATGTTTCCAGGATTCTTGCATTGTAGTAATTGATCCAACGTTCTGCTGGTTGCCGTTTTAGCACAATTTTTTTGCCAGACTTCATTATTGATAGAGCCCATTGGTAAGCTTCTTGATCCACACATGCATGTTGTAGCAAGTCTTCTAGTGAGATATCCTCAGGATTGTCCTTGTTAAGCATGGAGGTAGCTACTTTGTTTAGTAATGTGCGGCTTGCTTCAAGGAGTTTTTGTGTAGCTTCTGAGTCTGCTTCTTCAGGTTCTGTTGCGATTAAGGTTTCACTACTTGGAAGGTGTGGGAAGTTGAATCTGCAGAAGCCTCTTTTTTTGCATGTAGTAGAATGTTTGTGCTGTTGTACTGATAGCACTAATGTTTTGAGTACACGATCTTCTTCTGGGATTGCACATGTTTGATGTCTATCAATGAAGGCAGCAACCTCAGCATCTGTGTTCACGCCAACTTTGGGAGCGTCCTTTATCCACAATAATGTGTGCGCATGCGGTGACCCTCTTTGCTGAAATTCGATGCGTATGAAGAAATCTACAAGTTTATCAAGGGGATTGGACTTGCCACCAATGTAGTGTGTGAAATATGTGCGTAGGCGATATTCAAATTGGCGTGCAGCTGTTACTGGGTTGTTGCGCAGCCATTTGCATTTCTCTTCATAGCCCATGTTTTTGACATCATCTGCTGTTAGGATGGTTCCATACTGACGCGCAACACTTTGAATCACTTCTGGCCATTTCATGTCTGCAGCACTCAAAGTTAAAAAGAAGGTTGGAATTCCTAATTGTCTGACTATAGCTAGTAATTCCAAAAGCACGTTTTGCCAGTAGGCTGGTGAACCTCTTGTGTTTTTCAGAAATTTGAAGGCCATGTCTGTGCGCAACATGGCATGTACATTGTGTTTTAATTTCAGTATGCCAGCATTAACCCTTTGATTTTGGAACGTCTGACCACGGCTTTGTCGTAGGAATATTTGAAGTTGATCTTTGACTTGTTGTGCTTCCACTATGTACTGAGCTGTCAGAAGATAGTCTATATCTTTAGCAAAGCGGCCATCACAACCCAAAATGCGTTTTTGAAAATATTTTCTGATGGTGATGTTTTTTGGTCTTTCTGTTTCTAAGCCACCACGGCCATAAGGGTACTTTGATGGGTTTGCCAACTCTTCAAACTTGTGATCTTGGTAGAAAGGCCGTGGTTTTTGTTGTTCTGCAGGGGCAACTGAATATGTAGTCTCTGCATCTAAAAAATGTTCTTCTTGAAGCAAAGTGTCATATGGGAGTCCTCGTAGTTGACTGGTTTGTTCAAATGCTTGTCTGTCTTCTTCATCTTCTTTGTCATGAACAGTTTCAGCAGTTGATTGGTGTGTGTGATCTGTGTTAATTCTTTCCAGTGCTACATAATGGATTTGTGAAATGTGGCCAATTGTTACAGTATTAACACTGTGGCCTTGTTGTGGGGTCAATTCAACTGTATAGTCATGTTCTGTGTCACTGTTGTAGATGAGTATGTTGATATTCAACATGTTTACCACACCATTTATTGCAAGGTTGTCAGCCCAATCGCCTTTGCGTATGTTATCAATGACCATGTTCATTTCGTGCTGCTGTTGGACTGTAAAGTCAGGTGAATCAATCTGATGTGCTTGAGGATTTGGCAATGCAAGGAATTGCATGTAATGTTGCTGGACGTCTGGGTCTTCTAGAAAGGTAACCAATTTTGTACGTATGTCAGGACCTGTGATCCTTTGTATGCCTGCGGTCTCAAGGGTGGTTGCTACAGCATGGTAAAAACAGTTCCCATCTCCAGGCACATCATAGATGGTCAAGTCATCGCACTTAACATAATCTGCTAATTTCTTGTACAAATCTTCTGAATTGGGTGTAGATCCAGTTGTAAAGGTGGTTGCATTGTTCTTTGGGTAATGATGTTGTGGTGTTGTCATGGCTTCCCACAATTCATTATTGTCTTGGACCCAGCGGTCCTCCCAATCATTGCAGATGTCAATGTCATGGTATAGAGGATTGTGTTGCTTTAGCCAGAATAGGGCGTCAAAGACTTTCTTTGGACGCACATACTCATGCATGTAGTGTCCAGTGTAGGCAAGTTTTCGTTTAAGTTTCAGGGGAACAACTTCAGCAGTGTCAGGAAGTCTTGGCAGTAACTTTATAATGGTGTGTAAGTCAGATGGCACATTGACTGCATTACCGTGGATTGCCTTTTGTCTGCCTCTTGGCAAGCCCACAAGTTTCATGAAGGCAATCCGTTGACTAATTAACCTTTCTTCTAAAGGGTGCAAATCCTGCAGTTCTGGGGGAATATCATCCAGTAATAAATTGTTGGCCCAAGCTTGTGTGGGGAGTTTACCTACTTTAAGGGAGTGGTGACATGTGTGGCAGATCCAAGTTTTGTTTTGATTTGTGACAGTTGGCTCTTTGTCAAGGAGATTTGCAGTATCCATTGTAGCTGTGTATTTTTCAAGTTTTAACTGCAACACTGTCTCTCTGTAAAGCAAGCGTTCGCATGAATAGCAGACATAATTGGGTCCACTTTCTGAAATCTTTTTTAAGAATAAAGCACCAGCTTCATCAACTGTTGGCACGTGTTGTTTTTTCTGTGCTCTGGCTTGTGTTTTTGACTGTGTTTCCTTTTTAACTTGAAGTTGTTTTTTAAGAGGGGACTCCAATGATCTGTGCTGTCTCTTGTTGTCAGTGTTTTCAGTACGTTTTTGTTTTTTGGCGTCTGGGGATTGAAAGGATCGTTGCTGTCTCTTGTTGTCAGTGTTTTCAGAACGCTTTCTTTTTTTGTCCTCTGGGGATTGAAAGGATCGTTGCTGTCTCTTGTTGTCAGTGTTTTCAGAACGCTTTCTTTTTTTGTCCTCTGGGGATTGAAAGGATCGTTGCTGTCTCTTGTTGTCAGTGTTTTCAGAACGCTTTCTTTTTTTGTCCTCTGGGGATTGAAATGATCTTTGTTTTTCCATGTTGGCAGCGTTTTTAGCACACTGTCGTTTTTTGTCCTCTGGGGATTGAAAGGATCTTTGCTGTCTCTTAGCTTTGGTCTCCTTTGCACGCTGTGCATTTGCTGCTTCTTCAGTTTGCGTGATGCGAGTTTGTTGCATGATTTGTTTTCGTTTTTTCCTGCATGCTGCTGGATTGGATTTATGGCGAGGCATTGTGAAGAAATTGTTTTTCTGAAAGGAGTTAGATGTTGCAGATTATCCCTAAAAAAAGATTGAAACACATGTAGTAAAAAAGTGGTCAATGAATGTACATGTAGATGTAGGATTTTTTTTAATTACAGAATGGTTAACAGATAAGCATGTGCTAAATTGGCTGTTTAATACGAGCAGTTATGACACATACCACATATCCTTGTAGTTGAGCAGTAACTGTAGTGACCTCGACCTTCGGCCTTCCGATCAGTGCCAGCAGAAAATCTGTAAAACATTGAAAGAACATTAATGAAGTTATATGGACACAATATGTTTAGATTTATTAGGTTTGACAAAATGTATGATGTGAAGTGTCTGCAAAAGACTGTGAATGCATGTGACCAGGAGTTTACCAGGCAAACAATGTAAGTGTTGGGGCTAAAACATGAATCAAGCTGGCAGCATTGATTTGCTAGGCTATTAGAAAAATTATGGTGGCAAGTATAATAAATATGGGTGCAAACCTGTGGTTTGAGGCATTTTATTCAAAATGGGCCACTTTTTAAACGATCTGTCTTGGTCACATGACTTTAGACTTTGATTGTGGATGTTTGGACAAAATGTGTAGGAGTTTAAATTTTCCTCTTGGTGGCATATGTCTTTACCTCAACCTTTCACACCAATTTCACCATACTGAAAGACATGTTGTACTGGAGCTTATGCATGAATGAAGTGACGTGTGCATGTAGATATAGCATTTACAAATCTGTAATCCCTTATGTGTTTATATGTCATGGGGGGGGGGGAGCTGCACCACTCAGTTCACACGGGTGTGATTTTTAGATTAGGAAAATAGCAGTTCTACAAGCTCAGATCTGCTAGTGCTTTATCATGGTTTCTTCCACAAAGTAACAGTTTTTGTATTGACTTGTGCTTTCGTTTGAAAGGACTCAACACACTGTGAAATTAAATTTGCAATCACACACACACACACACTCTCTAACCACCGCTTGGGTGTGTGACACCTTGCACAGCACAGCACAGCACAGCCGCACGCGCACACACACACACACACACACGGAGCTGCACCACTTACTTCACATGGGTGTGATTTTTACTGAAGAACAGGTTGGACAGAAAGCATGTGTGTGTGTGTGTGTGTGTGTGTGTGTTTCTGCAAAGTGCAAACACACAAAAGACATAAAACATAAAATTACAATAATTTCCATCAACAAAATATAACTGGCCAAACATACAAAGATCACCTGCCTAAAACATGCACACATTTCCAAACACTTTTGCAACAGCACATAAAGAAATCAGTACTCACAACAAGGAGACGCACACGCTGCTGTGGTCTGTGCAGAATGAAGATAAACAAAACATACTCTCCCCCCATGCCTTCGGCCTGGTGGAGACAACTAGGCTTCACAAACTAAACTGTGCTGTGCTGATTGCAGGGTGGATACAGCTGCTCACTAATTGAGAATACAGCAGGGATAGGCTAGGGTCAATTTGCGTTCTGCCAGCCAACAGTTCTTAATTGAGGAGGTCAGCATGACGTCAGCTCAGTACTTGAGTATATTTCAGCTGGCATTTTACACACACACACACACACACACACACACACACACACACACACACACACACACACACACACACACACACACACACACACACACACACACACACACACACACACACACACACACACACACTGTCTCTTTCTAACCACAATGGCTTGGGTGTGTGACACCTTGCACAGCACAGCACAGCACAGTTACAGATCTCATCTTTCCTGCACCAGCACGGCCACGATCACAACGGAATGATTATCTATCGGGCTGGCTCTGTTGGATCACTTGATAGGCCCTATAACTTTTAACCAAACGTGGGTGAAACAGCGTGCAGCCGCGCACGTAAAGACTGCACGTGTGCACGCACATGGAGTGGACGGATTGATTGATATACCACAACAACCCTTGCTTAGCACCTCGCTAAAAGCGTGTGCGCAGGCTACTCTGAGGTGGCCACCCACTGTCGTTATAATAGGAACCTTCTGCCCTTGCCTGGCTGGATTTGTGTGTGTGTGTGTGTGTGTGTGTGTGTGTGTGTGTGTGTGTGTGTGTGTGTGTGTGTGTGTGTGTGTGTGTGTGCGCGTGCGTGTGTGTGCAGACTACTTTCGCTGTGAGCGTGTGTGTGTAAACTACTTAAGCTGTGTGTGCGCACGTGCGTATGTGTGCGCGTGCGTCATCGCGTGGCCGTTTTCAGTTCGCTATAAACACAACACGAGATACAACTGTCTTGAACATAAGCCACACACACACACAGCGTGAAGTGGCTACAGCGCACGCTCCGGTGAAAACAGCTAATCTACAAGCTCACAACATCACAGGTTGCAAAAGCCATGAGTTCTCGCAAGCCAAAGCTCACAATTGAGACCGTTTTGGACGCAAATCCACCTGCAAATTGGATCTCTGCCACTGTCCATAACTCCATATATAGGTGCATGTCAAACTGGGGGTCCTTGATACTTTTCAAATGGGGCTCTGTTGTCTAATAAGTGTAAATGTTGCGGTCCTTGCTCTTGCCATGAAAACGTTTCCCTACCATGCATTTGTAAGAATACTTTCATGTTATACTGCTGTTTTTATTCATAAAAACACACACACACACACACACACACACACACACACACACAAATATATTA
This sequence comes from Protomyctophum parallelum, assembly GCF_964188405.1. Classification (NCBI taxonomy): domain Eukaryota; kingdom Metazoa; phylum Chordata; class Actinopteri; order Myctophiformes; family Myctophidae; genus Protomyctophum; species Protomyctophum parallelum. The sequence goes on along the minus strand of NC_139717.1, from coordinate 38,755,263 downwards.
TACAAGTTGAAATATATCAGAACGGGTAAGGACTAGTAATAAATAAATCAATGATACTAAGTAGGCTACTTTGCATTTAATGTAATTCCTTACTTCATTTGCTACATTTTACTGCTGTACTGGCAAATGTTGTACTAGAAGTGTGTGTGTGTGTGTGTGTGTGTGTGTGTGTGTGTGTGTGTGCGTGAGAGAGAGGAGAGAGAGATGTGGGGAGGGGGTGGAGGGAATGTGTGTGTGTGTGTGTGTGTGTGTGTGTGTGTTTTGCTGCTGAGGTGGGGGTCGAGTAGGTCGACACCCCTGGTGTCCTGCTGTGGGGGTCGACACTCAACATGTGCTGGCCCTTTCCTGACCCTGTGTGTGTGTGTGTGTGTGTGTGTGTGTGTGTGTGTGTGTGTGTGTGTGTGTGTGTGTGTGTGTGTGTGTGTGCGTGTGCGTGTGTGCATGAGAGAGAGAGGAGAGAGAGAGATGTGGGGAGGGGGTGGAGGTAGTGTGTGTGTGTGTGTGTGTGTGTGTGTGTGTGTGTGTGTGTGTGTGTGTGTGTGTGTGTGTGTGTGTGTGTGTGTGTGTGTGTGTGTGTGTGTGTGTGTGTGTGTGTGTGTGTGTGCACAGATTTTACGGTTGTGTCTTGATACGGCGGAGGTAGGAAGCAGCGAGGCGGACAGACATCTTGTCCAGCTTTTTCGATCACATCTGGATTGAAGGGCAGCAGAGTGGCCAGCTGATCCAGTTCTGCATTGAGATGGTTCCTGTGCTGTTTGGATGGATTGGCCATCACAGTGAATGCCATAGGCTATCTGGGGTGGAGGGAGGCGGAGAAAGACAGAGGGAGAGATGAAGAGGCAGCAAGACAAGACATATTAGCATATTATGCTTTGGCCATCTTGGCTAGGTCATACTGGCAAAAGAGGTTTCATGCACAATTCCTACATATTAATTTCACCTTTTAACCCTTGGGGCAGATTTGAACATTGCTCCTCTACAATGGTGACAAACAATCACTAAAGAACCATTATTAGCATTATTACAGTGTTAAAAGGAGAAAACAAAAACATTGAATCTGAGAGAAGCGTATTGGTATCTGAATGCATGCTGTGATTCCACATGTATTGATTTCACATGTACACAACCTGACAAATCAACCAATCATGTACAATTGAGGCTTGTGACTTGTGTCACATGCCAATCACTCTCTGCTCTGTCATTCTTGTACCTCTGCTGTACTAAAACATGATAAAGCTGCAATCTAAAAGGGGATATCTCCCTCTCCACCCCTGGGCTCAAATCTCATGCTACTTAAATCAGAATTACATTTTGAGAATTGTGGCTATTTTTGAAATGTGTCACAGTGCTGTCCTACATTGCAACTTTTAAAAAACAACAACAAAAGTCCATGAGTCGTTACAATTACAGGCCTACACAAGGTCAACTAACCTTTGTCTAAAATGTCTATGAAATAAATTGCATAATTTGCAGTCAGTTGCTGTAAAGGGGCCTAAATAATAATCATTGTGTATTTCATAACCCGTTGTCATGCTAAAATAATCTGGAGTATATGCTTGCAACAAAGAAAAGAGGGAGAGAGCATGGAAGAGATAATGGCATGCAGTTAAACGTACAAACAGGGAAAGAATAAAATAAAATACCCAATAGAAATAAAATAGAAGCAGAGCCACTCAAACTAACCTCTTGCTGGCAGCTCCTTGCAAACGCACTGTGGTGACGTGGTCAAGAAACAGTTGTGAAGTCTTCTGTGATGTTTGGTAAATGCACATTCCTGCTCAACTTTACAATAGCCAATCTCCTGCTGGGTGAGAGTTGACACACCCACTCTCCTGGCTGTTGAGTAGAAGAAGCCCCCTGGACAATACCCCAATCCAACCCTTGATGCTGAGTGCAAAGCAGGCAGAGAGGCATTCCGTGTTATTTTCTATATGTCCCCTTGTTGTATTTTTTATAGGCTATTGTGCTAAAGAAATCAAAACAAATATTGTATTAAGTGTAAATGTATAGATTTAAAATGAGAATTGCCAAAGGTTGTTCAAGCACAGTTTTTGACCAGTGGGGGGTCTAGTTAGCCCTGCTCCCTGGCGTGTGTGTGTGTGTGTGTGTGTGTGTGTGTGTGTGTGTGTGTGTGTGTGTGTGTGTGTGTGTGTGTGTGTGTGTGTGTGTGTGTGCGTGTGCGAGTGCATGACGCGACTTGGCTTGTTGTAGCGCCACCATCAGGCTGTTGAAAACTGTCAAGTGGCATTTCTTCCTCAGCCTAGTGGGAATATGCGTGCACAGTTTCATCGCAATCGGACGCTGCGTTGAGGAGTTGTGGCGATTTGTACAAAGCGGGCTACTCCTGAAAACTGTAGGAGGCAATCGTGGCCAATCAGGATGGAATATGAGAAATCAAACAAACCTGTCTTGATCACATGACTATGGAGATCATGTGTACCGATTTGCGTGAAATTTGGATAAAATGTGAAGGAGTAATAATAGAAAATGTGTTTTACATATGTCGGCCTCCTGGTGGCGCTATAAAGAGCAGATGTGAAACATTCCAGGCAAAGGTTTTTCCCTGGCCTCTAGGGAGTTGGCATATAAAGTTATCCACAGATCCGTGCAGTTAGAGGTAAAAACACTTTTGGGCCAGTTATAGCGCCACCTTGAGGCTGAGTTGAAATTGTTCATGTGGCATTTCGTCCTCGGCCTAGTGGGAATGTGGGTGCACAATTTCACGGAAATCACGCGATGTGTTCATGATTTGCAGCATTTTGTTTGAAACTGAGCACTCCTGTGAATTTTGGAAGCCAATCTTAACCAATCAGGATGGAGTCTGAGAAATCTGAAAGACCGGTTTGGTTGAATGGCTCTAGAGAGACTGTGTACCAATTTGCGTGATGTTTGGACAAAATCTGTAGGTGTACTGTGCAAAAACTTGTTTTGCACAAAGCGGCCTCCTGGTGGCGCTATAACAGGCCGTTCTGGAAAGTTTGGGGCAGAGGTTCATGGTTGGCATCCAGGGAGTGTAAATCTGTAGGTGTACTGTGCAAAAACTTGTTTTGCACAAAGCGGCCTCCTGGTGGCGCTATAACAGGCCGTTCTGGAAAGTTTGGGGCAGAGGTTCATGGTTGGCATCCAGGGAGTGTGTGTGCAAAATTTGGCATCGACCGGGTTAACGGTGGCTGAGATTAGCTGTTCACGGACACACGGACGGACGGACGGACGGACGGAGTGCAAAACATACTCTCCCCATGCCTTCGGCTGGTGGAGACAACTATAGCATCATCTGCATGATACTATGGCATTTTTTTGTTTTGTTTTATCATTGTTATAAATCATTTTCTTGTAATGGGAAAAATACACTTCCTTTGTACTTAAAGTGTGTGATACAAAGATCGATCTTTGACATTTGATCAAACAAAATCAATCTTTACAAATAGAAATTATAATTATTTGGAAATGTTTTAGCCCCACAGTTTTTGAGACCTCCAGTACTATTACTTGGTAGTGTATTTTGGCTCAGATAGTGCCATCCTCTGAGCAGTGACTCAAGCTTTAAGACTTGTGCCCATTGGAAATCATGTCCAGAGACGAGGCGCACTTCAAGACAAGTACGTCTTTACCATGTAATTGCATGTCCGATTTAGTTTGTTTGTTTGAAATTCTTTATTTAGGAATTCCCCATGAGATATAGTATCTCGTTTTCGAGAGGTTCCTAACTGTACAATCAATACAAAACACTTTGTTGGTTGATTGATTGCTGAAAATGAAAATTCACTCAAAAGGATACAGACATAAGAAAGCCGGCAGGCTTGTTTCCGTTGTGGTCCTTTTGGGGAAAGGGGACAGGGAGCAACAATACAAAATAAAATACACGAACCTTTGTATTTTGTCCTCCCCCCCCCCCCCCCCCCTTGGGAAAGGGGGGGCAAGAGACAAGAAAAACATAACAATACAAAACAATTACATATTGTCATACACTACATAGTGTCAGAAAGGTGCTGGCAGGTAGCTTAAACAAAAATGCTTTCTGTGGACACTGCCACTTAACCCCCTCTATACAATGCATGTACCATACTAGTACCCACAACCTTTTTTTTAATTCTCCTCACAGGAAAAGGTTAATTCAGTTTTTGACAACTTGATCCAGTTGGATCATGTGAACATTGTCAAGTTTCACAAGTACTGGGCTGATGTGAAGGAAAACAGAGCTAGGGTAGGCGATTCTCTTTTTTTATACATATCACACACTCACACACACACACACACACACACACACACACCGATATGTATAATTAATATAAAAAATATGCTGGCTCTTATAAGTAGTGTTATATATATATTGTATGCATTATATATTTGCAGGTAATTTTCATCACAGAATACATGTCCTCAGGAAGTCTGAAACAGTTTCTAAAAAAGACCAAGAAAAACCACAAGACCATGAATGAAAAGGTATGTACTGTGACTACTGTCTGTAACTGCTTCCAACATGTTTTTAGCTGTGTCAGACATTACTAAGCCTTTATTACTTTATTACTAAGCCTTTATTCCACAATAGTTGCAATCGAGATATTTGGAAATTGAATATGTATTTGTATTTTCTTTTCAGTTACTTTATTGTGTTGCGTTTTTAATTGCCGTATGGATCTTCCTGGATCTGAAATTAGGTTGAATTGAACTAGAAATACCCAGCATATCTTTTAAACCTATTTCATTATCTTTCAGGCCTGGAAGCGCTGGTGCATACAAATACTTTCTGCTCTCAGGTCAGTAGCATACAGGTGTCTGAATGTTTGAATACAGTACATCAGACCATGATGAGCGGACAAAACAGTTCCTTGCCTTGCACTGTTTTAGCATTTTGTTTTTACTTTGGTCTCCATTTCTTGTTCCTAGCTACTTGCACTCTTGCGAATCTTCTCCCATCATTCATGGAAACCTGACCTGTGACACCATCTTCATCCAACACAATGGCCTCATTAAAATCGGCTCAGGTGAGCCCCAGTAAAGACAATTTTGAATGAAGAGATGCCTGTAGCAAAAAAGTTAATAATTTACTGCCATTGAAATGCTTTTTCAATGCGAATCTTAGAGATGCCATAGATCTTATGTGCAAAACAAACAAGCAGCATGTTCTCTCAGGGCACATTGATGCACAAATATTAAACTAACTTTCATAAAATATAAATTTAATTTGTAAGCAATTGAAAAGAAGAAGAAAAACAATGCAAATTGTGAATATTGTCAAACAAATGAAATAATCTGACGAAGATGGATCAAAAGCTTGTTTGGTTAAATAAAGAAGTTAAATAAAGAAGCTTAGTTCTGTCAGTGTGTGCGTTCAAGAGCCGAACTTAACCTTGCACCCGCTGTCAATAGTTAACTTCTCAATAAACTGATTCATTGTGAGACAATGAATCAATTTATTGACTTAATTACAGCCACATGGTCAGACCTCTTTTCTTAATGCACAGGTGGGCCTGAGCTGCTCCACAATGTAACGGCAATTTCTTTACCTTCCATTTCAGTGGCACCAGACACCATTAACAACCACGTTAAAACCTGCCGTGAAGAACAGAAGAGCCTACATTTTTTTGCTCCAGAGTATGGAGGTCAGAGCTGAACTAGTACATTGCTTGTTTCGTCGTTTGGGAATACTGCTTGTGGTGGGGTGGGGGCATCTAAAAATGATACTGATCCGCATGTCTGCGTTTCAGCTGTTGCGGATGTCACCACAGCTGTGGATATCTATTCGTTTGGAATGTGCGCCTTAGAGGTGAGGGAATACCAGATCACTAATGAGCTATTACTCACACACTGAAAACTATTGGAATCCTCTGAGGTTCAATTAATCATAACCATTGAACATAATGAGAAGCAAAATGTATGCAGATATGCTCTTGTTTGACTGAGTTGTAGCATCCCTGAGGACCCTGACACATTGTTAATACATTAGACACTTTAGCACAACTGGACATTCTGCTTGTTCTGTTATCAGCATTGGAACATTCACATGTTTTAATTTAGACAGATGGTACTTTGCTTTCTATTATGACATACTGGGTTTAATTCCAACACTTCCATCCATCCTATCCAAGGAATATATCTTTGAAATGTAAGTCTACTCAGGCTGTGTATTCAGACTCAGTTTTATTGTTACTTAATACCACTAGGTATACAAGGGAGCAAAATGTCGTTCTCAGCAACTCATGGTCACATTTAAAAACAACCGACACATTAAATTGAGACAAAGACATTAAAACATAGAGAGAGAAAAAGTAGTAGTAGTAGAGAGAGAGAGAGAGCATTGGGCAACAAAAAAAGAAAAGTTCTGATGCATTTGATTTAAAGTGCAATAAAGATACAGTACTAAATTCAAAGGGATATTCATCTCAATATGTTGCTTTTGGCTGGGGGCAGGCAGTACTGTACAGTATATGGTGATCGTTCAGGGTTCTGATGGTTTGGGAGAAGAAAATGTTGGACAGCCTGCTGGTGCTTGCACCTTGATTCCAAACTAAGTAATTTCCCATGTTTTTAGATGGCAGTGCTGGAAATCCAGAGCAATGGAGAGTCGTCTTATGTGTCCCAAGAAGCCATAAACAGTGCCATACAGTTCCTGGAGGACCCACTACAACGGGTGAGGGCTAAGCACTTAACCCATTTAGACCTGAGACCTGATTCTACGAAATGTCTTCTAAATCCACAGTTTTCTGAAAAACCTATGTTTCTGTAGCAGTGGTGCTCATGCTATTTCATGTCAAAGACTCCCAGAATTATATATATTTGGCTGCAGACCCCCCCCCCCATCTCAAAATATGTTGTTCCAGAGATCCCCCAGAAGCTAAGATTTGAGTTAAATACGTTCGCTGTGAAAGAATATACATTCAAAGATTTGCACATGTTTTCACGATTTTTCAACAGCTAAAGTTTAAAATAATGGTTAAAGTGGTTCAATTCAATTCAATTCAATTTTATTATAGTGTCAAATCACAACGAGTTGTCTCAAGACACTTTACAACCAACAAAGATCCACCCAGAGCAAGCAATATTGCGAATTTGCGACAGTGGCAACGAAAAACTCCCCTTTTAGGAGAGAGGAGAAAAGAACGTCAGGCAGAACCAGACTCTGGGGTGGGCGGCCATCTGCCTCGACCGTGTCGGGGGGGGGGGGGGGGGGGGGGGGTAGAGGGAGAGAGAGAGAGATAGACAGAGAGAAATAGACAGAAATAGACAGGTGGGCTCCGTGGAGGGGTCTGGTCCACATCTGGTCCACATCTGGTCGAGCTCTGTGAGGCCGGGTCCAGGTCACACTTCTGGTGGGCTCCATGAAGAGGCCTGATCCACGGTCACGCTCATTCAGTCAGTTGGGGGTTAGTATTAGAGGTCCACAGAACTGCGACGGGGAGGACGAAAAGAGACTCCGGGGAGAGATTCCCCGGATGTTGGATTAGTGGCAGGCCTTACTGGAGCCTATATAGTGTATATTACAAGTACTGCTGGGAGACAGACCCACACAACAATGTACGACCATGGTATCCAGCCAGACTTGGAGACAACTCTAGCTATAGGCTTTGTCGTAGAGAAAGGTTTTCAACCTAGTCTTGAATGTGCAGAGCGTGTCAGCCCCACGGACCGAAGCCGGGAGAAGGTTCCACAGCTGAGGTGCCTGGGACCTAAACGCCCTGCCTCCTATTGTAACTTTTGATATTTTTGGAACAGTAAGCATTTTTGCATACTGTAGACGCACTGGTGTTCTATTTGGTTTGTAAGGATCAATGAGATCTTTGAGATATTGTGGTGCCTGACCATTGAGAGCTTTGTAGGTAAGAAGAAGAATTTTGAACTCTATTCTATGTTTGACAGGGAGCCAGTGTAGAGAGGCCAGTGAAGGAGTGATATGGTCTCTTCTTCTGGTACCTGTCAGCACACGCGCCGCAGCATTTTGAACTAGCTGTAGGCTTTTCAGAGACTTACCTGGGCAGCCTGATAATAGCGAGTTGCAGTAGTCCAGCCTTGAGGTAACAAATGCGTGGACAAGTTTTTCTGCGTCTATTTTGGATAGGATGTGCCTAACCTTTGCAATATTTCGCAGGTGAAAAAAGGCAGTCTTTGAGATTTGTTTGATGTGCGATTTGAAAGACATGACCTTGATCAAAGGTAACTCCCAGATTCTTTACAGTGGCCTTGGAGGCCAAGGTAATGCCATCTAGAGAAAAGTTCTCATCGGCTAGCTTGTCTCTTAGGGGCTTAGGGCCGATCACGATAATTTCCGTTTTGTCAGAGTTGAGGAGTAGGTAATTACGGCTCATCCAACTCTTTATGTCTTTAAGACAAGCTTGAAGTTTGACTAATTGATCCGTTTCGTTCGGTTTCATCGATAGATATAATTGAGTGTCGTCCGCGTAACAATGGAAATGTATAGAGTGTTCCCTGATGATGTTGCCCAGAGGGAGCATATATAAGGAGAAAAGTATTGGTCCAAGCACAGAGCCTTGTGGGACTCCGTATTTGACCTTTTCACGTGTTGAGGAGCCATCATTGACATCTACAAACTGAAATCGATCAGACAGATAGGACTCGAACCATTTCAGTGCGGCACCCCTGATGCCAACCAGATGCTCCAGTCTCTGTAGCAGAATGTGGTGGTCAATAGTGTCAAATGCAGCACTAAGGTCCAGCAACACCAGTACGGAGAGGAGGTTATTATCTGCTGCAGTCAGGAGGTCATTTGTAACTCTCAGCAGTGCCGTCTCAGTGCTATGGTTAGCTCTGAAGCCTGACTGAAAGCCTTCTAATAAATTGTTATGTAGAAAGTCACATAACTGTTTGGCGACTGCTTTCTCGAGAATTTTGGAGAGAAATGGTAGGTTCGATATAGGTCTATAGTTAGCTAGAATGCCTGCATCAAGAGTAGGCTTTTTGAGTAGAGGTTTGATTACCGCTACCTTAAAAGATTGTGGCACATAGCCTGTCACCAAGGACATATTGTGGTTGAAAGCTATGAGGTGACACAGATGCGTCCTCAGGTCTAAATCTGTTAAAACCTGTTTGTTGCTGTGTGAGACAAAGAGATCCCTTTTGTATGATATTTTTTTATTTCTTTTCCCCCTACTTCCAGGAATTCATTCAGAAGTGTCTGGAAGTAGACCCCAGTAAGCGACCAACAGCCAGGGAGCTGCTGTTTCATCAGGCCTTGTTTGAAGTGCCTTTACTAAAACTGCTGGCTGCACATTGTATCGTCGGCCATCAGCGTGAGTGAATAATACAAATTTATGTTGTGCACTATTCGTTTAAGTTTAATGTCAGAGTTTAATTTAGTTTATGTTTAATGACAGAGAGTTTGGTGTGGTTTAGGGATATTTATTTGACTATACTCTCTGTGGAGAGAATACAAACATTCCAAAGACCCCTGATATGCCCCATTTGTCAGAGTGTGGACAACCTATGTGACACAAGTGACAGTATGACATGTTGGAAATGGTGACACCATGCTTTAATCTTGTGGAAACATCCTATCTTCTCCTATCTTATCTTACAGATATGATTCCAGAAAATGCTTTAGAGGAGATGACCAAAAATATGGACCCTAACTTGGTGATTGTTGAGATTGAGGGCAAGGAAGGTGTTCAGCTGAAGTAAGTATTGAGTATCATGCATATATCTTTTGAATCAGAATGATAGTGTATTAGCGACTGGTAAAAGAAACATGTGCCGATAATAAACGACTACATTTCTGGCATTGTTTCTGATGATCATTGCAATTCTATTGAGTCCAGTTGTAAAATAAGCTTAAATTCTTAGATTGACAATTTGCAACTTCAAGCAACTAGGAGCATATCATGTGATTCTCCTAGTTTATTTACATTGCATGTTGACAATTGATTTATTCCAGTGTGAGTGCTCAATAAATTAGAGAAAAGGTCTGATTTGAGTTAACCCTTTTATTTTCAGGCTTTCCCAGTTTCCTGCTCTTGAGCTGGACAAGTTCTTGGAAGATGTAAGGTAAGGAAGCTAATTTAGTTTGTTATAAACTGTTTGGTTTTGTTATGTTTGTTACATTTGTTGCTGGGAACAAGACTTTCCACAAAATTAGAGCTGGGACTCGATTAAAAAAATTAATCTAATTAATCAGAGGCTTTGCGATTAATTAATCTAGATTAATCGCATTTTAATCGCATATCAATATTCAACCCGAGAACAGCGAGAAACCTTTTTTTGAATGTTTTTTGGTATCCCAGTGAATCAATGAATAGTGACAGGATACCACTCATTTTCAACATTTTACTGTCATTAATATACCTGTTGTGGAAATAATAATAAAAAGTCACCCCATTCTGTGTTGCCTAGAACTGGAGGTCTGAAATAAATGTAGTAACAGTAACAAGTACATCTCAGTGACATCACAAAGCTGTACTTACTTCATATTGTTACTGTTTTTTGTCAAACCTCCAGTTCTAGGCAACACAAAATGGAGTGACTTTTTATTATTTCCAGTTTTCAGTACTATAGAAAAGCGCCCAGTGAGAAACGTTCCGCGGTGAAAAAAAAGCTGCGATTAATTTATCTGTAGTTAATCGCGATGAATTTTTCTGTAGTTAATTAATCTAAATTAATCGCAATTAGTCCCGGCCCTACACAAAATAATAGAAAATGCTCGATTGTGGGCTCAATAAGAACCCTGCTCGTTAAGCTTGAGCGATACAGTGCTTGTCATCAATAAAAAATGAACAAGCTCCATCCCTATTGGTGATGGCCTACAAGGCAATCAAAGATGTGGAATTAACTCCCCCTCGTAATCGGGACTGCAGACTCACTCCCTGTTTGCTGCCACAGTTAAAAACTCAACTCTTCAGACTCCACCTCACACCCTAACATTCCTCTTTCCTCTCTTGTTGCCTATTTTCTGATAGATGCTAGTTATACTGTGCCGATAGTACAGTATGTTTGTTACTTGCTCACATATGTTATTTATAGACATAAATAAACTGTTTACCTGACCATAAATGCTTAGATAGTATTCTAGAATTCATCTTTAGTTGGTGTCCAGCCCCTCCTACTGTATATTCAGCTATTAGTGTTGACAACGAATGGAGAATTTTACATCATAGTAAATAGCAAATTGTATAGAGACGGATACAAATTTTCTTTACATTATGTCGCCTGTGCTGTGTTCAATTTGCTGTGTCCGCCTTGCAGGGAATTACTGCTGCCCTCAGGGTTTCCTGCTGTATTGCACCTTACGGATGCGTACATTTCGCATCTGTAAGATTTCACACAACGTGCTGAAAGACAGTTGGAATTAACACAGTATGGACAGGACCTCTGTCCGTAATATACATACAGTATTTAACATGGAGTATAAGTGGGCTATTAGAATTAACTAAAAATGGGGCTCTCCTAGCTCAATCTGGGAACCCATTGGCAAAAAACAGGGGGAACAAATCCTTTGAATTTGCCGCTGGGTGCATGTGTAGAAATGTAGAAACCGGATGTTGGCCCTTTAGCGCTCCACTTCCGGTGGTGCGTCTTTTGTTTACATTCCTAACATTTCTAAACTCTGAACGGGAGTTGCTGACAGATTCAGCCACGGAGCTTGGCCTTCAGCCACGTTGGACATATCTCTCCTAAAATGTATGGTCAGGCTCTGCATATTCGCACTCGGGGTGGGAATCCCCACTCCAAATGTGATGTAAAAGCAAAATGATCACAGTGTGATTATATATACATTGAGGTAAGATCCTTTAGTTTGTCCTAAGTTTGCGTTGCATGGCTTTCTCTTATCAGGAATGGAATCTACCCTCTGACGGCGTTTGGCATGCCATGTCCACAGCAACCTCAACAGGAGGCAGTGAAATCACCCATAATCCCCCCTTCAGTCACAACCCCTACCCCAGAACCTGCGGAACTTGAGACCAGGAAGGTAAGCCGAGCACAAACTAATTGCAATTTAATGTCTGTTGCATCCTGTTGTTCATTAGAGCCCTTGATGGAACCGAACAAATGTTTTATGACTAACTCGAGCACTCAATCACGGTTTGAGTTGTTCATTCACTGCCGCTTATAAAGTAGTAATAAATAATGGTGAACACACATAATAGGGTAATAACGATCAGAATCTGCTTGGTAAAGCAGTAACCCAGAGCCATTTTCTCTTAACTCTTCAGGTCCTTCAGATGCAATGCAATATTGAGCCAGTTGACGAGGGAGCCAAGCATCATGTAAGTCTCAAGTCAGACTGGCAGTCGGCCACGACTCCTGCGTTATGAATGTGACTTCCTTCATTGTCAGCCTCCCTCCAGAAATTGCTCCCATGAGGTCATTGTAGGAAACAAAAACAAGACTGGGTCTAATGAAAACTAAGAAATTATGAGGATCCACATAGAAATGGTGTGGATCGCTGACTTTATGTAACCATCGGTCATAACATGGTAAATGGTGCATTTATATTGCGCCTTTATCCAAGGTGCTTTACATAGATTGTGCATTACATTCACCCATTCACACACACATTTATACACCAATGGCAGATGAAACCATGAAAGGCACCAACCAGCACATCAGGAGCAATTAAGGGTTCAGTGTCTTGCTCAAGGACACAAGGACACAAACTCTGGGGGAGCCCGGGTTCGAACTGGCAACCGGCCTGATCTAATCTAGTAATAATAACATACAATTCTGATTGCAGAATTTTACACAGAAGCACGTCCTCAATGAGCAGCAGATAGGGAATGACATTCAATTTTTAATTCTACACAGGTCGGAAAAACCTTGTTTCACAGTGAAAGTTAAAAAGTCACACCCGTAATTTTCTCTTTTCAGCTTACGTTGCTCTTGAAGCTTGAGGATAAGTTGAACAGGCACTTGAGTTGTGATTTGCTACCAAGTGAGTATTTTCAACTTTTTATGTTTTTTCATTAATAAGCTATTTTGGCACAAAGTGTGACTGATCCGTTATTTTCACTAGTACTACTTACCAAAGTACTAACAAGCTATTCACAAGCTTGTGACTAAATAACTACGGTATGTTGGAGCCATTAGAGCAAGAGTTATATTTTTGCATTTCCTGAAAAGTAACGGACAGTGACGATATGTTGTACTGTACTGTACTGTAAATCAGGCTGACTGACTCGTTCTAGGATAATCACAGTAATATTGCTTTTATAGTGCAAACATGTTTTGCGTAGCCAAACTACTATTACACCATTTCCGAGTGCTACATAGTCTGGAACTACAAGCCAAGAAAGGAAGCTGCCATCTGTTTCCCATTCACATATTTTTAGTTTAAAACATATTTTTAGTTTAAAACATATTTTTAGTTTAAAACATATTTTTGAATTCTCATTTCCGATAACCGCAAGCTGTATGCTTTCGCTACAAATGTATGTGACTTCAAAGAGAAATGCATATCGACTGTATGAGTGTTTATTATTTTTTACAATTTTTGTTACCACCAACAATGCACTTCTTTCAAAACGTCATCAACAATAATATTGCTAAGCAACATATAACAGTCAGCCCAAACTAGTTCCACTGCTGTATATCAGTACTCATGGAATACATACTGTACCACTTTTCCAATCAAATTACCTTACCAGAATCAGTGAACTTACATGAATCATGTTTGCCCAGTGCCGTCCATATACATGCATTTATTATCCAGGTATACCTCGGTGAGTGGTTTTAGTTTTTGCCTTAGTGTCAAGGACATTTCACTGTTTGACACATGCTGGTAATACTATTTCAGCAATAGGACACCTTGACATCTCTGTAGTTATCTCATAAGCTCTCCATATCTTGCCCAGATGAGAACGTGCAGGAGCTTGCTGTGGAGTTGGTCCAACTGGGATTCATCAGTGAGGTAAGCAGAGTTCATCATGACCAAAGTGACCTCTCGACACCCATCCAGTCCCAGCTAAAGACATGACTAGGTTAAAGTCAAACTGAGTCACAGTAAATCCTCTCAATCTGCATCTCTCTACCACAGGGCGATCAGCCGCGACTTGCATCAGTTCTAGAAGAGGCCTTCTCAAAGTTCTACAATCGTAACGGTTCTCTGAATCCAGTCACGGTCTCCTCATAGCAGAGGAGCAACCAGCCCTTTGTACCCCACCTTCTCCGTTCACATACAGTAGGACTCGCTTTCGCTCCACCTTTAGAGTTGTGGAAAAGCTTTTCAGGAATGGAGGACAAAGCCTCAGCCTCTTCCCAAATTTGGACTCCTGCCTTCACATCTCTCGTGGGAAAAGCTGCCACTAAGTGGTTGGTCTATTTGTATCTTTTTTTTTCCTCCCTTCCCAGTGCAGCCATCTGCTTCTCTGTTTTTAAAAGAGGAAAATTGTAACCTAGTTACGACAGGAAAAAGCTTATCTTTTCTTGTTTTCACTTGTGTCATTGCCATTTTGTTTTTGTTTTTTGTCTGCAAGACAATTACCCAATGTGGCTTTTCTGTAATGTGGAACAAAGTCTAATGACTTTATTATAATGCACTCTACTAAGTGCATTGGTAGAGAGAGAGAGAGAGAGAGAGAGAGCGAGGTGTGTGTGTGACTGTGTGACTGAGCGTTGTGTAAGTGGTAGATTTGTAGCTTTGAATTTACATGGTTGTCTGACAAGGGGAATATTTGGAGTCGTAAGAGCAGGGAAAGTAACTGGGTTATGATTTTCACACCACATGCAATGAGCCTTGCTCTGTGAAAGCGAAGATGTGAGCTAAAAACAGAATAGCATCAGTATTTTCCTTACTGTATTTTTAAGATTTTTACTTAAACTGTTAAATAGCTGTACCCGCATAAGCCAGTGTAGCCTGCATGGTACAGGTACTGTATGGTGTTGTAAGGTATGTCTGGTTTTCAATGGCCCTTTTCACTTTCCCTCTTCTTGTGTTGAATAATGCATTTCCCTGGATAAAATCAATTACCGAAGGCTGCTGGATGCATTACACTACTGATGCAAGTGTTATCTTCATTTCCAACCTATAGCCTGCGTATGTATGTCTGCATATGCAGTCATGTAATCACAATATTCAGTAACAACCCATTTCCGAAAAGTATGTGTATCTGTTAAAATCACCATGGTGAAAATAATTTGTACACAATCATGATTGTGTCATGTATTTCACTGTCTGCACTTAAAATGAATCTCTGGTGAATGTACAGTATGCTTGAAACTAGTACTACTTGCTCCATTTCCTTCTTTGGGTGATAAGGGATATCGTTATTTCTCCATGCTCCAACTATTTCTGTAACTTGTGTAATTTACAAGTATCCCATTTCTCCCATCTGTAATCAAGAACAGTGGATCAGTTATTTTTCAGTGCCATTTCATAGTGGAGAGATAAGTACATGACAGAACTCTTGACATGTTATGAAAGGTAATTGTTGTATGTCAGCAAATATGGTATTTATGTACATGCCATGTAATGAATAACCTGAGGCAGAAGTTTTATTTATTCAAAAATGACAAAAAGAAATACATTCTATTGTACCCCAAAAGGGGTTCCCGGATTGAAAGGCATAGTTACGTAATAGGGGTTCCTGGTTTAAATGGTGCAAAGTAAGCTACAGGTAAAATGCTTTGCTTAAGTTATCATGCCTTATATGTCTGTTTTTAGTTTGATATTTTAGTATTAGCTTTATGTTTGCCTGACATCAGTGGCAGAACATGGAACATTTAGCTCTTTAAAGTCCATTAAACCATTATGAGTCCATTAGACCATTAATCATCACCTCTCAACATACTTTACCTCTATTATAGTTGCCACTATACTCATCCTGATGGCAACAATCTGTTGTCTCTAACAAACAAATATTCCTACATGCTATCCATATAACGTACTGTATTTCTTCAGTAGGCTATGGGACAATTAAGATGTAAGAGTGGTTCTGTATAGCATGCTTGTAACCATCTTGTACACGGTATGTTGAACATTATACTTAAATCCTCTCCCTTTTTCACTTCCTAAATTAAAACTACACCACAGAATGGAAAGCTCGTCTTCTTTCATTGTTCTACTTACAGTACATACATTTTCGCCAGTTTTCCATGTTTTTAGCTTGTCAGGTTAGACCATGATGTATGCCAAAGTGCCGTTTACACCTGTGCTTTGTGGCCGTGATGTGTAACGTTACTGACTTTACCTCCGCGTTTTCAACCCCTACCTTAACCTGCACCTCTGGGGGCCACCCCTAGTGAGACCATTGTCATGGACCTTGAACAGTGTTTGTGCCAACTGCCAAGTTTGATGCAGATTGGAGCAACTGCGATATGGCTATTCTGATGGCAGACCCCTGACCAGTGTTAGTGCCAAGTTGCTTGATTCAGTATTTTGACATGCCCCCTTACTATAAACCCATTGTAACTTCAAACTATTTTAAACATGATAGATTCATTGAAAATACCTGTCCTTGGTTCTGGTGACTGATATTATCCTAATATATGAGGGGCCAAACCAATACATTTCTTTTTTTATATAATTTACGCTACACTCTAGGACTACAATTTAATTCACTGTGTCGGCACTGACTCTGTACTCCTGGTCTCAGGCAATAACAAATTACAGGTTGAAAATGCCCTTAGCTCTGAACTCTAAAATCTGCACCTGGCTCGCTGGTAAAGAATGAAAAAACTACCTTTACACCTGGGCAAAACTGAATGCATTCTGGAGCACTCACCCAATGTAATTTTGTCTACAAACGGGTCAGGTCACTACTTGGTCTCACACTTATATCAACTTGCAATGGTCCTTGTCTTCGATATACTTAAAGGATTAGGGATGCCCACGTACCTGTCAAACTACTTAAAGGATAATTCCATGCTAGAATGCTTTCTTATCTTTCTTTGTAGTTGTTACGTCCCCACCAAAGAGGTCCAGGTGTTTTTTTGTGCAAAAACTCCTTATTGGCTATTTTCCCTACCATAAGCCCTCAATGAATTGCATTGCATTGAATGGGAATTGTATGGGGCTATGGGGTGTTATGATAGTTCGCTTATTTCCATCGAAAGAAGTAGTAAAGTGTGCCGCTTGGGATATTATTTACATTATGAAGAGGGGATATATACAAAGAAATTATAATTTTGAGCGATGGAAATAAGCGAATTAGCACAACACCCCATAGCCCCATTCAATTCCCATTCAATTCAATGCAATTCATTTAGGGCTTATGGTAGGGGAAATAGCCAATAAGGAGCTTTTGCACAAAATAACACCTGGACCTCTTTGGTGGGGACGTAACAACTACAAAGAAAGGTAAGAAAGCCTTTTAGTATAGTATTAGTATTAGTATTTAGTATAGAATAAGGAATTCTCCTTTAAATAAGGTGAGACACAGTCACAACCCCAGAGGGAGCTCACCTGATCTCGTTCAACCTAGATTTGGCACAAACAAGGGGTTAAATTAGTTCTACTGCTATGCCACCAAAATGTGGGATGCCCTACCAACAGCCTTCAAAAAGTGTGACTCAAGATTCAAGATGTTTATTGTCACTCCTTGCCAAACAACCATGAAAGAGCACCTGTCTGCAAATTGTAAGTCGTCCTAGAAAAGTCTTCTAAGCTTAAACCCTGGATAAGGATGGGGATTTAGCAGACTTTTTAGAGATACAGAGCTTTGTAAAGTGGTGTGATGACAACCACCTTGTTCTTAATGTCACACACAAGACACAGGAGATGGTGTTTGACCCTAAGAGTATTGGTGACCACAGGCCTGTGGTCATTCATGACTCGACCATCTCACAGGTCTCCTCATAAATACTTGGGTATCTGTATTGAGAACTCACTAACTTGGAATACACATGTGGACAGTCTCTGTAGTAAACTACAGCAAAGACTGCACTTCCTCCGCCGTCTCAGGGTTCATGGTGTTGACCAAAAATGTATGTTAGTGTTCTATCGAGCGGTCTTGGAAAGCCTGGTCAGATTTGGCATCACAGTTTGGTTCTGTAATCTCTCAGTGCAACTGAGAAATTGTTCAGATTGGTACAGACTGCAGGGGAAATCATATTTCTATTTATGAGCAGGCTACACTAAAACAGGCTAAAAGACCCATGTTTTAAATGGAGAGTTTGTACTTCTGCCCTCTGGGAGAAGGTACAAAGAACCAAAGTGGAAGTACATCAAGTTTAAAAAGTCGTTTGTACCAGCGTCAACGAAAATGTTGAACGAGGCTATGTAACAGTAGACTTAATGTGAAATGTTAGATTAACCACACTGTGTACAGCCCAAGACAAATTTCCCTCGTGGACAATAAAGTTTACCTTGACCTTGAAGTCAACAAAATGAATTAACACTGTCTCAATGTGACTGCTCTGGTCCAATAAAGGTCATACATGCCCTGTGAACTATTAAGCTATAATTATAATACTACACAGCAAAAGCATCAGAGGTAAATTACTCAGGTGAGGTATGCTAGAGTCAGTCTGCCTCTGGACCTTCACCTCCACATTCAGGTTAAGGACAAAAACGTTGCCATTGCAGAAGTCAAAATCACAGCACCTCTTGTTCCGTCAATGAAGGTAGACAATGTGATCGGGGGACTGAAGAATGTCAGGTGGAGATTTTTACCCTCACAGTAGGATGGAGAAACAAAGTCTTCCGTCCGGTACCTACTATCACTACAGATTACACACACTGACGCATGCACACACACACGCACACACGCACAGAGATTGATTGATTGATTGAAATATTTATTAACAGTTTGTAGAATTTACAGTACATTTTAAGCACAAACTCAATACAAAGACTGTTAACTGTGAGTGGACGACCCAATTAAGCATTACACTTGTTTACAACAGGGTCCACATTGTTCAATTCATCAAAAAGAGAGAGAGAGAGAGAGATGACCACCACGAGTCACGACTGATGGAGACTGCAAGTTACAGAGACTGTCAGAGAGGAGACCTTTGAATAATGCCTGGTGTTCAATCAAACTAAATTGGACAGGCTTGCTGCTGTGGCGTTGGCTGTCCATGAGGTGGAGGCAGTTCCTTAATTTGTATTAAGAAACAGATAGGCAGGCCTTAACAAAATAGAAGTAAAGTGGTACCCTGGCCTGTTTTCCAAAAATCGCAGAATGTGAAACATATCCCATAACTGTGGGGTAAGAAAACAAAGTCAATTAAGTGTGCAATGTTTGTACACAATGACTGAATAATAACACATTGATAGTGTAGTCTCTAGAAAAAGTTTATGAAACATATTATTCCGAGCGAGGGCATTCATTCGAGTATTTGTATTGAGTTTGTGCTTGAAATGTACTGTAAATTCTGCAAACTTAATAAATATTTCAATCAATCAATCAATCAATCAATCAATCGATTATGTTCTCGATAAAGTAGGCTACAACATCTATGATAGTCTTGAAGGTTAATTAATAGCCTCTAAACACAGTAGTGTATGTATATTTTGGGTACAATGCAATAAGGAAAACAAAAAAAACACAGCCCAAGCGCCGGCCCCTTCGAGGGCGTTCATTCAATGCTTCCGATGGTGTTGCCTTATGTCGTCCGACTGCTACGCACTCGCAGGCCACCATATGCACTTTGTTAGACCACTATATTATAGTGCCCAACTTAACTTCACGTCCTGAACAGAGTCTGCTACATGGATAGATAAAAGCAATAACTATAACATTATCATCTCACATATTGCCTCGGTCGTATGTATCTAAGCTTTGCTTGAGATTGTTTACATCCTCAGTCAAACCAGAACCTAGTAAAAAAAAAAAGGGAAAAAAAGGACACCCTCCCGGCCCCGGATCTACTGTGCTGACGTGTCGGCTTCATCTCTAGTGCTACTCAGTACTCATGCTCAAGCAGCAGAACCTACCCAGGCAACAAAACTGCCAGCATGGCAGCAAATGTCTTTTGTCCAAAAGGCTTAATATTAATACTGTTTAGTCTTATTTCAGCTGAAGCATTGGAGAGAAGGTTCTCTGAATTTAAAAGATGTGCCGATGAGGAGTGTAGTAGTAAGTATGTTTTATTGGCGTCTCATCATCATTCAGTGGTGCTGCTCTGGCTGCCAGCCTGTGTGTGACGAGAGATTGGACTGTAGTAAGCTGTAAACTGCCTTATCTTTGACCTGTTGACAATCGATGTTTGTAAACTAAAGTGCATAACCTCGCATGGTTGTTGCGCTGTTGTGTATATATTATGTCATGTCCTGGAAATACCTAACGCTATCTAGATAGCGTTAGCCACCTTAGCAGCTAATTAGTTACCGGGGGCCGCCGGTTTGGAGAAATTCACAACAAACCCTGCCCTCTTGACTGCAAAAACAATGAGTCAGTACAACATTACTAAGTTTACAGTGTGTAGCTGCATTTTCGTGTCGTTATAGGCTATTTTAATATTTCAAATTGGATCAGCTGCAGTTTGCTGGGTTAGATTTTTGTAAATAGCTTTTTATACTGTAGACTTTTCTACAGAAAGCATGAATCCATGGGTCCGTCGTTCCCTGTTGAGTCTGACCCCCATCGGATGGGGGAGGTAGAGGTCACTGATGGGGCTAGTCGTCCCCAAGGGCCATGCCTTTTTGAGTGATTGATTTATTAACAGTTTGCAGAATTACAGTACATTTCAAGTACAACTCAATACAAAAACTGTTAACTGTGAGTGGACGACACCATAAAGCTTGTTTACAATATAGGGCCCACCAGTTTCAATTGATCATCAAAACATTAAGAGAGCACACTTCTATATAGCCAAAAACAGGAAATCATCATAGAGGCGGTAAAAAGGGTGGACAAAAAAACGTATACCGTGAGGGGGGGGGGGGGGGGGGGAGGTTGAGGGTTCCACATTTTGGTGCATAGGAGCGAAATTAATTTAGTCCCTTGTTTGTGCCGAATCTGGGTTGCACATGGTTTGTTGAGGGTGTTGTGGGTGTGGACTTTGTTGACAGACAGGTACATGGGTATCTTGGTGGTGTAGCGTATCTTGTGGACCAGACCCATTGCCTTAGTGCCTTAGACCCATTGGTGGCCTTAGTTTTGCATATTCGCTTTTTATTAATCTAAGTTTAATACTAGATTAGATTTCTGTCAAAACACATAACGGTAAACAGTTATCAGGCAGATGCAAATATTTAAAAGTTACTAGAATAAATTTGCATTTGAAGCCAATCTTTCTCAATCTAGATAGTGTGCCAACAGATAACCCTACCAGTTGTGACAGGTTTTTCTATCCACGCAATGTTCTTTTTTTCTTTTCTTTCTTTTTTTAACCCCATACCTTCCTGAAAGGAGATTATTTTGTAGCTGCAGGGAGAAAGGGCCATATCAACCTTCATAATATATTTATTGGGTACTGATGCTGTAGAGATGGACAACAATGCCTAACATTTAGTACAGGGACGAGTTTACAATTTATTGGTTTGTGCTGTGTGCTCTTTCCCTTGTATTCTTACAATTTAGTAAGGCTTACCTCTCAACTAAAATTTTATATTTTGTATTCACAGTGCTCTTATGTAGAGGGAAAGCTGTGAGTGATTTCTCAGGCCCAGACTGTCGGTTTCTGTCCTTCAAGAAATCAGAAACGATCTATGTATACTACAAACTATCAGGCAGAAGGACCGACATGTGGGCGGGGAGTGTAAGTTGACTATGGTTAATATTTGAACTTTATCAGCTGCAGTATACTATAACTACATGCTTATAATGTGCTGTCTCCTTCTGTCAATAGGTTGGTAGTCACTTTGGCTATTTTCCCAAGGACTTTCTTGCAGTAAATCATATATATACTGAAAAAGAATTGGAGTCCCCAGCTGAGGTATGAGAATACATTAATTGTATCATTATGTAGTCCTTAAATTCATCAAGCTGTGTTTTGTTTTCTTATGTTTCAATATACTTATTCTTTTTACAGGAAACAGATTTTGTCTGTTTTGACACAGGATTTGATCGGTTTGACAACTATGATATTGATTCATTGCTGGGGACCTCTATGCCGATGGGGGATATTAATTTAAATAATGGCACATCTGATCAAAGAAAAACATCACTGGTTACAGAAGAAGAAAAAGAGATATCTGGAGAAGTAAAGGGTACTGAAAACCCGGATGACAATAACGATGATGCTCAGGATCGTGATGTAATTCCAGGTTATGTGCCTAAGCAAGAAATGATGACGGAATCACCCAAGGTGGAGGTGGACATAGAGCAAGAGCAGGCTACCACAGAAGATGATGTTTTGGAAAATGATGATTTAGAGGAAAAAGAAGCCAAAGATGAGTCAACGAACCCTGAGCTCAAGTCTTTGCCCGGAGGTCATACTACTGCATTAGAAAAAAGACCTGTCCCCGTTTCTGACGGGAAACCCATCCCTCAGTTAGAAACTACTCTTGGATCAACCTTTGACGCTGTAACAACTGATGATGAAGACACTTGGAAGGTCACAGCAAATTATAATGGAAATGATCTTGATTCAAAACTTGTATCTGTCTCTCTTTCTACCACAGAAGATGATGTTTTGAAAAAGGATGATTTAGAGGAAAAGGAAGCCAAAGATGAGTCAACAAACCCTGAGCTCAAGTCTTTGCCCGGAGATGTCCCCGTTTCTGACGGGAAACCCATCCCTCAGTTTAAAACTACACTTGGAACAACATTTGATGCTGTCATAACTGACGATGAAGACACTTGGAAGGTCACACCATATGTAGAGGAAGAGAGTGAAGAATTGGCAGATTATCATGAAGACTCCAGTGATACCGAAAAGGGAATTCCATTACTGGCAGCAGATGCTCCTGAATCAGAACATCCAGCAACGGTACATCATGATGATGATCATGATCATGATCATGATCAAGTTCAACAGACTTCAGAGAAGAACTTGTGGACATCACTAGGGGATAAGGTTTTTGCACTTGTCACTGGTGGAGAAACGACAGCAGACATTTCAAGTTCAGAGGAAGATGAGGAGGAGGATGAAGATGAGGAAGAAAATGCCCCCAAACCCCCTCCTAACACTGAAAAGGCAAAGGCAGATGAGATCGAACTGCTGTCAGCAGAACCACTGAAAGAGTCTGAAGATCTCGTCACCTCCAATCTTGCAAACACTATGGAGAACAATGATTCAGAGCAATTGCTTGAGGAGGATGAAGACTTTGTAGAGGAGGAAGAGGTTGCAGAGCATGAAAATGAACCAGATGAAAATGCGCTTCCCACTGATGAGCAGCAGGCCTCCCACAAAAACATAGAAGAGAGCACTACAGCAGAGAACCCTTTGTCAACAGGACACGACTCAGACAAACCCAAGCCTCACATGTCACAAAGTGAGACCACTAAGGAGGAGGAGGAAGGGGAGGCAGAAGTGGAGATTGAGATGCAAGAGATAAAAGCTGATGTAGATGTACAGGATAACACTTCTAAGCATCACCTTGAGGATCTCGGCACTGATTTAGAAGACGAGAACTCAGAAGAAGGCTTTGTAGATTCAGAGGAGGACACAGAAAACATTGTAGTTGCAGAGGAGGACACAGAAGACATTGTAGTTGCAGAGGAGGACACAGAAGACGTAGTTGCAGAGGAGGACACAGAAGACGTAGTTGCAGAGGAGGACACAGAAGACGTAGTTGCAGAGGAGGGCACAGAAGAAGAGATTGTAGTTGCTGAGGAGGAATTAGAAGAAGCCATTGTAGTTGCAGCGGAGGAAACAAAGGAGACAGAAGTTGTTCACAAAGAGGAGGATCAATCTGACCAATATCAAGAACATAAAGCAATAGATTTAGAAAAGAATAAGCATGGGCACATTCACCCAGAATTAACAGAGGAAGCAGGCTTTCCTACTGAGGAGATTGAGGTGGATAAGGGGAGTCAGAAGGAAGAACTCCTTGAAGATGAAAATGCAATTTCCTCCACACGGTCACACCCATCACAGGCAGAAGATGCTGAATCCTTCCTTGAATCAAGCCTGCCCGTGCAGCCTACCTCAGAGCCAGAACACAGCGATGATGTTCTGAGACTGACTCTGCTACGAAACCATTTCAGTGAGCAGTATATGGAGAGCTTCCACAGCATATTGGGTCTCAAGAACCTCTTCAGGGTGGAGGCTATGTTCTCTGACTTGGACTTGGAGCTCCAGGCCACCCGTCGGTCACATACAGGCCCCTTGGACGACATTGAAAAGGCACTTGAGGCCATATCGGAAGCCTCTGAGAACCCGATCCTGGATGAGATTGAAAAGATGCTGGACGGCCGGGACTTGAAAAGTGATGACTCGCAGCAAAAAGACACAAGCTTGTTTGATGAGGAATCTCAAATACTGGATGATTTCCAGGAGCTTGCATTCAGCCTACGACAGAAATATTCAGTGGCTAGTGACAGTACACTGCTGGCAACAGACACAGCATCGCATCTCGATCAAGGTAGTTTGAATTGAATGAACCAATATTAATATTTATTAATATGAACTCAAAACAAAGATAAGCAACAATGTATGATATGGATAAAGCAGAAATGGCTAGAAAGTAGTAGAAACTACAATCACTACAATGTGCATTATACATTGCACACTATAGCAGCAATACTGTACATACTGTACATATTCTACATACTGTAACATAGTCCATGTGTACACTTTAGCAAGGTGTAGGACAGGTCATGTCCATGTCAGTGTTGCCTTCTGTTTTCTGAATTATATGTGGGTCATCAAATGCTATGATAGTATTTTAAATGTTAGTGTAGTCTCACATTTCAATGGCTGACTGTTTTAAAAGTCACAGGTAACTCAGACAAGGCAGTCTTGCAAGAAAGCTACACCCTTCTACTGCTGGATTGATTTGAAGTGTTTACATGTAAGCAACAGATGTAATCAGGACCACAAACAGGACAATTTGCTGAGAATGGATTGTTGTGCGTGCACAGAAAATATTAAAATGCACTCAAAGTCATGTCCCTCTAACCTTTTAATTGTGTGTTTTTCAACAGATAAACGCCTACCAATTATAGAGGAAAGTGAGACACTCTCCCATACAAAAGAAACGCATGATAACAACCACACAGTGTCCAAGGGGGATGGCAGCCTCATGGCACCAGAGGTCGAGGAAAGGCTGCCAGAGAAAGAAGATGAGACGGCCAAAGTACACAGGGGGGCGGAGATTGTAAAGGAAGATGGAGGTCACTTTAATAAAAACAAAGACAATCAGCCGAGTTTCGATCCAGCAGAAGAAATGCAGAAGGTTCCACAAACAATCCTGGAAAAGCCATTTGACATGGGCATCGGCGTTGAGATGGAACACTCATCCTCAGGTTGGCAGTTTAGAGCTTTGTAAAATATAGCCGCATCATCGCCGTTATAGTCACTGTCAGGACATACGAACCTTGTATGTCCAAAACGATTACTTTTCAGGAAATGGGGAAAGATAAACCTGTGTTCCTGTGTTATTTGGTCGCAAGTTATTGCTAATACTTTGCATTAGTTCGATATTTATTATTATAAAATCCACAGATAGTTAACCACTTTACTAAATATTATTATTATAATAAATAATATAAAAAAGTTGCAGATCTACAAGCTCGCAACGTCTCATGACACGTTATGAGGATGTAGGTTGGCCATTTTAGCTACTTTGTTTTTGTTTCCTTTATTAATTCCGTATTGTCATAATATAACAAAACGTTTATAAATCAGTTCAGCCTGTCTGTTTCTTTCGTATTTATCAAATTGTTTCAATTAAAAATATGTGGGAAATGGCTGATATTGCTTCTAACTGTGTAATATGTGTTGTTTTCTACCTTCAGGATCTGGGGACTCAATCGAACCTGTTCCTGACTTTTACGAGGAAGAGGAATTGGGGTTTATGTCAAAAGGATTTTTATATGCAGGCTGTGTCCTTGATTTGGTCAAGACAAAAATTGGAGAGTGGGTCATTCTGGTAAGTTATAAGATCATGCTATTAATAGTCATGTACATGTAACCTTAGTCCTTTTGGGTGCCTGTTTTGTGCACGTCAAGAGATGTGGTTGAAATGCAGTGCATCTAAATGTCAGAATGGAAAATGCCAGTAGCCTTTATGTTTTTCACCCTGCAATCTAGAACTGCTTTTCTAGATTGCTGCACCTTTATTGTTGTGTGGTACAGATCTCCTAGTCCCAGTAATGAGTCTGGCAGACACGTTCTGTACCAACTGCAGGCAGTGTTATGGATCCTTTGCTGAGTGTTGAATAGAGGGCGTTACAGTAGTCCAGGCAGGATGAAATTAGTGCATTGACAAATGTAGGGGTGGAAAGGACTGGTCGGTTTCTGTAGCTGTTTCTGGTGTGACATTGGCTGACATGGAGTAGATAAAGTTGTGTATGTTACCCTGGTAGTTGATTTAGTTTTTTTGCATATTGACCTAGAGTAGAAGTATATAGCTCAACAATGCATGTACAGAATGGCCATAAAAACACAATGTTAGTCAGGCGGCCTCTATCCAAACTGACAATCAATTTAGTAGAGGCTGCTTAAACTATAATTCCTATGATTGACTTTAGAGTTGGAACCTTTCTTTCTTCATCTTATGTCCCTGAGGATATTTCAATAAATAGTTACACAATCAGTGATATAAATAGGTTTTCAATGTAATGGGTCCCGGGACCCAGGGGTGGTCTCTGTTTGATGGGTCACAGGGACAGTCCTCCTACTTCAACGACGTTAGAGTACAGTACTGAGTACAGTATTGCATCCCAGGACCTCCGGGGGTGTGACATGATTGGTCCTTTCTCAATTTAGTGAGTCTAAGGGCCGATTCATACTCCTATTTTAGAGCCGAATAAAAGTCGGTTCGGCGCTGTAGAGCCTACAATGTGACGTCATTTGAGGTTCGGGGGGGGGGGGGGGTGTACCGTCCTAAAGTCGGCTCTTCGGTGCTACTGAAAATTGCCCTATGGGCCGATTCATACTCCTATTTTACCGCTGTTTCGGCGCTGTAGTGCCGAAATGATTTCGGCTCGTCAGAAATTTTCAGTAGCACCGAAGAGCCCACTTTAGGACGGTACCACCCGTCACCACCACCAAAAGGCAGCAGCACGGCCTGCACGGAGGGTATGTACATCTGTCTACCATAGCACGTGGAATAAATGCATAGGGACCCTACGTAAACTGACATCCAAATTTCAGAAAACTTTACAGAGGGTTCCGAGAGGGGCTAATCCATCCTGTACATGCGTTGTTGAGCTATATACTTCATCATCATTATGAGGGAAAAAAGAAAGAAATCAACTACATTCATTCTTGAGATACCCAGGTCTTTGCAAATGAATGTTTGGACTCTTTTCTGATCCTATTTATCTTGCATGCACCTGATACTCTATGTCTATGAGATACTCCTTTCTGCATATGGTACTTGTAAGTCCTAATCACATGTAACAAGGCACATTGGCATGTGAACGATTATAAAGTCCAACTTAAATGTACACATCAGAGTGTCCCCTGGTTGGTGTATTTTGACTGTTCAACTATAAGAATTAAGTTGAAACCTCGGATTATGACAGCTTTATGGGAGGAAGTAGTACGCCTGCTTGCACAATGTGAGGCACAAAACTACCATATGCATGTTCTGTTGACGTGTTTCTACCGTGCACTGTTGTAGAATGTAGACTGAAGTTCAGTTCACCCATGGACTAACGGTAGCGGTGAGCTGTCTTCTCTGCTGGATGGGCCTGAGCCAGGGAAATAACCAAATAACTCGTATATTCACAACTAATGTCGTTGGTTTAACCTGCTGCGTATTGTTTACAAACGCACTGAACCTTTACTTGCTAATGGTAACAAAAGCCGGTCAAAGCTGTACTCAAGCTCTATTGTTGATCGTGAACGGGGTTGACTTAAGTTAGCCGGCACACAACCTTAAGTAATGATTGCTTAATCGTTCGCAGTCTATCGTCTTTTTATTTATTTTTTATTTCCCTCTCGTTGACGGGGTTGGACATGTTCTATTTTGTTGGACAGCTTTCTGGATAACGTTAAGACTCGCTATAGTTAAAGCGTTAGCAAGCCATCTGTCAAACTAGCATCGCTAGGTCCATTCTTGTTTATTTTATGTGCTACAAGCTGTCATGGACAGCGATATGTTCCCTCGGCCTATGGTGGACTCTGATCAGCTTTACATGTTTTTTCTAAGGGAGATGCAATATGTAAGTAGAACATGAGTTTGTGCTCTACTCTTGACAGTCTGAGCTGTTCAGTTGCTAAGCTAATCTGGCCTCATCATTAGCATAATGGAGGAAGCTGTGTTGATGTGAGTTTCATTCACCAGCCTTTTTAGGTTGAAGTTGCTAGGTTGAAGTCTGCATTGTATTTGTCTCCAAGGGACAATTTTGTTTAGCAGTAATGTTATGGCAAACATTTGCGTACAATATAGACATAATACATATATTATTATTTTGCATAAACACTGGTACACAGTTGAAGCCAACTTGTTGTCAATGTTACTTGTCAAGTTGTCACCAGAACAAATTATGGGATGCACCATATCACATCCACTGAAATTCACAGCCCCCTTGAGTTTAACAAGCCCAATCGCTGATGGGATAAAAAAGAGTTGGTGTCAACTCAGGGGTGGTAAAATCTCCACATGAGGGGAGCAAATTTAAACTCGCCCTGGGAGGCTGCTGTTTTTTGTTAATAGATATGTTTGATTAACTGTCACATCCCTATGATAGAGTACACTACTACAGATTGGTTGCAGTACAGTGTTGCCCATCATGGTTGCAGATAGTATTAACCAGTGCATTGCAAAGGTAAAGGTCACAAGACCACAAATCCAGAACAGTCCATCCAGCCTGTAAACGTACATGTTTTGGGGTCTAGACCTATTTTTACACTAGTTAAATGTAGCTGATTACGTTGAAAGCAAAGCCTTACTGCTTGTAATACCAAAGAAGACTCCGAAGTATGGAAGTATCACAGGAATTCTTGATCCCCCAAAGACAGATGTTTTATTGTGATGGAAGGACCAATGTGAAACAAGATACATCCCAATCTTAACCTTAAGTCTTATGAGTGTACTAATAGCACTCAACAATTTTAATATTTAACGCCAAACTTTCTTTGTTCAAAAATGTATTTGTGGTGATCAGTGTACTTTGAAAAAATTGTATCGACTAAAGTACATTTACAATTACTAGAGTAAATCACCAAAACTCATGACGTCATGAGACAACTTTGTGCAAACATACTTGTCTATAAAACTGATTGTGTTTTTCCATTTTAAAATGTTTGTTTTTGTAAATTCTGTAATTCACATCACACAATAACATAACGTTTGCGTGTGTCCTCAGGTGATTGCGCGTCTACCAGAAGAATGGAAGCCAGGGGAAAGCTTGTATGGATGCCCATGGCAAGCAGTCGTCATCACAGCATTGGTTGGAGTGTTCAGTGTCATGCTTTTCTTCTGGAAGACAGTGTTGGCTGTAAGCATAGTTTTATCATGATCTAACACTATTGTAAAAACTGTTAATTAATTAATTAATTAAATTATTAACAGAACCAAATGGTATAGCATTCTTCATCTGAAACTATATTGCACACAACAGTCTGTAAAATATGCCAAGGCTAACACAGGAAATCCAAATAGCTGTATTTTCCTATTGTGACTGATCTGCTGTGACTGGTTGAAACATCAATCAATTTTTAAATCATGTTGATAAATTAAACCAGTTTGATTATTAAATGTGATTAATCTGTGTCCTCTTTAGGTGAAGAAGCGTGAATATCTTGGTAAGTTTTACGTATGTGAAAAAAAGCTATTTCTATCCACGAATAACTGTAGAAATTCAAACTAATTGTTGGCTGTGTTTGATATTTTATAAGTGGATGAAAATGGTCTCAATGACCGAATGAAGACCCTCAAAAAAGAAAAGGATGATGCCATCTCAAAGATTTCAGACCTCCAGAAGCATGTAGGTTACACATTAAGATAAGTCTACCATCTATGCATTAGTTATGTCCAGCAATACATGTAATAGTTTTACCTTTCTCTCAGACTGAAGAACTGAAAGAAAAGCAAAAGATGTCGGAGGTAACAAGCTGCAGTGCCATGCAAAGGAACCAAGAGCTGGAGGTGAGCACAGAGGAATATACATGGATCTATTTTTGTTTTGTGTTAATTGTGCACCCTTGATTTCTGGTAGCAGACAGTAAAATAAAATAAAAAGCCTTTCATTATCTTCACACTTATCTTTACAGGACATGGTTCTGCAGGCCAGAACACGAAATGATCAGATCGCTGGAGAAAGGAACAAATATGCCAGGCTTCTTGAAGAAGAGAGGGCAAATTCTCTGAAAACTGAGAGCCGAGTGAGTTTGAATTCCTTCCATGGCCCTCTATGATGTATTGCAGATATAAACAAATGGGGCGGCCACCACCAAAAATACAAAGTAGATGCATTTGTTTGTTCTCTATAGGTGAATGGGTGAGCTCAAAATAGGAATTGTACAATTATTTAATCGAAAAAATATTCAGACACCTATGCAATCTCATTTTGTGAAGAATCGTGCAGCACTAGTTGGCTGGCCAATTCATTAATTATTGGTGTTACATTTCTATAAATTAGCCCTCCTCAATCGGAAATGGCCACTCATTGTTCACTGTTCAACTTAAGTTATGCCTGGCGATCTAGCCAACAACCAGTTTGCCCTTTTGGTGTATTATGGCTATTAGTACAAGTGTGTGTGTGTGTGTGTGTGTGTGTGTGTGTGTGTAATATCTTTGTCCTCTTAGCCTCATGATGTTTGCTGAATGATTTCAGATTGAAAAATTGGAGAAGTCAAATGGAAAGGTGCAGCTCAGTAGGAAGAAGACTCAGGAAGCACTCGCTAAGGTACATGTTACGTGGCTTTACGCCCAACTTGCACAATGTGTATAAATTCTCAATACACTCCTGTTGCGTTTGTATTGTTTCAGTATCTCAATGATTCCTTTATACCATAGATCACTATTCTCCTGGACGAGGCCAAAATTCGCGAAGAAGCCCGGACCGTTCAGCACAAATGCCTTGAGCGGGATCACACTGCACTAAAAGAACAGAACAAAACAGTAAGACAGACAGACAGCAATATTGTTTGGCCATTTTGTTGCTAGGGTCCACTTCTTGACAGCAGTCTAATGTGGGTTTTACAGGAAGTATGATTTGATAAACGGCTTTATGGATTTTAACCAAACACCTTTAGGGTTCAAACTACAGTCCAAAGGGTAGCTTTTCATTAGACAATTGACTTTGATTGCAATTGAAATGTAACACTGCTAGGTTAGTAGTAGCTGAAATCAGAGGTACAGTGTCTATGGACCACAATGGAAACAAGCTGCGGCTTGTTTTATTAATCCATTTTGTCGCTTTTAATTGGCGACACAGTAAAATGTTCTATTCTATCTACTGAAAGTTAAGAGTTATTCTCTAACGGATGGATTTAATTCAACATAATTATTGTACCTCTGCAAGAGTAATTGTAAGATTCAAAATGGGGGTGTGCAACATTTATTCTGTTAAGTTTAATTATAAAACAGATAAAGTTTGTGTGAACCTGCTGATCTGTATCATGTAAAAAACCACAAACTTCACAACTTCTCATCTTAAATAGAAACTAGGACGCAATAAGTAGTTTTGTGACATAATACTGGACATTTGGAAATTGCACTGCTCAGGGGGAACTAATTATTTGCAACTGGTGCACTTCATTTCTTACAGTATTTGTAAATGTATATTCTTAAAAAGGTTGTTTATCATTCATTCATAACATCTTTATGCTTGCTATGGTTTCTTCTTGCAGTTTCCTAAGCAAAAATGTTAAGCGAGTAAAGTATGCGAGTAAAGGGGGTACTGGATTCAGAAATCAGGGAAAGGGGTACTGAAGCGAAAAGATTTTAGAACCGCTGCCTTAAAGCACCTCCTGATTTCACTGACTCTTACAGCTCAAGGTTACTATTAAAGGATGGGAGGATAAGCACAAGGAGATGAGTGAGCAGATCAAGGTTTACCAGAAGTCTCAGAAAGAACTGGAGGACTCTGTGGTTCTTAAAGATCACAATGTGGAGGTAAGAAGTGTTTTTCTGTTTTTAATTGACAGTAACTGGCTTGCCAAAAAAAACATAGATTTTTGTATGTAAGGGTTGCTTCATGTCAGCATTTCTCACCATTGCAGGTGCTGTCTGATCTGTTGGCTGACTTGGATGCCTGTGATTTGCAAAAAAGTGACAGAGTTTTACCCAATGGTGAAGTAGCCATTGGTAAGTTCCATGTGTAAAAGCCAAGGAAATTCACAGGAAACGGCAGAGTAGATGAACAATTATTAAATTGACTATGACTGTTATTTTACAGACAAGAAGACTTCCATAAAGAACAGGATTAAACAGATGATGGATGTGTCTCGAGTGAGTTGCAATTTAAATTTCTAAAGCTCCTCTATGTATGTGAAAATACAGTGTTAATCTTAGTCCTTGAGTTGATTCACTAACTACTGGTTTCTTCCCAGATCCAGACCACTCTAACAGTGGTAGAAGAGGAGCGAGACAGATTCATGACCAAGCTCCTAAATGAGGAAAAGGCTAGAAAGACAATGGAAGGTATGTTGATCAACATTGGTGCTCGTGAAAATGAGCACCAAAAGTATTGTTCTTTTTAGATCCAAAACCGTTCCTGTTGTTTCTTAAGAAGCCTCTCTTTACACAATTGTATTTTGTTATATAGAACAACACCAGGAGCTAGAGCATTCCATCGGAGCCCTCAAGGGTGATAAGAGCCACATTGAAAACCAATACAAAATCCTCCAGCAGAAGAATGAAATCATGACTGAGATGTACCAACAGAAGGAGAATGCCTTGCAGCAGTAAGTGGCTTGAAAATGTCCCCGAAAGTCCCAAATCAAAGATGCACAAAATGCACACACTCCCTGCATGTCGTTGTAAAGTGGATGTCCTTTCCCAATTCCCACACATTGTGGTATTGTTGCTCTGAAGAATAATCCTCAATTACAGTGCAATTGTCATGCTCCTCAAACATCTGGCTTTCAGACATCATGTCATCAGGCCAAGTCTACGGACTTTTTGTTTGTCTTATTCATGCCCCTGACATTTGGTTCTCGAACAAATATTAGCGATTAACAATTTTATTGTTTTCTTTTGGCATTGAACTTTTTTTATAACGAGCACTCGTGTTTACGAGCGAGTAGAGAACACTGTTGTGAACCGTAATCAATTTATATTAAAAAAAGGCGCCAAAAGGCGATCTCGACGCGGAGGGTATTTGGACCAGGAGGCGTCGAAAGGCGATCTCGGCGGTAAAATAGTTTAAATGTTTGTGGCCTCATAGGAGACTGACCAAAGAGGAGTTGGACCGTCGTAGCAAGGAGTCGATGCTGTCTGAGGTTGGCGGCAAGGCTGTGGAAGCTGAGGAGCAGGTCCGAGTCTTAAGACAACGCATCAACGAAATGGAGGAGCAGATGAAGAAAACGGAGGGGGTGTATAAGGAGCAGGTCAGAGCATTCGGAGTCTAGAATTATTTTTGAAAGGGTCAAAGTTGTTTAATTAATGCTGTTAAGGCTCATTTACACAGTAAATTATACTATACTACTATAAAATGGTGTATTTGAAATGCATCCTTTTTGTCATATATAAACATACATTACGCTTCATATTCTGCCTGTTCATATATTTGTTCCCCATTTTTCAGATAAAAGAGCAGGAAAACAAAACTCATTCAAATTGGGTATGTTTTATAATGTTGTGCAAGTATTACACTTATTTTTCAGTAATACACAACGATTCCTAATTGGACCTATATAAATGATCTGTCTCTTCCAGGTGAATGCGCGGAACGCAGAGCGAGCTCTGAATCAGGAGAAGCTTGAAACATCCAAGCTGCGTGAAAAGTGAGTGCACAAGGTGCCTGTAGTGAAGGAACATAATGGTGTTTCGGCCATATTAATACATATTATATAGCTGTCAGGCTATCTATTCTATATTTCATCTTTTTATGTATTTTCGTAAGTTAATGCCCTACTTCATCATACTTGTAGATCGGCTATGTTCACTTTCTTTTTTTTTTTTACACGAATAATGGAGGGTATGCGCATGACATCATCATACCTGGAAGTTATGCAGGAACGCCTACTGAGTGGCAAAAAAACTACTTTCTGGCCTTGACAGCCTGTCTATCTGATTGTATTGTTAAACAACGTTAACCTATTCTGACCGGGCACCCATTTTGGTATTGGCATCATGTTATGCTTTAGCTATTGAAAAATAGCAGATCTACAAGCTCATATCGCGCCACCGAGTGGCGCGATACGAGCTTGTAGGTCTGCTATTTTTTGAAAAATCGAAGAGCGACTGACATTTCTAGAATCTGATCTCAGGTCAGAATGGGTTCATCAGACCAGTGTGTGTCCGGCGGAAACCTCGTATGAATCTGATCTCAGGTCAGAATGGGTTAAACAACGTTGAACTCATTTTGCCACTCGATTTGCCATTGACTTTATGCATGCGCATGCCCTCTATAATAGAACCGTTTTGGACATAAAAGGTTTCCACCCGAAAGCAATGATTTTTCTACAGCTACTGGTGGGTTTTTAATAATAACATGGGTTATATAATGTATATGTACGTCTCCTGTACAGATTGACACAGCTCAGCTCCCAGCTGAATGAGCGCCGTGCTCCTCTATTCCGGCCCAACTCTGGACAGAACACAGGTCCCCGTCAAGGTAACATCAGTCTCCACATTTGACATGATATTCTGTGGGGACACCGGGACAGCTACCCATCCTATAGACGGACTACTAGAGCATTTAGCTATGGATCGCACTGTGGTCTACTCAACAACACCTGGCCATACACGACCATTTAGTTTGATTTAGGTACAACACAACTGGCACACTGGCATCAAAATGCATCCATAGTACATGATTTGATCTTGTGCTTGTGCAAATGCGGTTCTACACATTAATACAATTTTCTCTTTCTATTTCTGTGTGCCAAAGTAGAATGGAAAGCTTTTCCTCCACTCATATCGGGTGCAATTGATACCCAGTCACTTGAAAAGGTGGAGAACGGCAAACTGGTTGCAGTAATTAAGTGTACAAGTCTGTACAATGGCAAAACATCTACCTCTGTTTAGCTGTTTGATTTGTCCGCCGCCATGACCTATGGTTTAATTGATTTTGATTGAGAAGTCTGGTGATTCAGAACCTTTGTCGCCAGGCAGGAATTAATTAGAAATCGAGAGAAATCTCCACCCAGCTGGTCTGTCAGTGTCTGCCTGGCACCGAATGATGTTGGATTGTACTGCAACCCATAGAGGGCAGTGTTGCCTTTGCAGTAGTCGCGCGTAGCCAGACAGCTATTCCATAATCCCCGAATGCTATATAGAGTCTGGAACTACACCGAAATTGTGTAAAATATCTTTACATTTTTACATTTTATTTCTTTATTTCATTTTCTGCTAAGCAACAAGCTATATATGCTTAGATGATCTTTATTAATATTAGGATAAATTTGCGCGACTGTAAAGATGAAACGGTTGTGGGGAGGAGGCTCCACTTCCGCTTTATATTTTACTCATGATAGAGCTTCCGTTGCTCCAGACTGTATGACAGAAGCATTTGGAAATTGTGAGAGGCAACAGTCTGGCAACGTGAGACTACTTTTGCAGTGAACACCAGATTGGGATCAAAGTCAATTTCCAGCATTAATGAAGTGACCCTATACATTTACTAACTATAAATAAGTGGAGTGTTAAGTGTCTCTTTAAGTCTATGCTGCTAATTTGCCAGCTGTTTCTTGATAAAATGGCTGGTTTGATCAAAACAGGTGATTCGTATGGGCCCTCGCCTGTGAGCGGGGGTGCCCCATCCCCCCCTCCAATGATGGAAGGACCACGGCGTCCCCCTTCTGCTCCTGTAGGGAGGAAGATTGATCCGTATGGTGAGTCCAGATGGACAACTTTACTCCGCTGATTTTGCGGAGCCATTTCACACCAGCCTTTTCTTCAACCTTCTACCGCCCCAACCCAACATCTGGCTCCTCTTGCATGTGATCCCTTTTAGCTTCTTTCACAGCCTTGATTTTCTTCCCAATGCTTTCTTTCCCTCATCCTGATTCTCCTTCCTCAGTTCTGCATTTCCTGCTGCTATTGGTTTCTTCCTGATCCTGAGTCTTTGTTTCTCTTTGTTGGAACACCAGACTGGTTCACCTGTTGCTTTAAGACTGTTTCTCTTTTGATTGTTCTCGCCATGGAATAGAACTAACCTGCTTTTCTTCACATTGCTTTCCCTGTCTGTTCTTTTGTTTTGCGTTGTTGATGTGTTTGTTATCATCAAAACGGCGTCATAGGAACTGGCCAGTGAATTATGTAAATATAAATAGATCTGATGAAGAAAATAAGCATAATTACATTTTTCCTTCTAAGGAAACGTTTGCCGTCTTTGTTCTGGACCTTGATGCTTTTCCATTATTAATTATAGTTCTGAAACCCAGGAGCAAGTTCCCTCATCATATTTCCAATGTTCTATACCACTGAATTTTGATGTATGCCGAAAATAAGATGTGGAGATGTTGTGCACTTTTTTTCATCTTCCGCTGCCCCTGTAGGTCCACGACCTCCATCAGATCCTCACGGTCGTTACTTTGACAACAAACTCTCCTCTGGGATTGGTATGTCTGTCTGTTTGTCCATCCATCCATCCATGGTTTGGAAGCTTTTCTTTTCTCGTCAGATCTTAACTGTATGCTGTTTTATTCTCTTCTAGACATGATGGCCCCACGTACCTCTTCGCCTGCCAACATGGACACCTCTGTAAGTCTTGTTAATCAGACTCTCAAATGCTTAAAAACGTAGCCTCTCGTTCCATGTGTAGGCCTAGAACTTCTGTCTTCATGTTCCTTGTGTGTGTCCTTGCTCAGACTCCACCGATAGATTCAGACACACAGGCTGAGGCCTACACTGACATTCCAGAGCCAGTGAGTATAGAGTGGCCAGAGGGTTATGGTACCAGGTTTAGGTGTGAGGTCTTCTTCCCTAAAGCTGCATGGAGACTTTGGGAGTGATCCATGACGTTTGCTTTACTGACGTTAGGGCTGGGCGATAACTTCAAATCTAAATCATGATTATTTCAATCTTTTGCCTCCGTTATGATAAATGAACAATACATTTATTTAAAGTGCAAATTGCAGATCTACAGGCTCTGCTATTTTCGCTAGTATGGCACCATTTCACAAGTATAATACTGTTACGCTCTTTGTCATGGGTAAGGGAGTAACACTGTGAAGTGATTAATCGATTATAAAATATCTATTACGGTAGATTCATTGTAAATTCATTCTACATTTCTGTTTCAATATATTTCCAGTTAGTTGCCCAGCCCTACGTGCTGTGCAGTTTTGACCTGCTCTCACAGCACCGAATGAAGTGGTGACTCCAGCATCACTTGTGGATGGAAATACTCACCTCTTTGAAATTTGAAATTGTAACATCTGCGTGGCATTTGTGAAAATTGTCTTGTTTTCTGGTCTATAACATCACAGTGTTTGGTTAATGGTCACGTGATTGGTTTTTGGCTAGCTGTACGTTTTGGTTTGGGCGTAAAATACATGTTCTTCTTTGATCACTACTTGGCTGGGTGTAAAATACATGTTTTTCTTTGATCAGTACTTGGCTTAATGCATCTGAAGTTGCTTGAAGAGGAATATTAAATTCAATTAAATTTCACTAGAAACTAACAGCATATGAGCTGTTGCTCTCCCTGACGGTTACCTATATCTCCTTCTCTGTTGCTCAGGGCCCTGGATCCTTCATAGCCTCTCCAATCCGGGACTCACCTGCATCTGGACCCCATGGCCCTCCAGTAGCCCTTGGACCCCATGACCCTCTGCTGCCTCCTGGACCCCATGGTCGTTTCCCACCTCCTGGGCCCCACAGATCTGTACGACCCCTCGGTCCCCACTACCACCCTGGTGCTGGGCCTGGGCACCACATCCCTCCTCACGGGCCTCCACTACCTGCCAACGGACACCCAGGCATGCCTATGCCACCGCCTGGATCCATGCCATCCAACGGGCACGCATTTCGACCCAGACTTGGCCCTGACCCTCGAGGTCCACCGCCTCCACACTTCCGTCCACCTCCGCCTCATCATTTCCCCCCGATGCTCCCACCACCCGGTATGTGAACTGGTTAAACTGCACTTTTTTCCTCATTGTGGTGATGAGCTGTGTAGATTATCCCTCCACATTTGACCTTATGTTAACAGCTCATCATTTACACATTCTGTCCAGGTGTCCGAGGCCCAATGGTACCACGTCCACACTTTCCTCCTGACATGCGCTTCCCAGGACCACGTGACCACGGATACCCGCCTGCACACTTCCCGCCAGGAGGTATGTCAGTCCATCACAGTGACTCTTTCGCTCAGGGTCCTCCTGAGGGACACCAGAATGCCCTTGGGCACCATACTGTCATTGGACAGGGGCAGGACTTGGCCATGAAGGCCAATGCAACCCCTCAGGACTCAGACAGGTCAGCCATGGCAGAGCCTTAAAAAACAATACCCAAAACCATGGCTGAGGACTTGGAGCAAACCCTGACCAAAACTCGCCGCAATTAACAATCCATCTTTTTTTTTTTCTTTCTTTCTTCATATTTCAACTAAGGAAGAACTGTCCAATAAAGGTTTATGAAAACATACTCTTCATTATCAAAAATATACACTTCCATTAAAGCTTCAGAAAATCAACTGTGTCCAAAATTGATAACTTGAAGAGTACGGTAGTAAGGATTGTCACTTTGTGACACAGCTTATTGTGCAATAACATTTCTATTGTATGCCTGAGTATTTTCAATTATTTTAAAGTGCAAGACCACTTTGGTAGAGGTTTGGGTTGTGTAGTTACCTTGCCATGATGTAACTCCAAATGTGGACAAGAAAAGCAAATTGCTCCAGTGATTAGAAATTGATAATTCAAAATATGCTCCTCATTGACTTACATTGTAAGCTGAAACAGCTCTCAAAGTCACTAGTACGTAAACGAACACAAAGTTGATTCAGACAATATAGACTATAGAGCCTCACCAAACCTTGTACTGTTTTTTTTATTTTATAAAAATGTTAACTTCCTGTAAATTTTACTATTTGAAGATCTCGATACGGATCCAGTCCGGGTTTTATTCCTAATAGAAATGGCAAAACCAACAGGAAATTAAACGGTAATCTACAACCCAAACCTCTACCAATTGGTCTTACCCTTTAAGTTTAAGTTTTGACAAATAGCATTGACTTGTTGGGGGGGGATTTTTTTTAAATGTCATTTCCTGTGGAAATTATTTTAAAATGGAGGAAGCTTTGGGTTCTATCATTTCAGGAATACCATCACCTTTCTCCCAAAGCTGTTGCTTTAGAATGAACGGTAAAGGAAATGTGTAATTTGATGGCCAGATGTATAACTTATTTTACTATGTTCTTAGAAATTTTATTAATAAAGATTGCAAAAGCTATTGGTGTTGGCCATTGCTTCCGGATAAACTTGCATAGTTTGAGGTTCAGATCCATGTCTGTCAATGTAAATATTCACTTATTCTTATATGAAATTATGAGGAGGCTAGCCATCTTTAAAAGGGTCATCATCGTGCTTGAATATTCTGATGCCTAGGATTCCTAAAAGGCTTGATATACTTTAATTGGTGCAGTGTCGGGCAAGTAAACAAGCTTGTAGATTGGCTATTGTCAGTACTACGCAACTAAGTATAAATCTGACTTACGTTTGACTATTGAGTAACTGACTTATTTAAGGGACCTGATATTACAGTACAGTGATGCTCTAAATCCTTAAATAAGATGCATAAAAGTCCTGGGTTGAGTTGCTGTCGTCTTGTCCCATCTTGCAGTACAGAGTGCAACCCAGTATTTCCTGAGATGTCCTATTGTTACAAAAAGTATTCGAACCATTCCAAAATGAATCTGAACCGGCTATTGTATCAGAATGGGTCTATATACAATAGATCGAGTGATGAGCCATGTCAGCAACTATTTGTCATTTATTAGAAATGAAAGCAGTGTAAATATCTGATACCTGTTTTTTTTACCTCAATATGACAAATCAAAATGCTGTTCCCATATCCAATGCCCAGTCCATATCCTGCCACACGCAAACATTACATACATAGTTATAGCAATCGATTAGTGTTTCTCCAGAATTAATTTACTCTTGGATATCCTAACATTACAAAAATAAAATATAAAAAACAAATCAAATATTACAATGCACAGAAGTTAAGGAAATACAAAGAAATCTGCAGGGTATGACAAACATGTTTAAGGCCTTATAACAGGATGACATCACATTTCAAAACAAAAGATCACATTTCTCAGAGACATTCATTCCATTAATACACCTCTGGTTGTGTTTGACTGCAAATTATCAACATGCTATACCACATAAACATTGAGCTGCTGTGAAGATGCCGTTCCAAAATGCCTTATTTTGACAGAAATTAAGTTTGAAATGCCAATTCATGGCAGGAGATAGACATCTCTGTAGCAATCATATGGTCATTCTGATTAGTAACCAAATGCTCACACTGCATAACCCATTCTGACAGGGCACCCATTTTGGTTTCAGCATC
The DNA here is from genome assembly GCF_964188405.1 of Protomyctophum parallelum. Lineage (NCBI taxonomy): Eukaryota > Metazoa > Chordata > Actinopteri > Myctophiformes > Myctophidae > Protomyctophum > Protomyctophum parallelum. The sequence continues at coordinate 38,714,681 of NC_139717.1, read as the reverse complement.
ATGTTATGCTTTAGCTATTTAAAAATAGCAGATCTACAAGCTCATATCGCGCCACCGAGTGGCGCGATACGAGCTTGTAGGTCTGCTATTTTTCGAAAAAAATAAATCGAAGAGCGACTGACATTTTTAGAATCTGATCTCAGGTCAGAATGGGTTCATCAGACCAGTGTGTCCCCGGCGGAAACCTCGTATGAATCTGATCTCAGGTCAGAATGGGATAATAGAATACAAGTATCTAGAGTGTGCTGACCGCAATGTTACATACCGTACATGTTAGTACCCACACTTTCATACCAAACTCAATACTGATTAATCATCGTTCCTATCATATAAATATCATATTTGCTGAAACAAACCAATATTAACTACAAACTATTTGAACCTGAATCTTTCATATACATGAAAAAGCATGCCCACCCGTATGTAGAAACATTTGATCATGTCGGCACTGTGTTGTAAATTTAGCACGAACAGTATACCACATACTTACAAACCCTGTTGCTAAATCCAATGCTGCAACTACAGCACGTCATTGGGTCTCTTGGACCTGAGATTAGATATTGGGTCTAAGAAATAGGAGTGAAAACGTATTTATAAATGACTTCCCTTTACTAAGCCTTTAAGGAGGGAACTACTTGGCTGAGCATGCATGCTTTCTCTCAGCACCAACTTTGTATCCCATATGTACATCCACGCCTGGGAGTTAGCTAGTAGAGTAGCCTCGAAAACCCAGACGTTTTTAGTGACTTAACAGCCCCACTCAATCAACTGGGGTTTAAGAGTCAGTTATTCAATCAGTAATGGGTATTTGAACCATTGGCCCAAGTTCAAGGTTCTTTGCCAAGTCTTAACGGTAGATTCTATAACCCAGACTCGGCTGAAATTATACACCTGCAGTAACTTCAAAAACACTTTGCTCGTTACTTTCCCTTCGTTTCCAAATCCACAGCTAAGGAAGACGAGATCAAGTGGTTTGCTAGTTTAATCATATTTCATGAATACCAATATAAAACTTCATGTAAAAAAAGAAAAATGATTTTCTGCAACAGCACCATTATGTTGTACTTCAACAAAATGGCCTACCCAATTGCAAAAGAAATGTGTGTGCCCTGATGATGGGCTCAAATCCTCTTAATTCTTGGAAATGGAGACAACTGCCTTGTCTTACTATTGCAAACTGAGTCAAGGTGGAATTCATGACTTTTCTGGATGATAAAGTTACAGCTATTGAAGGATGTGCTTTAATGGCCATGACCTGCTTCATCAATGTGACTATCTTTAGCAGTCCTTGTGCAAAGTTTGGTGAAGATGGAGAAAAAGTGGTTTCTTGGTCAACAGCTGCAGTTTCTTCCTCTTGAAGTCTGTGGGCTTCTTGTACCTGGTGTTCAAGAATAAAAATTCACAAAGTTTCACGATTGCAATTGCACAACGGAACCCAATGAAATAGTCAGACTGAGATGCATTTTAAAGACTGACTTACAACTCGATTACAATGGGACCAGGTTTGATCTCATCCAATTCCATGAAGGCAAAACATTTTGTGCTGGTAAACCTCTTCTTGGGTTTGTAGTGCTTGAATTCAAAGAAGATAGCTGCCCCTGGAAGTTGATTTTATTGAATGAATACATTTTTGTACTGCTGAACTTTTAACATTACATATAAAGAGTTATAAAAAGTCTCTTGAATTATGTTGGCACATACATTTCTCTGGTAAGAGTCTTTGTATAAATATTATGATAAATGTTACAAAGTACCTTTAGGTAGTCTCTCCACATGTCTTTGGATCTCCACATCCATGCTGAAGTGAATGTAGTTGTCTTCCTTTCTGCTGGCCACAGGAGTCTCCTGCACTGGGTTCACATCTACACCATTCAAGTCTGAGGGGACAGATAATGGACAAAAACACTTTATTTAAGAGCAACAACACTGAAACATGTTTTAATTAGTGGAGAGACGATTCTGTCATGATTTAATCCTGTAAGGTAGATTCCAGAGGGAGGGATCTTAACCACTTGAACCCTAGCACCTCACTTTTCTAGGGGAACATTCGCCAGAAGTACATACACATTAATTAACCTAACCATTACACACCATATATGTGCAAAGTGCAGAGAGTGAAAACAGTACCTTTCACACTAATGGTTATGTAAGGATCGATGCATTGCCCAGCATCCTTCAACCCAATTTTGTCGATCTTTATTGTGAGTAGTCCCATCCCAGGCTCTGAAGGTAGTCGAGGCAACAATGTACCTGTAGAGGACAGATTAAAGATAAAACCCACAAACATCCTTTGTGGCATGACAACCTAATGTGTGCATAGCAGAACACTCTTTAGACATTGTAAATTACAGTTATATGGATTATTGACAAATGCCACTGCCAGACACTTAAAATGTGATATTCGTAACGGCTATAAACATTTATATTTTTTACTGAGCTGGTTATATAATTCTTACCAGACAATGGTATTTTTTAATTGATACTTTTGTCTGTTCTGCAAGCCAGAGTTCATATTGTATATTTATATTGTGATTCTGATTCTAAAAGGTACAATCAAAACCCAAATCACATCATGCAACGGCAGATTAATGATAGACGTTGCTCAGTGAAAAGCCATACCTTGCAGAGCTGTAAATGAAGCAGGCGAAGGTAAGCGATGAAGCCATGCACGACACCGACAAAGAGAACAAAGGACAACAATCAAACACAAACAGCCCTCCAAAACAATGTGGGTTCTCTGTTGGCTCTTTTCAACTACAAAATGTAAGCCTGAACCTTCCACAATCTGAAACTTTCGAGAACCTGTGAAGTTCTGTGATGGTTCTTTGTTTATTATTTATGTTTCTATTATAACAAGAACCACCCCTGAATGGGGAGGTAGGTCATAAGAAAATATCAGATCTACTATTTTCGCTATTTTAGAACTATTTTCTCAGGGTTAATAGCACCTCCTGATCAGCTTCTGAGAACCTCATCTAAAACCGAGCTGTATAGCATACGGAAACAAACCCAGAACCTGTGAACTATGTTTCACGGCACGGTTTGCTCAGTTCTTTGTAGTGGAAAAGAGCCATCTGATGGGCTGTGTTGGGCAGAAATGCAGCGCGGTACCCGGCACTCTGGAGGGGAACGCTTCTGGTGACCCTGCTCCTCCTGTGGCATCCTCCTCCTCTTCTAGCTCAAGGTTCTCCTCCTCCCCTGGAGCAAGGATTTTCCTGACAAAAGGGGATGACAAGCTTTATTCTCATGATATCACACCTAAACGCTTTGTACTCTGAGACAACAGACAAATAGAAAAAGTGCCCCTCGGGGCAAAGATCTCCACCAGGCCAGGGCAGGTTGCGGCCTCCTGGTGGCGCTATAATAGGCCAATGTGAAAAGGGTGCCATTTGTTCTTACACCATTGATGGCAATTGGATGATTTGAGGCATTTTGTTCCAAAAATGTGTTTTGCAAAAATCCACCTGTTGGTGGCACTATAACAGGCCAATGTGAAAAGGGTAGGATATATTCCTCAGCCTAGTAGGAAAGTATGTGAAAGATTTCATGTAGATTGCACGCTGCGTTCATGATTTGAGGTTTTTTGTTTCAAAAGGACCAATCCTGCAATCTTTGAAAGCCAATGTTAGCCAATTAGGATGGAATATGAAATATCGGACAGATCTTGAACACATGGCTATATCCTCCAGAATCTGGAGGATATATCCTCCAGAATCTGGAGGATATAGCCCCTCCTGGTGGCGCTATAGGTTCATCGTTGGCATCCAGGGAGTGTGTGTGCAAAATTTGGCATGACCGGGTTAATGGTGCCAGAGATTAGCTGTTCACAGACGGACGGACGGAGTGCAAAACATACTCTCTCCCCATACCTTCTGCCTGGTGGAGACAATTATGCAGTCAGCTATAATGGCAATGGTTTGAGTGGCCCTTTACCTCAATGGCACTGGTTGGACATCAAAAGGAAAGTCTTTGTTGTAGGTCTGTATATTTTGAATAACTATTGGCAAAAGGAGACAACCCTTAGCAAATAAAATGACATATATAGCACAATGGTGATGGAGGTATTAACAGCATACTGAGTCTTACTGGGTTCCAGTTTCTTCAGGTCTTCTAGCTTGAACTCCCCATTTGACTGTGTGCACTATGAATGAGACAAATTACATAAGATTGTCTTATGTAATTATCTTTGGACAAAAACATCACTTCAAAGAACAAGAGCTGCATGTTCAATGTAATCAAAGTCACCAAAACAAACAACAACAAACTCTATTCAAAGCAAAGCATATGAATTAACAACAGCTTATGGTCTCTATTTTATCTGTTTACTTTATGCAGATCTAATGAGACAGTAAAGGGCATTTTGACTATACTGCAACCAGCTGGTTGGCTTTAAAGGGAATACTGGGACATACAAACCTGCAAACTTGCACTTCTCATCTCCAAGCATGTTGCAAACTTCCCTAATGTTTTCTAAAAGAGGCAAATAAACCAGTGCTTAGAATATTGATAATGATCAAACACACACACCTATGTTCTGTTTTTAATAACATATGTCATAAGGTACCTTTTGATCCTCAGTGAAGTCACATGAGTTTGTTGACTGGACCTCTTTCTGTAGATGTCGTGCTAGTCTAGGTGAAGCAGTCGGAAGGTAAATGGTTAGAATATACATGCAGGTCCTATTTTTGGAAATCATTGGGAATCTGACGTGGGTGACCATGTTCTTTGGCGCCCCCTCCTGTTCACAGTGAGAAGGCAGTAGGCAGGCACCGGGCTCAAAATACGGCTGGTAGAAATGTAATTTGTCACTTGTGTAATTTACTAGTTGCCAAACTTGCCACTTGATCACTACTTCAACTGCTTGGTTGTGTATGCAGTATTGACATTGTTACTACTTTATCTGACTGCAGTGCAAGACATTCTTCAGTCTTCACTAGAGATGTAAACCCCACCCATAACAATGAGAGGGTGTGGCTCGCTAAAGTCGCTATTTCTCCTGGACGCGAGGTTATACCATTACCATTTCTCAATAATGAGAAAATGTGGCCTATTCGTGTACTGCATGACGCCTGGGTCCTGGCGGCACTAGTATAGAGGAAGACTAGACACGTCTTTTCCAAAACTGTCCGTGTTGTCCTGTCCATTAGGAACTCTGTTGGACGTACACGTCTGTGAATGAAGTATTACATGGTCCCAACGCTACGGATTGCTATGGACGTGGAGTCGTGGACCAGAGAGCTATATAGTGGGTATCATTGATCCCCCTGCTGCCACATAAACCATGATGGGTTAGGTTCATATATTTAACTGACTAGAACAAAGCCAACTTGGTGAAAATAATCATGCATTATCTGTGTCCTACTACTGGCCATTTCTACGAGTATCCATAGATAAACAGAAGCATCGTGCCTTCTATATCAGTTGCAGGGAGTGTTATTATGATACACATGTTGATTGCAACTTACATTTGGTACTCATCTATAGCCTCCACTAACTGTCCCCAGGAGTCAAAGTCAGTGCCTTTTCTAAAACTCGCATGCCATTTCTGGATGGTCTTGTTGACATCGGACATTTTCACAGGGCGGTGACAGCAACAGGCTGCGCTCTCTCTCTCTCAGGTAAGCATCGCCGGTGGATCTCTGGTTCTACAGCCGCTGCTGCATCGTCTGTACTCGGGTAGCTGCTGTCTGATAAACCGGTGGATGTGATGATGTGATCACCCCCCGACCAAGCCTTTTTATTGACGATATGCACACGGCCGCCATCTTTCCATAGACAGCCCATTCGTCCAAACAGAAAAGTCCTCGTCAAATTCACCAACATTGCAGCTGTTACGGAAAGCTTGAATTATTCTCTATCTGCAATGTGTTAAAAATCCACTGTAGACATGCTCGTTGACTAGCACTCAACACAACAGCCCATGCGTACCACCTGTTTTGAATTTGCACATAATGCAGGAGCAGCAGGAGGTTGCTTTACTGATAACGAGTGCTTCCAAACTCTTGGAAACACTTGGAAAAATAATCATCTGCAAGGAATTTCTTGACAGGAAGTAGTTTATAACATAATTCAAGATTTTTGTACAGCTGCTGCAATGTTGGTGAGTTTGACGTTATTTAATACAATTAGATATGACTTTTCTTTGTGGTTGAATGGGCTGTCTATGGGAAGTTAGCACCCTGCTGGCAAGATGGCAGTCGTGTGCATATCGTCAATTTCTATTCTGCCTGCGTGCTTGCTCACCCGAATGTCGTATCCGGATAAATAAAGGAAGTCCCGCCTACCTACGGGGTTCGATTGTTTTCTATCTAGGCGTCGTCCGAATGGACGGGGCACGGACACTCCTTTCCCCCAAAAGATTAAAGAAAAAAATAGCTATATCTGCATATTGTCATATCAATGACAATGTAAAAAAAATATTGAAATATTATGTTAAGTATGATCAAGTTTCCCGGAATCATTCTCCATTTGTAAAGAACCATACTTTTAGTTTTAGCGCCTCTTCTCCTCAACTCAAGTTCAACCAGAGCAGTCACAGCATTCTCGCGAGAAAAACGGCATAACTAACATGGCCGTCGTTCAACCAAACATAACACAGAGCGGATCATCACAACTTTAGCTGGCCGTGGAACTGTTAGCGCTAGCAGTAATTAATTAGCTGAACATACTTTTCAACGACAAATCACCTCTATTATAGTTAGTAGTAGAATGAGGTAAAATGGACGTTGTGGAACTTGTGGCGTCTAATTCTTCAGCGGGCGAAGACGATGAGAACTGTGAACGTGAAGTGTGTCTGAAACGAGTCGGAAGAAATTCAGAGTGGCTTTTCTTGGTCGACAGCACAGAGGTAAATACAGCTTACTTTCGTTAAACTAAACGTTTATATTACTATAGTAAAAAGTTATTGTTTAGAGTTTACTTGTTATTCTAGTTTACCCATATTGATTGAATCCCTGGTGGCTTTATTGTTTCTATTGTGGTCCTGTGTATTCAATTCATCAAGTATTTACAGGGGTGCATCCATGCTATGTTTTTTAGTTATAACTTTATCCTATCCAGCCACATAATTTCTTTACCTCAGCTCTGAGTCTGTAGTAGAGGGCAACTGACTCTTTCAACTTGGTTTAGCAATCTATCCATAACTAACAAGGAGAGGAAATTCCCTCCCTTCTGTAGGCCTACTAATATATCTGGATTCTATGGTAAATTACGTAATAAGTCAAACTAAGAAGTTTACAACGTGAACCCTAGCAATAGCAATACAATTCCAGTTTTCAGTGTAATTAAAAAATTATGATATGATACATTTGTCCTCTGTCCCGTGTAAGGGGCTAGCCACACCATTTGAGGTACAGTGGTTATGTGTCACCATTTTTATGAATTTGTTTTTTTTATTATGGGACAGATAACTGTTGGACGTGGTCTGAATGTCACCTACCAACTTTTATCTCCAATCAACCCCCTGATGATCTCCAGACTACACTGCACTTTCAAACAGAGGGAAAATGGGCAATGGACAGTGACTGACCAGAAGGTATCTGTATCTCATTCTCATTTAGTGTTTGCTTACCTTAATATCAGACCCTGTCAAGTGAATGTAATCTAAATGTTGCTTACTTTCCCCAGAGTCTCAATGGTGTTTGGGTGAATGGAAAGCGCGTACCTGCTGAGAAACCACATCGCCTACAGATTGGGGACTTACTTCAACTTGGTGTTCCGATAAATGGCAACATCGACTATGAGTACATTCTTAGTTGTCTCCCAAAGAAAGACATTACGCCATACCTTGCAAAGGTATCTGGTGAGAATGCACCCTCCATACTCAAGAAGACTAAGAGAAAATCCAATAACATTTTAGAAGAAACTGAGCCTTCCACCTCATCTAAGCCCAAGCGTTATAGACGCTCTATAGAAGACAATACACCTGACCAGTCTTGCCCAGTAGTAGAAGACCAAGCGAGGGCCAGAACAAAACAATCGGAAGTCTCTTCCTCAAGCAAACATGTCCACGGTATAGATGTACGCTCAGAAGGCACCAGCAATGATTTGGACAGTTTACAGAGGTATATAATTCATTCTAACTGCTGAAAGGCGGTGCCAAGCTTGCAAAATATCTCACAAATACATTTTGTTTACCCTTTTTATTCATTTCTTCATATGTTGTGCCAATTGACATCCATCACACACCTTAATATTATGTATAGTAGGCGTGTTAGTGGAACTCCTACTGTGATAGTAGTATATATATATAGTTTATATGTATAGTCTCATAATGTAGATATTCCACTGTTACTTTCTTAGCTTACGCATGTTTCATGATAAATGCTTTTTTGTGATGTATTCCCATGCTTTTTGTTCTTGCTTAATGTAAATCGCTCTGGATTAAGAGCGTCTGCTAAATGCCTAAATTGTAAATTGTGATCATTAGACTGTTTCTCGACCTTTGGATCTCCATAATGTCTGACTGTAGGTTCAGCCAGAACATCCTGATGCTGCGGGAGCAGGTCGATGACACCCAGAAGCAGGTAGCATCACTGAAGGGCGAGCCACAGCAAGTTGACCCAGTCAGAGGGGAGCAGTTCACTGTGCTGCAGAAACATCTACAGACGCTCACGACCAAGATGCGCAGGATGGAGACGTTGGAGAAGTCCTTCAGTGAGACTACAGTGAGACATTTTTACACATTACGTTTTGACCCAGTAGTACTGTCCTTTCTTTTGTGGTGTTTAGTGGTCATTTATTTAGGTATTTTCTTGTCTGTTAAGGGAATTGAATCTGTAATTATGTGGACAATTTGCCTTTTGATCCATCATCATCCAAAAGGGATTTTGAATTTAAATTATCCTAAACATGTTAAACAATACATGCCGGTTTGTGATCAATTTCATATTCTGCGTACATGCTTTGCCCTCTTATAGTCTGTGAGCCTAATTTGAATAAGAACAATTTTGAGAACTGTCATCCACATGTAATGGGGGAACATTCAAGTTATTAGTCTAGATGTCTTAATGGCTGTTATTTATTCATATGGATCCTCTGGATTTCAGTTTTTCCTCAAACATAAAACAATGCATACATAGTATTTCATTTTACAAATGAAACAATTTGAACCTGTATTAGTGTGGCATGGCATCCACCAGTAGTAGACATTACATTTACTTAAGCTGTGTTTTTGTTCAAAGGCAGAGAAATCACAACAGGAAGAGGATGTTTTGAAAAAACAGCTAGAAGATGCCTTGCAGGAGGTAAACTGAAAATTGCATACATGTTGTGCTGTAGTGATTTTCATCTTATTTTATATTTTATTTTTTGGAATGTTTTATTTTTGTGGCTTTCGCCTTATTTTAATTTTTTTATGGAGGGACAGACAGTAGGCTGACAGGGGGAGAGAGATGGGGGGGGGGGGGGATGACATGCAGTAAAGGCCATCGGGAGTCGAACCTGCGGCACACTGCCAGACTGGATTATCAGCCAAGGTGCCTGGTCCACTGAGCCACGGCCTAGGCCGATTTTCATCTTATTAAATTACTTAAGCCAGGAGGCTGTGAGTTGGTTGGTTCACCAAGTCATGCTGTACATCCTAGCCTAGCGTACTGCATTTGCTTCAGTTGATGTAGATGACTGAAGGGAAAGATGTGCATAGTTGAACTGTGGTGCATTGACAGATGACCTTGTCCTCAGTGTCCTTGAGACAAGATTTCAAATGTATTAGTCTCGTATTGATACAGTAATTATTGAACACGTTATTTTTTGGCTAATCAATAATTCACATTGTTTTCTGTGACAATTGCAATGTTGTCAGATATTGAGTTAGTGATCTAATATATGATGTTTCTGGTGGTGGTGGTGTTATTGAGGACAGAGTGACATACATACAGTTCACGCATGCATACATAAAAGTGACGTCACTGCAGACTATTTGGTGAAATATGAATTGATTAATGGTCATGGATTTGGATTTGTACAGCTAAAATAAAATATTGCTTTGGTTGGTTTACAATTTATTTATTTATTGTAAGTGCAATCTTCACCCAATAGTTTGTAATGTACCAAATGTTGTATAGATGTGCCCTTTATGTAGAATCTATGTACTGTACATAATGTGTGTAATTTCGTAGATCGTATTTGAAATCTTTTCTATCCTTTTTTCAATGCCGATAGCAAAAGAAAGTGATGGAGGAGTTGACCTTCTCTCGACAAGACTTTCAGAAGATCCTGCTGGCCAAAGACAATGACCTTCTGGCCAAAGACAAAGAGCTACAAATGACAAAGGTATGTAGTCTATATATATTTAGTTTTTGTTCTGCCAATTTTATAGTTTAACCTCAGCGGCCTATATTATCTTTTTAAAATATTATAGAAGTGAAGTGCCAAGCTAAGCGTTCTCTACTGACAGTATCAAGGACGGATGAAGACTCGGATCTAACGGTCTTAAAGGAGAATTTCGGACTAGAAGGCTTTCTTACCTTTACTTGTAGTTGTTGCGTCCCCACCAAAGAGGTCCAGGTGTTATTTTGTGCAAAAATGAATTATTGGCTATAAGTGAATTGGCACTAAAAACGCCTGATTGAGGGTTTATGGTAGGGGAAATGGCCAATAATGAGTTTTTGCACAAAATAACACCTGGACCTCTTTGGTGGGGACGTAAAGACTACAAATAAAGGTAAGAAAGCCTTCTAGCCTGATAGTTCTTCTTTAAGAAACCGACCACACCCGCAGAATAAATATTTGCCGCTGCAGCAGCAGTCTGACAAACCACGTTTTGACTCCTCAGGCCTTTAATGAACATTAAATTGTATCCTTTCCCACAGGAGAGAGCACAAGCTCAGAAAGACGAAGTAGTTACCCAAGTGACGGAAGTCCTGGAGAATGAACTTCAATGTATCATTTGCTCAGAGCTCTTCATAGAGGTAAAACAGTCTTTTGTTTTTGATTGTTCCATCACAGCATATTCACACATTGTAGCACATTCCCATAAAGATTACACAGTGATCTAATGTTCTATGTTATTCGATTTATAAAAACAAAAGTAAATCTCTGGATTGTTCCCAGACAGTTTTTGGTGAAATTATATTTGTTGTTTACATCGTTATAGAACAACATATTCTGTGGGTCTTGAAAGATTAGTAGTAAAGAATGCTCAAGAGCTTAATTATGAATTAATTATGCTCCTACAGAATCTGTCTTTTCCTTCTAAATTTACAGAATCTGTCTTTTCCTTTTAAATGTACTCAGAAGAGTGAAGACTGTTAACACAAACACCTCCTTTGTACTGACAATGCTGTGTTTGGACTTCCCTATCTTATAGGCTGTCAATCTGAACTGCGCCCATAGCTTCTGCATGCGCTGCATTGGGGAGTGGCGTAAGAAGAAAAATGAGTGCCCCATCTGCCGAGGAGAAATCCAGTCTCAGACCCGCTGCCTGGCGCTGGACAACTGCATCGAACGCATGGTGGAAAACCTCAGCCCTGAAATGAAAGAGAGGCGTCATGCCTTGGTCGCAGAGAGGAAAGGTAAGAGGAGGTGCGTACATTTTAGATGAATTTGTATTCTACTGTCAACGTGGTTGGAGTAAATAGGCTTTTTGATTTGAGGCCTTTGTGATGTGGATAAATTAAAATGTAATCTTCAAAGTGTTTTATTGTCACTGTCATACACTATATCATTGTCATGCAATACAGCAGGTCGCAGCCATGCAGGAAGTGAAATTCTTGTTGTCTTGCCAGGCCAAAATCGTGGCCGAGGCTCTCCTTCGTCTGTCCATATTTGTTCTGTCGGTCTGTGGACAGCTGATCGACATAAAACTGCACCGATTGTAAACGGATTTGTAAAGTGTCAACGTCATTTCCTTGAGCGTTACTTCTGCCAATATCCCTGCTACTTCCGCCAAATTCCAGCAATCCACATGAAGCCATGCCGTTATTAGACCCCAATTGTTATTACTTTTTTATTCATGTTGGGGACTTTTCACTTCATACCTGAGAGGAAATGATGGTGACTTGGGCCACAGGATGTTATATTTATCCCATTTTGGGGCGGGAACCCCTTTTGGTGTTGGCATCATGTTATGCTTTAGCTATGAAAAAATAGCAGATCCACAAGCTCATAGCGCGCCACCGAGTGGCGCGCTACGAGCTTGTAGGTCTGCTATCTTTGAAAAATCGAAGAACGACTGACACAGAAACATGGCTTTTTCAGAAAACTGTCGGGACGTAGAAGACATTTTTAGAATCTGATCTCACGTCAAAATGGGTTATGTAATACAATAAACTTTCTTCTTTTGTGTGTTTGCCAGCCGCTGAACCGCTGGTGATCCCCGATGAGGACAGTACCCACAGCATCAGCAGTCTGAACGACAGTGATGACGACAGTGTCTTGTCTTTGGACAGTAGCAGCAACTCTGTCATCTCTGTGAACTCTGAAAGCCGAAGATTCCGTCCAGACCGGTTCAGTAATAGTAGTAGTTACGATGACGAAGATGATGACATTGAGGATTAGCCCCCTTTTGTCACCCTTGTGATGGCTCTCAATGACTGGACTGTCTGGAAGTCTCTTTGTAGAGGTTCAATGGCCAAATTATTGTGTCCCATTATTGAAAGTATTTGGTTTCCTTTATTTTTTATTTTTGTAACAGTCATTTTGCCTGTCTTGTTCAAGTTTAGTCTCGCGAGCCAGACTGTTGCCTCCCACAATTTTCAAATGCAAATGCAGCACAAACATCAGAGCCCTCGTTTGTCCTAATATAAATCTAATCAAAGCATATGTCGTAAGTTGCTGCTTAGCTGAAAAATAAATAAGTAAACGAAAATGACGAGCAGATGACTGCTTACTTTCTCTGTGTTTGTGGTGTGTAATAGAGGGTATGCGCGTGACATCATCATATCCGCTACTTTCTGGCCTTGACAACCCATACATCCAAACAGACATTTGATTGCATTAAATGACTTTAAAAGACATTAAATTGACTTTGCCACTCGATGTGCCATTTACTTTATGCATGCGTGTACCCTCTATTTAAGACTATACAGTATAGCATTTGGAGATTGTGGGTTTTCTGGCTACACGAGACTAGTTCACATTCAACAAAGTAAAAACAATAAAGTCTAGTCTGTCAATTTCTGAGGTCAGTCCTTTCCATTGCATGTATGTTTTTGTTCCGAGTGTGGATTGATGAGTCATAGTAAGCAATAGTTTGTCATGCATCAGAGAATTGGTAACATTTTAAAGTTGATCACCTATACACATTTACCCAACCCAAATCATAACTATAATTTGTAACAAACAAATTGCCTATTTCTTTTTATGTGGAAAAAAGACTAGAATCATGTTGTTGAAACATGAAATATATGATGCTTTTTTTTTTTTTTTAAGTGAAACCATAAACTAGAAAAATGTGCTCCTCAGAGCACAGGTCTCCACCAGGTGTTCATGATTTGAGCCTCTGTGACTGGAAATTAACCACAATGTCTTTTTTACAGGAATGTACCATAATGTTTCTGGATTTCAAGATTGTACTATAATAATCCAAACACAAGATGGCGCCAATCAAACAAAAGGACATACACTGTGGGTAGCCATGAGGTAATTGCTCCTTTTTTCATGGGTGTTATTTTTGTTTTGATTTTAATATGGTAAACATTTGAGAATTGTGTGGGTATACTGTAGGTAGTACTTGTTCTGTTTAGCCACCGTGCTCGACTTGTCCAAGGCTTTTCTAAGCTCACAATCGCAACATTTAGCTGCTTTGTGGGTAAAAGTCACAAGTGTCAACAGCTACACTCAATGCGAGCAATCTCTTTACTGGAGTAGGTGTCGTGTCACCTGTCTCTCACAGTTGACATCTTAGAATGGAACTCATCAGTTACTATCCGTCTATCCTTTGGTAATTTCATATTGTCAGTGATGTTGCCTAGCAACTAATGCAACAGTGATAGCACCTTTCCAAACCATGAGGCAAAAGGTAATGCAGGCATTCATAACAGACAGATGGTTGCTCTCCGTTGGCACTTGATTTCCCTGTACATTGTTCTGCATGGCCTCTTTCCAAGCTTCTGAGGATTATAAATCAGGGTGGCATGTATTCAATTTCCCAATACCAAATCTCTTATCGGTATGAAACAGCCGAGCGCTTTGTGAGATATATGACTATGAGCCAATATCCCGCTGTGCTGTATGGCATAAATGGAGAGAGACGTTTGCAGTCAGAATGAACTGCAATCAGCAGTTCTGGTAATTTGGTGTCATTGCATTTTTGCAGCTCTGAATTATCTGTCACGTGCCTTCTGGTTTATTTATTTTTATTTTTACAGTCTTTTATGTAAATGAAGCATTGTATTGGTTCTAGATTTTGCAGTGGTATTCAAACCCAATTATCTTCAGAGTAATGGCTATTATTCAACTGCGGCTATAAAGAGCTGTTTGTCGTTCAGCAAATGAACAGACAGGATCTATCAGGCTACATTAGGCTACATTCCCAAGATGTAGGCTGTAGTATAGAGCAGAATGCAAGGAGGCAGAGTGAGCTTGATGCCTGTGCTCTGGGTGGCTGATGTTATCAGTCCTTAAAAGTTGGAGTGCAAATGATGCGTTTGTCTCTTGTCTGTCACAGTGGTTCTCAAAGTGGGGTCCAGAAGTCCTTGAGGGGGTTCCGGCTTGTCCCCAGCAAAACTAGTTAACATAGCATCAAAATCCTATTTTATTCTTAAGCTGTTCAAAAATAGCTGATCTACAAGCTCACAACATGTCGCTCTGCGTTACGTTCTGAGCTTGCATATCGTCTATTTGTGAAAACTTGGAAATCTTTAACAACACATGTTTTTTTGGAGGTCCCTGGCACAACATGTATTAAGAATGGGCATTCACGACCATATACATATCAATGAGGGGTCCTTGACCTTTACATTAAATTGTTTGAAACTGCTGGTCTATCATGCTGGGTTACATGAGTATGATGATGATGGACTGTATCCGGCCTACAGACAGAGCCTCCTATTTTCAAATAGCCAAAGTATACAGTTCTTAAATGATTAATGTTAGGGTTAAGGGTTGGTTTTGGTTAGGGTTGGTGGTATGTTTTGTAAAAATCGAATTATAAAGAAACAAGTAACTAAAGCTGTCAATTGTAGTGGAGTACAAGTACAAATGCTCCTGCGATGTAGTTGGATTCGAAGTTTAAAGTATAAAAAAATGGAAATACTCAAGTAAAAGTACAGCTCTTGAGTATATGTACTACTTAGTTACAACTTACTTTCCACCGTCTCGTGTTCTTATAATACATACACTATCATGCGACTAGACATGTCCAGCTGAGTTCATTTGAAGTGCTGCACGATTTGTTACATAATTAATTAATGATCCAGTACAAACCCCAATCGTATTACTGCCTTGCGTCACCACTTCAGAGCCAGAACAGAAGAACTGGTAATTCCTATCTTTTCAGATGAACGCATTGTCCTTCCAAGTGAGAGATGCAACTCTTTTCAAATGCTCCTGTTAGGGGTCAGTGTAGCGTGACTGGCCAAGCTGACAGGTCACCTACTCAAACTGTATGCATGAACTATAGTGTTGGCGGAAACGAGCAGTGACGCATAGAGTACCTGCAATACCAACTGCAGGATCACATTGATCAGGGTTGACCAAAAATATCACCCACCCAAACACCGGCCTATAACACACACAACACATCCATATAAAACAATAGTTGTCGTGCTGTAGCTTCCTTTCTTGACTAGAGTAGAAACTAAGGTGTGTAATAAATCAATAGATAGGCTACGATTCTTTATTGATATTTGCTATTTTGAATGTCAACTTTTAAATTTATTATCAAGTCTCATTTGCAGATTCTATATTTGCATATTCTTGCAGTGAATAGGCCTATATACAACCTCGGCTGTAGCCTTGCATGGAGTGATTTCTTATTCTTTCAGATGGACGGTTTCCAAGAAAATAGGCCTGGGCCCATCTGTCAGCTTTTTGACCACAAATGTTCTTCACAGCATGATCAAGCATGACCACACTGCACCATGCCCAACTCACAATAAATGTAATGGCATGAAATAGTGGTTGAGGACACAGCCACGGTCAAGTGTCATGCCTTAATATATAGTCTCAAATTATATTCAACACAACATAATTATCAGACATATGAAAACATTTCAGTGTGAAATCAATGAATATGCTCACCAATTGATATTTTAGGCAGAAATATACTCTGGGCACAGCATTGCTTACCTCGACAAATATGAAAATGTTGGCTGCAAATGTACACTACTTTAATATGTAATCATGTTCTGCTAGGTGTTGAGGGGGTTGGACTACATGCATGACTGCCTGCCACTGAATACATTGTGGTCTGTCTGTTGCCAAGGAGATGGACTCGTAGGCCTACAGTTACGAGCACAAAGCAGATCACTGAAGGTAAAGCACGGCACTCTTCGACAGTTTACAATGACATTGCTTTTGTGTAAAAGGACTAGAGATGATAGTTCACTTCATGTAAATTGTTGCATTTGTTTTTTTGTTTGTTTATTATGTAGGATGCATTGAACATTTTGGCTAAGCACGTTAACGTGGGTGTCTGTGTCTGTAACACCCAGGGCTGTTGCATGCCCTAAATGTTGAATGTTAACCCATTCTGACCTGAGATCAGATTCATACGAGGTTTCCACTGGACACACACTGGTCTGATTAACCCATTCTGACCTGAGATCAGATTCTAAAAATGTCAGTCGTTCTTCGATTTTTCAAAAAATAGCAGACCTACAAGCTCGTAGCGCGCCACTCGGTGGCCCGCTATGAGCTTGTAGATCTGCTATTTTTCAATAGCTAAAGCATATCATAATGCTAACACCAAAATTGGTTCCCGTATAGAATGGGTTAAAATGTATTTTACTTTTACTGTACGTTTTCAGAAGGAAAACACACATAGCACCAGTAAATGTTATATTAAAACATACTCAAGTTAATTTAATATGCTGTTCAAATTTTTATTTCATGACGGGGAAATTAAGTGGCAGAAAATCTGGATTTTCTGTCCTCAGAAGAATCCATGAACTGAACAATGTCGAAGTCTCCTTCTCTGGCGGACCTCAATCTCCACAGGAGGATGAGGAGGATCATTGCTGAAGATCCACAGTGGTCCCTCGTTGTAGTGCCTCTTTTATCAAATCTCTGCCTGCAACAAATTGTGAGAAATTTTGAAGGTATGCTTTTAATTTCATTAGCATCATTACACACCCACCAATTATGTTACAATATACGATGTAATTGGCTTTCATATGCATACTGTTATTACAGAAAAGCCCATAGTTGAAGAACTTCTGCCTGGCCATAAAGACTATGTGCTGGAGAAATTGTCTCCTGTTCTGCCCCTGAATGTGACGGCCAACCTCATAAGTGATGAAGGCTATTGGCAGCGATGCTGCAAGGAGCGCTGGGACGTGTGCGATGTCTCTCGATATGGCCACAGCTGGAAACAAATGTTCTTTGAGAGGCACCTGGAGAAGATCGTTGAGCTCTTCATCCCAGGCGTGACGGACCCAAAGACGGTTCTGGACATGGTCCCGCTTTGTATGAACTATGTAAAGAGGCTGGACATTTCGCAGCTGCTTCCGCCTATTAAAGAGCCCCTGCAGAAGACAGAAGAAGAGGAGGTCTCAGACTCTGCAAGTGACGGTGGCTCAGATGGGCCATCTGTCGACCACTTTGACTTTGGCATCTTGCTGGACAAGCTGACCAACCTGGAGGAGCTGCATTTGGTGTACAAGGTCAAAAACTGCGGCATGAACTTTGAGTGGAATATGTTTGAGATCACCATGCGAGACTGCGAGTCTCTGGCCAAGGCCCTGAAGTCCTGTAAGACTTTGAAGGTGTGTGTGTGTGTGTGTGTGTGTGTGTGTGTGTGTGTGTGTGTGTGTGTGTGTGTGTTAAGCCACACTGTCCTTAGATGAGGTGCCCAAATCCTGTTTTGTTTTTTTCTTCCAGTTTTATAAATGTATGTATTAATGTAGGCACAATTTACAATTATCATGGAATTATATTGTGGCACCAGAAGCACTACCACCTTGTATAGACGAACTGCCTCCTTCAAAAGATGTCTTTGCATATAGTGCTGTCTTTGTTAGTGGTCATATTTAAATATATACTGTATGTATATGCATATGTGTTAAACCCAAAGAGATAAACTTTGCATTGAATTCAAATAGACGCTTTGTACTGTACAATATTTAGCTAATCGCTATCTGGTACAAAGCATAAATATGATACTATTCCCATAGGTTCTGAGACTCCACCAAAGCAAGGTGGGGGATAAACAATGCAGACTGCTGGTGAACTACCTCCTGGATCACCCCTCCCTGATTGAGCTCGACTTCTCCCACAACCTGATAGGGGACAAGGGAGCCAGAGCCATCGGAAAGCTACTAAACAGGAGTCAACTGGAGACGCTGAACATGTGTAACAACAACATCGGGAGCCCTGGAGCCCAAGCTATCGGCTACACCCTGTCCAAGAACTGTACCCTGCACTCCCTCAACCTGTGCCTGAATCGTTTGGGAGATGAGGGGGGCCAGGCTATCGGCCAGGCCCTACTGAAGAACAGCACTCTGCTCCACTTGCATCTGAGAGGCAACGAGATGACGGAGGCCACCGCCTCTGTCTTCTCCCAAGTCCTGTTTCAGAACAACAGTCTCAAGAGTATAGACCTCTCCTGCAACAGACTGGGCATTGTAAGTTCACGCATGCACAATTTCTGGTCTCCAAACTTTGGAAAGGGAAATATGGCTATTCTTGGTTATTCTTCAGAATGATCGTGTACAGTAACTATAATAATAACATGAACACGAAACATGGAAAGCAGCTGAATTTGCCCATACATGTTCCACTACAATATCATTCAAATCTCAGCTTCAACTCCCTCTCCCACTAACAAGTGTAACTTCTTCCCAGTTTATCATTATGTTTAGAGGTTCCATTGCGACTAGATTTGAAACACAGCACCATCGGTCTCGATTAATCTCTCAAATTACTATTAAAAAACACAGTTCAGGATATTTTGTTACATTAATGATGATACTAGAGCTACCCCTATACGCTATGGGCACCCATTTTGGTGTTGGCATCATGTCATGCTTTAGCTATTGAAAAATAGCAGATCTACGAGCTTGTAGGTCTGCTATTTTTGAAAAATCGAAGAACGACTGACATTTTTTTAAATCTGATCTCAGGTCAGAATGGGTTAATAATGAAACTGTCAGGATGTAATAGACATTTTTTTAATCTGATCTCAGGTCAGAATGGGTTAAGCAGTATCACCTGGCCTGAGTTAAACTAAGACTGTGCAGGGTGTGACTGTCTATCGATCTGCACACAGGATAAATTCAGCCACCACTACACACACTCAGGAGAGAGCCTCTGTCATGACATTTCCAGCTTTTCCTCGCTTGCGTGTGTGCGTGCGTGCGTTCGTGTGTGTGTGTGTGTGTGTGCTCGTTTATCACTGCGGCGTGATGTCATGTCATGTAGTTTTTGGTGGTCATCTTATCACCTGAAACTAGTAGTATTAAAGGACCACTTCACCACTTTTCAACCTATCTTCATATAATAGGTCCTCACTAATAATCATGAAAAAATGGCACGATTTTTTTCCACTCAGTCTGTGTCTCATAGGACGGCTGTGGGCAGTTTAGAAACCGTCTTCCAGTGACATCATCATTAGGCAGCTTTTTTTTAAACAAGTTTTTACAAAAATATTTAGATTTTCATTATCGTGAGAACGATGGCTTCCATTTCCGCATTGCAACTTTTCAGGACTAGAAAGCCTGCAGTTTCTATTAGCTTGTATTCCCCATCGATGATGTCACTGGAAGACCGTTTCTGAACTGCCCACAGCCCTCCTATGAGACACAGACCGAGTAGAAAAGAATTGCACCATTTTATCATGATTATTAGTGAGGACCTATTATATGAAGATAGGTTGAAAAGTGGTGAAGTGGTCCTTTAAGGCCTTAACACACCTAGTGCAGCCCATAAAAAGAGAGCATGTATAGTACAGCAAAGTGAGCAAAGATGCTCCGAAGCACAAGGATTTCTCAATTATTCATTCATAGAAAACATGCAGTAATGGAAATTTGAGTAGGTGTTTTGTTTTCCCACGGGAGACAAATATGGATGTCCGTCCCCCCCCCCATCTCACGATCACTGCTCATCAACATTGTACAAGTTGTACACAGGGACTGTGAGTGAGTAGATGGTCACTGCAGAGGATCGGAAATCACCCACGTTGCAGAAACGCCACATGCAGTGGCATCAATATCCTCGACCTTGGTGTACTCACTGCGATAGAAATGTGTGTCTCACTTCAGTAAAACAATGTCCACAGACGGGAAAGTGGACGGTACATAGGTTATAGTAGTAGTACGGTACATTGTTGTGGATGGTCGGGTATCAAGACCCCGAAACACCTTTTGGCACCGTCTTTCACTGCATCAAATGTGAACATGAGTCACCTCCAAAAAACTCAAGTCTCTCTCTCTCTCTCTGTGTAGGATGGAGGTAAAGCTCTTGAAGAAGGCATATCTCACAACACCAGCATCATAGAATGTGACATCCGTCTCACAGAGGTGTGTCAGGAAAGTGAACACAGCATCCGCCAGGTGGTTCGTAACAACCAGGATAGAGTGCGCATGAGACGGGCACAGGATGGCCACACCAAGTAGATAGACTAATCAAACTAATGAGCATCGTATGCAATACAAGACCCGTCTTTGCACCTATATTATTCGTCACTGTTCTCTGTCGATTTGCTGTATAAAAAACATTAACTCTAAAACTATAATAATAATTAACCCAATTTGTTATAATAAATAGTTCATGGTGCTATTACAATAAAAGCATATAAAGGAAAGTGAGTTTAGCACTAAAATGTGCAGTGAAACCATACATTGGCCTGAACATGGATGGATATTACCCAAATCACTAAGAACATGGATGGATAATTTGGAAATGTAAACCCAAATCACAAACAAGCCCCGGGCCATTGGTATTACACCAGAGCCTTCTATCAAAGAGTTGCGTCACCTCCGTTCTCTTCATCGGGCGAATCTTCTACATAGACTTCAAAGATTTACGGAATGTTTACGGAATGCACTGGAGTCTATGAGCGTTTGTCACTCATTGATGCAACTCTCTAGTCTAATAGAAGGCTTTGTTATAGGCCTACACTATGAAAATAGAGAACACATTAATTATATTTTATCACAGTGGTTCTCAAAGTGGGGTCTGGGGACCCCCAGGGGTCCTTGAGGAGGTTCCAGAGGTTCCCAAGGGAAATTGGTTTACCATCAGTTAATCCGTTTAACCGAAGGAAAAAAATGAATCTTTCCGAAATATTTTAACACAATGTTTGTATGGGGGTCCCTGGCACAAAATCTTTTCAGATGGGGGTCCGTAGCCAAATGTGTGGGTGTTTGACATGAAAGAGATCAGGATCTATCAAACCTGTGTATTACTAAATATTATGTACATTCCAACATGTTTTAATTATGTATATAGATGCAATTAATTGCATCTGGTAGCAATTGTCATGACAGTTTATGACTGATTTCACAGTTTGAGTTTATTGAACCTTTTTTCAACTTACAATACACAAATCAAGGCAACATTGTGGTAGTGTCGGTATAAATAAGAAATATTACTTAATATCTATTAATAGTTTAAAACGGTTCCTAGTCAGCAAGAAAACATTTTTGTTTATTTACATGTTTCCTGACTGTAGATATTGTTTTGCAAGAATAGCAATAACAATAGTTGTTTTTTTGTCTGTATGATTACAGAAATGTTCTATAGCCTAGTTTTATGGACTGATTTAGTTTGAAGCACATAGAGCAGTGGTTCCCAAAGTGGGGTCCAGGGACCCCCAGGGGTCCTCGAGGGTGTTCCAGGGGGTCCCCAACTAAATTATAGCTTGGAACGAAGTGGACCCATAGGTCTGTAACTCTGAGAGTGATACAAATGGAACCAAATGTACACTCTCAGAGTTAAATTAACATAGACTTTACAATATAAATTAGGGTCTCAGAGATGAAAAATAAAACAAATGCCATTAAATGGGGGTCCGTAGACTAATGCATGTCAAACTGGGGGTCCTTGAAATTAAAATGTTTGAGAATCACTGCTAGAGCCGTACAATTCTTTTCTAATGGGTCATATATTTTTCAAATGGGTGTCCGCGGGCTAATAAATGTCAATTTGGGGGTCCTTGGCATGAAAAAGTTTGGGAACCACTGACAGAGTATTGTGACAGAATATTGATTACCAGCTGTGCCTCACAGAAATACGCTGCATGACTTTCTGTATGTGATTATATTAGAGTTACATAATTGCAAATAAAACCTTTTATAATTAAATTGCAGCGCTGACGGCTGAATTGACCAAATCCCAAGAGGCTATAATTACTTTGCGGCCAGAGGGAAAGGCTTCTTGTATATATACTCTGCTGTACTTCAAGTTGCATGTCATAAAAAATATCAACCATTTCAGATATTGAAATCCAAAAAGTTGCTGTGTCGGCACATTTTATATTCATTGATGAACTAAGCACGAGATACACATTTACAGTAATTGTAACCTCACACCTGATCTAATTCCATAAAATATTTTATACAATATAAATGAGCCTCAAAGCATTCTGGAGTGAAAGTACTGTATGTTACAACCTAGTCTACTTTGTACATATTAAGAAGGATTTGATGATCTCTCGGCGTGACAAACTTGATGTGGGGGTGTGGCTGCCCATTGGTCCGGCGGCCCATTATTCTGAAGTCCCAATTTTCTGAAAAATGTTAGGTTAGTCTAAGGTTTGGGATACGAATAGAGTTAGGCATAATTATAATGTGCCAATATATGGACCAATGATACTTAATGGGCCATTGGACTAATGGCATGGCACCTTAACCTTAACAGTCATCTATGGAGGAAAAAGAGTGTGTTGTGAATTTTCCAGTCATTACTATATGGAATATCCCAGTTTTTGTTCTTGTTGCCGCAGTTGTTTGGTAGACATTGCACTGGTAAACAATAGCTCTTTCCCCCCCAATTGCGCATCTGAAGCCTTGCAATTGAGTCTTTAAGAAAACAGACTTTTGCTCTCTAAACAGTAGTGGTTGATAATTAATGCAGATGTGAGGATAATAGTGTTTAACAATTACCTTGCCAAAAATACATGTTCATTCAATACCTCCTTTTAATAGCTGAGGTAGCAATACACAGACTGTGTTTTGTTTAATGTTGGCCTTTAGCATCGGTGGATTGATTACACTCGAGTTTCATGTTGCCAGGAAGTATTTAAACAGATTTTAGCCAACAATCTCGTTTGGTTTCTTGTTGCTTGTGAAAATTGCTGATATGAATTGCGAGAAAGAAAAAGTTGCCTGATGCGTCACCTGTTTTAGACCACAATCACTCAAAGAACACTGTAAAGAAAATACCTTTGTTCTTTATCTCTAAAGTCGAGACTGGAGAGGATTTGAGGACGTTCTGTCAAACCCATCTTCCATTTGTCTCAGAACCTTTAATCTGCTAAATGCTAACCATCCGTATAATATCTATAACATCAGCAAGTGTGATTGCGAGTTTTACTTCATTTATTCCATGATCACAAACATTCACTTGAATTAGTACACTGTTGATCTGTGTTCTCAATAACCTTTTCTATAGAGAATGTGTGCATCTTTGTCTCCTAAATATTTACTCTAGAATAGGCGGGAGGAGTTGTTGGAATGTTGAAGGTAGGAATGATATAAAGCAGAACATAGTGACAAGCCTAGCGCTGACTGCTATCCTGAGTTATAGTGGGGTTCCGTCTCTATGTTAAATTTAGTTGTCATTTACAACTCATGTAAAAGTTTCACTTTCAGTACTAATTTGAAGGTGAGGGTCTATAGAACCATTTTGGTTCGAGTGGCAATCACCAAAATAAAATAATTGGCCTATAGGGGGCGTAGTCAGGTGCCAACCCCCATCAGCCCTACCAAAATATGTAAACTGTTGTAACTTTTGATTAAATTATCCAATCTGAACATATGATATATGTATGGATTCACAACCAGGAGTAGCATTTGGTAATTAAACCTTATTAGACATATAATATTCGTTTCAACCCAGTATTTGTGTATATCCACAAAAATAGCAGGAAAAACGAGCTAAAAACTAGTAGTGGGGTCCCTAGACAGACCGTCATTTACAACTCAACAAAAGTTTAACTTTCACTTCTAATTTGTAGATAATGACATATAGAACAATTTTAGTTCGAGTGGCAAGTCTACAAATTTAAAAAAATATATATTTTTGCCAAATTTCCAAAATGGCCAAAATCGGAATTAAAATGTCTTAATTTTCTTATATTGCTGTTTCTTCTTTGTTTTTCTTGCTATATCAAGTTAATCCTGCGTGAGGAATCAACTGGATTTCAAATATTAATGTTTTGAATAATCTGATATAGAAACAAAATAAAGATGGCTGCCAATGTACATTGAATTACTACATTACGCCTAACTTCTATCCTGTTGAACCTAGAATGGTGATGTTGGTGCCTATACCTATGTTATCATGAATGACTAATTGTATAAAAACAAAATACATATAATAGGACAATATATAATATTTCACACAAATGAGACAATGCAGTACATAATTATGTGGGGAACTAAAGTTAGATATTGGAATATAATACACCACTCCTGTGTTATATTTGTTTATTTTATTTTTTTAGTTATACTATGTACTGCCACTATAGGGGTCAGAGTAGCAGGTGTGTCTTAATTGTTATGTTCAGACTTGGTAGCTTGTTAGTTATAAGACTAAGCATACTGCAGAAGAGCATGAGCTGCACTGATTGCTCTCTTGTGGTATTGATATTTTGAAGGTAAGCAAAAAAGTTAAACATGTCATGAAGGATCCTAAAGTGTTTTTTATGAATATGGATAGTCATGTGGGATAAGTGGCCAAAGTACTACATCCCAATAGTATGAGCTAGCATTAACCAAAGTAGCCTGTAGCTATAGCACAGGCTAAAACTAAAGGCTAGCTACAGTATAGCAATTATGCTGAGGAAGAAATTGTGTTTTCATTATTTTCATTATTATTACAATGGTAAATGTGAATGTAGCTATATGCACTGCTGACTGTTTTCTTGTATCTATTAATATGTTGAGGCAAACTGTTAAATACAAAAGTTATATAATAATATAGTAATATAATATTTTCTATATTTTTTCATGATATGACCCCAACAGAAAACTAAACCTGGATAAAGTATTTGTCTGTTATGGCTGGGACAACGAAATGGCAGTTGTGCATTTTGTGCCAAAAGCAAACTGAGGAAAGACTTGTTTGCCCTCTTGCAAATCCAGTTGCCAGTCGTAGAGAAGGAACTGAACAAGTCTGAACAATTAAGACACACCTGCTACTCTACCCCCTATAGTGGCAGTACATAGTATAACTAAAAAAAGTAAATAAACAAATGTAACACAGGAGTGATGTATTATATTCCAATATCTAACTTTAGTTCCCCACATATGTACTGCATTGTCTCATTTGTGTGAAATATTATATTGTCCCATTATATGTATTTTGTTTTTATACAATTAGTCATTCATGATAACATAGGTATAGGCACCAACATCACCATTCTAGGTTCAACAGGATAGAAGTTAGGCGTAATGTAGTAATTCAATGTACATTGGCAGCCATCTTTATTTTGTTTCTATATCAGATTATTCAAAACATTAATATTTGAAATCCAGTTGATTCCTCACACAGGATTAACTTGATATAGCAAGAAAAACAAAGAAAAAACAGCAATATAAGAAAATTAAGACATTTTTCAAATAAACATAATTCCGATTTTGGCCATTTTGGAAATTTGGCAAAAATATATATATTTTTTAATTTGTAGACTTGCCACTCGAACTAAAATTGTTCTATAGGTCATTATCTACAAATTAGAAGTGAAAGTTAAACTTTTGTTGAGTTGTAAATGACGGTCTGTCTAGGGACCCCACTACTAGTTTTTATCTCGTTTTTCCTGCTATGTTTGTGGATATACACCAATACTGGGTGGAAACAAATATTATATGTCTAATAAGGTTTAAGTACCAAATGCTACTCCTGATTGTGAATCCAATAGGGCTGACCTCGATTAGTCGAATAGTCGACTAATCGATCGGAACGGGTCTCAGTCGACTGACCACCTCATAGTCGACTAAAAAAAATACATATACAAAAAAATGTATATAAAAATACAATATTTACAAAAATATACAAAAATATTGTATTATTCCACTAGGTCTGTGGGGGACATAAACACATTTGAACATTCTGACTGTTCAAATCTCCAATGTGCATCTGGAGTGTGTCTGCCTGTGTGGCAATGTGCCACTGCCTGTGACTTGAATCGCACAGTGTGCTGGCCTGATAGACTCCAGAATCTCAATCTCACCTGCTGTGCTCAATCTGGCTAATGACAAGCCTCTCAGTTGTTAAAAAGAAAGATTTGAACAGTCAGAATGTTCAAATGTGTTTATGTCCCCCACAGACCTAGTGGAATAATACAATATTTTTGTATATTTTTGTAAATATTGTATTTTTATATAATATTTATTAGTCGACTAACAGCTAATTTATTCATCTATCAGTCGACTATACAAATCCTTAGTCGGGGACAGCCCTAGAATCCATACATATATCATATGTTCAGATTGGATAATTTAATCAAAAGTTACAACAGTTTACATATTTTGGTAGGGCTGATGGGGGTTGGCACCTGACTACGCCCCCTATAGGCCAATTATTTTATTTTGGTGATTGGCACTCGAACCAAAATGGTTCTATAGACCCTCACCTTCAAATTAGTACTGAAAGTGAAACTTTTACATGAGTTGTAAATGACAACTAAATTTAACATAGAGACGGAACCCCACTATTATGGGATTTGCATAGATGTGCTGTGAGCTGTGGAAACAGACAGACAGAGACCGATAGTGTCTGTCTTGTCGGTTTTTGGTTTTGTTGGATTAAGTGTGAGGTTTGATGTCACATTTATCAAAATGTTCAGCATGTTCTTCTGTTATTGCTCTCAAGAGATTCACCATCTCTATACAATACCCCACACATGGAAATGGAATGTAATGAGTACAACCAAATTGGTTACAAGTTCGCAATTTGGTAAGACCAGTATTAATCTGATCTGACCGCAATCAAGAGGACTGAGTTTAGAAACACTTTGCTCTGGGTGGAACAGAAGGTGATGTGAGGAGGCTCTGTGTTATTCAATCATCCATATATCCATGCATCATCATGGATGTAGTTGACACATTTAAGATTCATATCAGGGAATAATTCAGAACGTTTCAGAACAGAAATCTCTAATCTAAGAGAAAACTCTTAATTTTACTGATGAATGTTTGTGTTGGCGCAGTGGTTAACATATTCTGATCTGTAGAAGGTTAAATGCTTATTCACTTTAAATAATTTCAACATCTACTCATGCTTTTGTGTGTCGTTTTTAAATAGCTTGATTCAATATATTGATGTTTGATATTAAATTGATCAGACACGCCCCTCAACTAAGCCCATTCAACTTCAAACTCTGTATGTTTTATGTCTCTCCCAACGGAGAGAGGTAATTGCAACAGTGTGTCTAGTGAACAGTTTGGTGTATGGTCTACTTTAAATAACTTTATTGACATTGTCATTTGTCAGCTACTGTAGTAGGTGTCCAAACTCACACCAAAGTCGAAGTCTCTCAACGGAGAAGTAGCAGGACCTCCATTACAGCCACCTCCAACCTGCACTATGTGGACCACTATGTGGTTGGAGGTGGCTGTAATGGAGGTGGTACAGTATGTGCTAGTTACATTATATTGCATTAACATACTCTGTCATGTTAAAATTATTCCCAGATTGCGGCTTTAACCCATTCTGACCTGAGATCAGATTCTAAAAATGTCCTCTACATCCTGACAGTTTCATTATTAACCCATTCTGACCCGAGATCAGATTCTAAAAGTGTCTTAGGTTTTTCAAAAATAGCAGACCTACAAGCTCGTATCGCGCCACTCGGTGGCGCGATATGAGCTTGTAGATCTGCTATTTTTAAATAGCTAAAGCATAACATGATGCTGACACCAAAATGGGTGCCCGGTCAGAATGGGTTAAAACAAAACTGTGACTGGAATGACAATGACAAGGTCTGTGACTGGAAGGACAAGAAGGTTCAACGTATGTCATCCCATGACATGATGTTTATTTTTAGCTGTTTAGAAACATCCTGATGTAATCATCGGATGTGACATGATCAGTGGCTGAGTGCAGGCCTCTCTGCCTATTTGGAGTCTGTTTGATGGCTTGGTGTCTCCGGCTGGCTGTGTGATATGCATCAGCGGCAGAAGCTGTGGCAGCCACATGGCTGACTGTATGAGAGCAGTAAGGAGGAAAACACAGATTAAAGGTCCCTGCACACTGGACACGTTTTCGGATTATTAGCTGCGTTTTTCCGTCGGTTTTCCGAAAAACACGCCCAGTGTGCAACCACCTTTACAGTTGTCAAGGTCTATGTATTGCTACAGTCCTATTAACAGTTTTCATCACTGCCATATTGTCTGCTACCATCATTCTTGAGGTAACAAGAAGACTCGCCCCGTTTCTGTTTTCCTCCCAGAATTTTCCCCAATGTGAGGGGTGGGAGAGGCTGGACAGCAGATGGCTGGACTTTGAATTTCTCTAACTATAAACTTTCATGACAGCAGACAGCCTAAGTACAAATATAATTTATGAAAATCTACTACATTGAAGTCTGTTCACAGAAGTTGTTGTAGGATATGTGGGGATTATCTGACGAGGTACCATTTGAGGGGGCAAAACCTTACATATACTAAATAATACTAAATTGTTTATAGGGTCAATATAAGTAAAATAATATAGCCTTTCTACAGGAGTATCTTTTTATATTTTTCCAAAAAGAATACAAACAGCCAATAGCATATTACAAAGTTATCCCCCTCACTGGTGACAATTCCGGGAGGAAAAACGGGCAAGCACCGGGTCGAGTCTTCCGGTATTCCATTCTAGACCATTAGGTGTATTGACCCTAGACTAGAGGTCAATGTACTTCTAATTTCTGTGTTTGAATGGCTGTTGACATGACACTGCAGGGCATGTACTGTAAGAAAAACTAGTTTAGGTAAGAGGTTGGGTTATTAGGCACTTAAATAAAGAGGTAGACTTAAGTAAAGATATTGCCTTTAAATCAGCTGTGTTGACATTGTTGCTATTATTAATATTATTATTAGAGTGAGTTTGTTTTAATAATTGTTCCAATATCGACTGTACAGAAGTTACAGTTTATAAAGATAACAAAAGAAGAATTGTGACAGTAATCTGAACAGATGTGTCTCATGGATTTGTTTGATGTTCTCGTGTCCTTTAGGCCTCCTGCAATAAATTATTCAGTGACCATCATGTTACTATATTTAGAGAGCCAGGGAGGATAGTGTCATTGAAAGCATCTGATTACCAGGTGATTTTGAACGTTATAGTAATGCAACAACTGATTTCCTCATATAATTTCTCCGAGCACATTCAGTCTTTAAAGGAGCAAATTAAGTTCCTTTAGCATCGAAATCTTCAATATGCAAATAAAGTAAAATGTTTTATGTTTTATTACAGTAAAGGTCTAGGCATATGAATGTGTGTTTTTCCTTGTGTACAGGTTTTGTGACACTGTAGATATCCCGCTGTCTGTAAATATGTAGCATGTGAATTAATTACTTCACCATATTCCAAGGGAGTCAACCCTTATTTGAGGTTGTAATTACAATGCTGTGCAGAGAATTGTTGGTCATATCTTTGCGAGGAGTTTTACTGAATACAATGATATAGTTTAGTCAAATATGAAAAGCAGTTGCTCCTACTGAGGCCCTCGACTAAGTTCTATAACAAGCAGACACAGTTATGGCATTCACGATTTCACGGTGGGATGTTTGTCCCCTTTGTATTCCGTATATGTCCTGTATTGGTAGATATTGCAGGACAGTAACATGATACTGTAATTACCAAATTAAACTGGTGTGAAGTCAGAACTGTAATTTCTCCAATCGGTTAAGTAGAGAGCCACGTGGTCCTTCAAAGTTGGAGACTGTTTCAAACCTCACTCATAAGAGCATTGTGTCAATTGCCCCTGGCTTTTTGAAAGTACTATGTTTTCTGACACATATTTCTAGATTCTTCCATTGTCGACTATTCATACCTTTGTGAGCGACTTCTTGTGAAAAGGTGGAGGAAATCATTTCTTCATGGGTCACTGAGCCACCTCAATAGTGAAACGACAGGAAAAGGCTCATCCTAGCCTGCCCCTGGTGAAAAGAAAAAGGTTCTCAACCAGTAAACCTCTTCAGGGAAGAGGGTTTATTATATTCCATTTATTATATGTCAGCAGTAGAAGCTGTGGGTCATAGCGAGGTCTCCGCACAGGAGCCGTTCCTGTGCAGAGAGCGATGGTCATGGTTGAGGCAGCCTTCATTGCGATGTACAATGAGCACAGGGAAGCAGAGTGCGTCCTGGTAAGCTGGAGGGCTTTCCTCGCTAGCCTGCTGGCCTGAAAGGCAGCGAGTGCTCTCGGTGGGGCGCGATTGTTCGTTCAGGCTCCCACTGCTCCTCCAAAGGCAGCTACGCCTGGAGCCATACAGGCGGCTCAGGGAGAAGCGACTCGAACTGAAGGGGATTCGTGGGCTGCCTGCGTTGCAAATACTAAGGGCGCTACGGGAAAAGATGGAGGAGCTGCTGATGGTGCGGTGGCAGCGTTCACAGTTCTGCCTGTAGCTGCCGTAGCCACCGCACGCAGCGTAGCCATTGCAGCTCCCTGCGATCTGGGTAAGGTCCATGAGAACTGCCTCAGAGTAGCTGGGCACCAGCTGCTGGTTGGAGCGGATGTGCCACTCCAGCTCTGTGCTGTCGATAGTGTTGACCCGTGGGATACTGCGGCGGCAGTATGGCCGCTCCTCAGATGGGGTTGTGGGGACGTAGTCGAAGCCGAACAGCTTCTCCACATGGTAGTGTATGCAAGCGGTGCGGTACTCTGTCAGCACCCGCAGAGGCCAAGAGAGGGTGAAAGTGGCCACTGCCCAGAACACGGACTTGGTCACGTACCAGGGGAGGTCATTGGGGTCAGAGAAGGCAATCATGTACTCCTTGAAGTCTACATTCTTCAGGTGCATTCCCTCGCGGGCCTCCATGTAGTCGTCCAGGCCCTCGTTCTCTGTGAAGAACCTGGCCCGCTGCGTCAAGTACGAGTTCTCAGACTCCACGTTGGCGAAGCTAAAGCACTTGGTGAACCTCATCCTGGTGACGGGGAAGCTGTCCAGGCCCAGCAGACGCTTCGAGATGTCTTTAACTCCGCAGTTCCCATAGTCGAACTCCGCCTCGGCCACGTGCGTGTTGACGCGCTCGTGGTAAACCTGCGTGGTGGTGTAGGCGTCTCCGTTGCGATAGCGCGTCACCTGCCGCGTCCTCCTGACATAGTGGTAGCTGATGGCCTTCCACCAGATGCAGGGCGTGGCCTCTTGCATGCGATGGATGCGCTCGGTCACGCTCTCCACGTCCACTTTGTGCTGCAGCTCGTTCCTGCTGTGGCAGTGCCAGCACTCGACCAGGTAGACCACATAGAGCATGACCAGGAAGGCCAGAGGAATGTAGATGTAGCCGTTGGAGCAGGGACTGTCGTGGTACATCATAGACTTTCCCTTGTAGGCGCTGTCGAAGGAAAGGCGCGTGACCGTGGTCACCTGGCACCAGACCATGGCCCCGACACAGCCGTACATCAGCAGGGAGAGCAGCAGGCACTTCCAGTGGATTTCCCTGCATAGAGACTTAC
Source organism: Protomyctophum parallelum (assembly GCF_964188405.1). Taxonomy (NCBI): domain Eukaryota; kingdom Metazoa; phylum Chordata; class Actinopteri; order Myctophiformes; family Myctophidae; genus Protomyctophum; species Protomyctophum parallelum. Next base: position 38,682,757 of record NC_139717.1, on the reverse strand, counting down.
GTAGGGACTGTTTCACTGGCTGCAGCTGCACACGAGCATAGAGGAAACACACCCCACACACACACACACACACACACACACACACACACACAGTAAAATACTCAGTTAGTTCATTTGAACTAATCGAACTACTCAAATATGTATCTTCAAAATGAAATGTATAGGTTTATTGGCAGCAATAATTGACACCGTAACCTTTCAAAAGAGTACTCATCAAAAGCTTTTAGCTTAATCGATGACCTGAAGGCACTTACTGAACAATGCCCTATTGTCATGTGAATGAATCATTCTCCCATTGGCAATTGAGGTGGGTAGGTTTAATGCTATTATTTATGTATTTATTTATTTATGAATGAGAATGACTGGCTGACTTATTTTTTTTACATGTTATGCTTTAGCTTTCAGTGTCGGTGTAGAGACAGGACACCAAGAGCAGAGAGAGAGGAGAAACATGCAATATGACATGGGAGTCAGATTCGAGCCTGGGTCCTTAAGCCCAAACCACACCAATGATACACCATACAAGTCCTTGCAACATGCAACTAAATTATACTTGGAACCATTATGCAAGGAGTTGCATTGGTGTGGTTGACATTAAAACTGTTTTGTAGCGAGGAGTTGCAACTAGTTGCAAGGAGTTGCAACTGGTGTGTTTTGGGCTTTAGGCTTATAAGGAGCATGATATGATCTGTGCACTACTACTGGCTGCATGGGCAGTGGGGTACCCCCATGTTTACTCTTTTATTGAAAAGTCAGAATCCAGTGTTATTTTGGTTACGGGAGGAAGACATGGCAGAATGACTGTTTAGAGAGAAAGCTTTTACATGAACAAACATAGGGTATTATTAGGTAAAGCATGGACAGTGAGACAGGAGTATATGTTTGAATGCTTAAGTCTGTCTAATTATGATCATGTAGACTAGGTGTATTTGTATGAGCTGATGGCTGGCTGTGTTGGTACAGTTTTTATCATTTATATGCACTTTAATGAGTACTGTTTAAAAGAACTTTGCTGTACCATACTATAAATAGCTTAGTAGTGTCTTGTAGCCTATGTGCACTTGAAGTATCAGACACTTCAATAAAATAAACGAACAGCTGCTAACGTTAGAATTATAACATGGAATAACTGCTGACATAAATATATATTAGATATGTCTTAAGATTAAGCAAAAAGCCTCTATTCCTTGTAGCACATGAAATATTTAGGGACATATTCACTGTTCTAAGTGCCTTTACATAGTTTATGCATGAGCTGTAAGCTCATTTATCATGGCCTTTGCGTGTTATGATCAAAAGACTCACCGGCTCCCTCTCAGTGCCTCCTATGATCAACTTCAAGGCGCAAGAGAATGCTTTGAAGAAACTTAAAATAGAAGAAATACTAAATATATACCACCAACCAGAAACACTTTTACAGACAGTTGTGCGTACATTTGTATGTACCATGGACAGCGCTCAAAGCTTTAGACAAAGGGCTTTGAATATCCTCCTTTAAATGGAGATAAATGGAGCCTGGATGTAGAAATCCCATAGCTGGTGGGGACGGAGGCGTTGCATAGCAACCGGAGCAATGCTAAAAGGTAAATTGACGGTCGCCGTATGAAGTAGATACGGGGGTACGAACATGTATGTAGTTGGCACCTGCCGTACCCTAGCCTAGGGCGTCTGAATATTTTCGTAAATTACGGTAAACATTTTGAAAATGCCCTGAATAGGGACAACTAGTTGAAAGTGTTTTTTTTTTTTTTTTAATAAATACAGAGGAAGATATTAACAAGAGCTTTTGTCTGAATAATAACTGCATTGAAACACAGGCTATTTTTTTCCATTTCCTGAAAAGTAGCAGTTTTGTACAGGCTACCACATGACAGCCTGTATTTCAGGCAACAAACAGCCCAGGGACTATCATGTAAAGTCACAGGGCAGGAGAGACAACACGTTTTTGATTTATTTTTTATAAGTTACAGCTACAGATTTTATCCATACATCACACAAATCTATACACACTATCTCTATAGTTAGTGATCAACACAGATCTGTGACAGTACAGTACAGTGACAGTACAGTAGAGGGACCCCCACGCGCTAACTGTCATTTCTCAACCATTTGGGGCTCGCCGGAACCGGGCCAGCCCCCTCGGCGTGTTCCTGTGGGTCTGGAACTTCCGGTGAGATTGATCTAGGTCTGGCCCGTTTTGAACAAAATGAAAGCAGTGTCCAATTGCTGTGAAACATTTCCACTATGTTGAGGAACAATTAATGCCACTCTTTTCATATTGTATATTAACATATTATAGCACCACCAGGAGGCGCACATATATATATATATATATATATATATATATGGGCTGTTTGAGACCTGTGCTCCGAGAAGCACTTTTCATATAACCAAATGTACAGGTGCATTTGGCGCACTTGTTACACTGAGGATTTTACAATTGCATTGATGCATTGAAGCCAACATGTTCTTTGAGTAAAGAAAGTATGTGTAAATGATAGATGTTCTTTCTCCATAATTATCTTCCATCCCCTTTGTCGCACAGTCCCCAAGCCCCTCACCAAGCCAACCTCCCACAGGGCAGAGAAGATCAACATTGGAATTCCCCACTGGGCTAAATGTTTATTCACTGTTAGTATACTCTCTACTACTATAATCAATACATCATGACACACTTTCTGGATCACATGGCACATGTTGGCCTCTGTTTGAGGAACAAATAATGATTAGGGGGGTCTACAAATGTACGTTAACCTTAGTTTTTGGCAATGCTTACCCATCTGGAGCGTTACATGTACATGAGCGTGAGCTCATGTAACTACCTTTTAGTTTAAAAATAAAATCAAACTCCCATCTATGTTTAGGAAGATATTCAAATTTCTCCTGAAAATAAAAAGACAAAATGTGAATGCATGTTTTCGGTTTGGAGATCTTATGGAAATTAAGGCACAGTCACATTTTAAAGTATCATTGCTGTTGGTGCAATTTTTTGTATTATGAATGATGTTTGAATTAAATAGCATAGCTTTAATGCCATATAAAAAAATGTTGTGAGCATATAATAAAGCAGGAGGGTGGACAAGTGAGTGAATTAATTGGCTATGGAAAGTGTGCTAATTCTAGCAACAACAAGAAACTGGGTTTTTTTCACGCTGCTCGCAATTTCACTGCTGTCTTCCTGAAGGCTGGCTTGATCCAAACTTGGACCAATGCATTTTTTAAATGCATTCATTGTAATGGTGCCAGACAAAAGCAGCTGGAGAGAAGTCTGCAGTGTCCCAGTCTCTGACCCTGCTAGTGATTTTCTGTTGGAGTAGTGAAAATGTGTTTCATATAGGGGAAAGAATGTTGAAACCCGTTAACCGCAAATAGGTGTCAGAGAAGGTATATTGGGGATGTACAATATGAAGGTGTGTATTACTAGTTACACTAAAATCCAACTCAATATATAGCCTAGTATAGTCTATGATCAAAAAAAAAACTTTGGGAATGGAAAGGTTGACTTGTCAAACTTATTATAATGGAATAGCAGAAACAACTCATAAAAGTAGTCTATAGTTAATCACATTAAGTGCTAAATACTTGCTTACGTGCTAAAAATATGATATATTATTGTTTGGTGTAAATTGTTGTCTTGTATGATTTACAGTAGGTAAGTAAGTAAATTTTATTTATAAAGCACCTTTCGAAACAAAGTGCTGAACAGTGACACAATATAAAACAATCAGGTTAAACAAACATAGTAAAATAATGCAAGCTATATATAAAGTCATCTCTAGACACTTTTCTTAAGAAAAGTATTTTCTTTGTTGCTTTAGACAAAAGTAGACTACACTACATTTTCAATTTCCATTTTGAAAGAGGATGTGGTGTAACAGTTTTTGAGGGTCGATGAAAGATTATTATTTTTTAAACGACAACTAACATTTCATTATCTAAAACAACATAATTTTGATTCTAGAGTAGACAATGGTGTCATTATAGCTGAGTCTCTTACACTTTCATTGATAGGCTATAGGCCTGTAATAAGACTGTAGGTAGGTTAATAAATAAAACTCTTGTGTAATGGATGTAACTTCTACTTTTATATTCTTGCAGGCAGTAGGGGAGGCTAAAGTAATGTCAACAAATTCCTTTGTTCAAACAGTCAATTAGCTTTAGCCTATGAGGAATTAAATTCAAAAGTAGAATAGCTAACCTATCCAGTATTTTTTCAAGGATTTATTAAGCAGTGCCTTTCACTGCTCAACAAAATGAACAGTGTTGCAGGATTGAACCAAACATGGGCAGCCTACACCTCCTTCACCAGATGTGGCCTATGAGGGAAAACAAAAATACTCACGCACGGTCACCTCGCGTGCGCGCCCAGTAGGCTAGCCTACATTGCATTATTATGAGTAGGCTATGATTATCTGGCCAGACAGTTATTGTATAGGAAATCCCAAAGGCATAATTGCACCTCGCAAGCAGCGCAACGTGCGTTTTCCAACCTTAATTATAGGCCTATGTGTTTTTCACACCAAGCTAAAAACCCTGCATTTTTATAAATTAGCCTATATGGAAATTGAAAAATGGTCCATACCTCTTCACGGGGACTCTCCGAGTCCCCCTCTGGTACGGTAGTGGTGCTGCTTTCAGTAGCCGTCGCCTCCGATGCACGGGACATGTTGACAATGGTGCAAATGATGGAGCATTGATCTTTTGGGAATATCGAGTTTCAAATCACGGTGAAACACAAACTGCAGCAAGCCCCCACACATCATCCAAAATAAACCAGGTGTGTGCAATGAATGCATGCAGCAGCATCATGCATGGGTTGGGTAAGGGTAACCCGAAATGGTAGCGTTCAAAAGAAAATATCTGAGATGCATCCCCTCATCTTTCGCATGAGCAGCCGTTGCGTGGTTACGGAAATGTGGAGGTGATGCGTTGGAGTCATGTGTGTGCCTCGGACAACACATGAAATAAGGCTCCTCCTGTCCTGGGAAGTGGGAACACGAAGGATAAGGGAAATAGGGAAAATGGGAAACGCGTCAGCTTTCCCTGGACGAAGTGGCAGCCTGGAAGTGGAAGGTGCATGCAATCATACATTTGCTACCGCACTCACGCGAAGTGTGTGTGTATGTATGTGTGTGTGTGTGGGGGGGGGGGGGGGTGCGCGCGTGTGCACAGCACAAAGAACTAGAAGCAATAACACGTGCGTACTGCGTAGTGCGTAGCCTACCCAGACACACAAATGTAAATAAACCCCCCACCCACACACACACACACACACGCGCGCGCGCGCGCACACACACACACACACACACACACACACACACACACACACACACACACACACACACACACACACACACACACACGCGCCTTTGAAATAATCCCAGAGGCAATGCGCAGTAAGAAAACCACTCATTTTGACCTTGTCATCACATGGAAGAAGCTCACTGGGTTTAAAACATAAACTAAATGTGATATGGTCTACTGTAGTCTGCATTTTTGTTTTAGTGCCTGGATTATTCTGAGACAAATAAAAAATATGTAGTCTACTATTATATAGGCCTACATATATTATTAAATTTTCAGTCTAGAATTTGTTTTTTAGTTGTGTATATTGCAGTCACTGGAATTGGCCAGTATTTTTTATATATATAATACTGGTAAATTATTTTAAGCCTATTTTGAGATTGCAAGGCAGTGCAAGCCATTCTTCAGTAATGTGACAATGCAGTGACATTTACTGATTTCTGTAATTTGTCCCCCAAAATATAGCCACAGCTACTTTTTGGGGCGACAGACCAGTCAAATTTGTCTTTCTTTTGATAAAACGTATGTTTCTTTTTATGTGAGCTCAGCCTATACTGCCTGCCTTAATTGGCATTATTCAGTGTCAAACCCAAACGTTTTTGATACTCGACTGAACCTATAAGAGATGTTGACATAGGCCTATTAGTTTTTACTTCTTGTTTGAAACAAGCTCACTGAGTGAGGACCACTTAATGAGGTTGAAAATGGGTGAAATGGTCCTTTGGGCTTTATATCGAATGTAATGGCTAATACTTTAAAGTAGACTACTACAGATTTTCACAGGGCCAACGTTAATAAAGTAGGTCTACCCGTAACCCAGACACCCAGGTCCTTATGGCCCAGTTCATAAAACTTCCCAGGCTGTGTGCCCACTGGCCAGTTTTCTTTATTATTTGAGGAATCTCTCTAGAAAAGTAAGCTGAGATTCTACTGCCCCCTAAAGGCCATATTAATAAAAAATAATAATGGTACACACTGGTTGAGCCCCTTTGACCGGCAACAATAATGTCCTGCTTTTTACATGGACATTTTACATGGACATTTTGTATTTAGTCTATCTATCTCTATCACTATTCCACTAGCCCATTCCTATATAACGACTATGATCCCTTCGGGCCACGGTTCCCAGCTTCCCACTGCAAAGAGTTCCCAAACGCACACTAAGAGACGGAGTTATGTCACTGTTAAACATATTAAATAATATATCAAAGTGCATTTTTAAGTCTCCTTCCAACAATAGTGGGGGTCACTCACGGAGTCACGGCCCCTCCGACAATCAGATGAACAAAAACACACACGCACGCGCACACACACACACACACACACACACACACACACACACACACACACACACACACACACACACACACACACACACACACACACACACGCGTTGTCTCGCACGCGCGCGCGCAGGGCCACGCCTTTTGGGGATTCCCCACCCACGACAAAAACAGCTTTTTCACATGTCAGCTCTTCCCCTATCGCATTTCATTGCTCACATGCCCCGGACTATGCAGGGCGGCGAACTCTGCATTTGACCTATGATGTTACCACACATTTAGACGTTTGGAGTTATTTTTGTCTTACTTATTGTTGTTGTTAGAAGAATGCCGTTATGAATCTCGGTACTGTACAACCCATTTAAAGGATTCTCTCAAACTTGATATTAACCGGTCGATTTATTCAGATACAGTATCGTTCGGGAACGGGAAGGATCGAAGGCGTGCGGTGGCATGACACGAAACAGTACATTCCTTTGGTTTCACAAAGGAGCGCTAATATTCTCAGGTGTGATCAACCTTTCCCTGGAGGACGAATCACCTCAGCGATCAACAACAGCAACAGGTAGCAGCAAGGAGCCTTAAAACACCGAGGGGAGCCGGGTACCGGGGGGGGGGGGCACCATGGCAAGCGGCGACTATAACAAAGATCATTTGTTCGAAGAGAACCGTGCGGACTCTGGCATTGACTCGTATAGATCCATATCGAAAGACGAGCCCTGCACATCGTCACGGTACCAGTCTCCCGAATACAGTGAACCGAGGGATAAGTTTTCCACCGCAGACGAGCGTCTGGATTCTGCGTATGGCTCCTCGTCCCTGACTGTGGAGAGCCTGTCGGAGATAGTAGCGCAGTACCGCATCTCGAGCACCGACGACGAGACGGAGACGGCACAGAGCACAGAAGGCACAGAACAGTGCGAACAACAGGAGGACAACCTGCTCACCACTATTACTGAAGATGGGGACACGTATGTTTTTCATTCGTTGTATTTTCTCTATAGGCTATTTAAATGTGGATCTCATCATCTCAATCTGTATAACCAGTGCATTACTAGAAGATGTTGCAATGTTGCAACTAGATAAACAGTGACGAGTGACTAGTGAGTGACCTTAAGTTGTCTTTTAGGTTATGCGTTCCTTTCCCGCAAGTCATCTGAACATTCTTTAGTAGCCTTTGTGGAGTGCTTTCCAGTCAGCCAGTGTCACTGGCACATAATTCCAGGCAGCATGATCAAACTTCCTACTCGAGAGAAAGAAGCAAATGGGTGTTCAATGTTCCAGACAAAATTGTTTATTGTGAATTGAATTGAATTGAATTGCTTTTACAATGTTATCCTTTTAATTAAAAAAAACAACACCCACCAGCCATCAGTAGAACTGAAATAATTAGGCCTATTCATTAGCTTTCTAAATGGACTGTATGCACATTCAAATATAGATGACTGCAAATATAGTTGACTGCAGTGTATTATGATTTAAAATGGCCTAGGCCACAAAAATTCTATGAATGGGACTGGATTTCCGATTTACCCATAGTTTTCCATGTTATTTGTTTTCTGAGGGAGGGGGCTTAAAATGCAATTCTTCTGTTTTTATCATGGGTCTAGCTCTGTTCCCAAACGTTTTAGCTGGAGCCTATGGAGACCCACATGAATTTGAATTTGACACAAAATGTAGCTATTTACAATTACACTAAGCTTATTTATTCACAATTAAGTTTAATTAAGTCTAATCTTTTGAAATAATAAATAAAGAAAAAAATGTAGGAAACAAACCATTAAAAATGGGCCTGTCAGTGACCCAAAAATGGGTCCTGGCCCACTGTCATTGATCTACAGTATCTGCACGCCACTGGGGCGCCTCTGAAAGCAGAAGTGTCATGTTGGGTGCTCTGGACTTCCCCATACAAGACAGACAGTGCACATAGTAGGCCTTCTGTTAGCTAGCCTTCAGACCGCCATGTCTGTCTCCAAGAACATTCAAATCAATGTAGGGCAGGGGTTCTAAAACCTTTTCATTTCAAGAACCCTCATAACATGGAGTGAAAATATGGACCCATAAGGATCCATTTGGTTCCATTTATACAGAGTTACAGACCTGTAAGTGTCCATTTGGACCCCCATCAAGGAACCCTGAGGGTCCCTGCCTGAAACCCACTTTGAGAACCACTGATGTAGGAAATGTATATATTTTTCCCAACAGGCACAGTGGCTTGCGGAATCCAGATTTTAGATGCATAAAGCGGAAGGGAATGATGCCAAAATGATTATTTTGCTGTGTAGTAAAATCTATCCATCCATGCACACACAGCATGTGACTGGTGGATGGTGTAAGAATGAAACGTCAGACTCAGCACTGGCTTGACATGTTCCCTCAGAAGTGTAAAATAGCCATCTAGCCTACTGAGTCCCAGTTATCCGTTGAAGGCCATCATCAATGGTTTGACGTTGTAGTTTAGACTTAGATTGATGTAACTAATCATTTGACCTTATTTGAGTTCCGCTCTCTCCTTGTTTGGGCCTCATGGTTTCAGTCCGTCATCTTTTAGTGTAGTAATAAGTTACATGTCAGAAAATACCTGAAATATACACCACATCAATTCCATTCGACTGAGAAAGAATCATGCAAACATTGAGTTTCCCCTGTGGGATTGTTAGATCTTTTTCATTCAATTCTTAGTTCTTACTCAAATCAGGAAGTTCCTCTGACATGAATGAATTGTAAGGGCCTTGCTGGCAAGCCAGATCGTCATTCGTTTTGTACTCATTTGAATCTGGGTTAACACATGATACCGGCTTTTTGTTGTTGAAATTCTAATATAGCCTATACATAAAGATATCTAAATCTCAAAGAGCAATCAACCCGTCTTCCATCACCGTTGAGCTGCTCAATCGTCTATAAAGAAATAGTCTATAAAATCGACTGCTGACATATTTCAGTAGTATACAACTGTTTACAAGTTATATTTAAATGTAAGAAATATTTAAGTTATATTCAAAATACAGTACATATTGGAGAGATTGTCATTTTATGGAAGATAAAAATGTAATTAAATATAGCATATCTGCAAGCTCAGAACATTGTGAGCTTGTAGGCTGGTTATTTAGTGTGCGAACAGTGCGATGCCACTGTACAACAAAGTATAAATCAGGTTTTAAGTCATGGCCAAGTCAAGTATGGCCTGATGAAGCGTCACTGTCTTGTGGGTCTGTAGGGTCATGATGCCTTCATGTTTCTCTGCAGGCTTTATAGAGCGTTGCAGTCCAGCCCCCGACGAGCGGCCCGGAAGAGAATTTATAATAATTTTTTCCTATAGATGTTTCCAAAAGTATTTATTTAAAGACCTGTAAGCCTCAGACAAAGCCAACTCGTATGGTGACAACTCTCATGACAATAAACACATTGTTTTGGGCCGAACAAATAATTAGAAGGGGAAAAAAGGGCAGGGTACACACCTTTTTTTTGTTGTTTTTAAATAAATACTTTCTGAAACCAAACGTCTATGGGAAAAATGTATGGGAAATCTTCTTCCGGGCCGCAAGTCATCATGACTGCGACGCTCTAGGCAAGTCAGGTTAATTTGTAAAGCTCATTTCAACAACAAGGCAATTCAATGTGCTTTACATAAAACATTAAGCAAAGCAAAGTTACAACTATACATTTAAAGTCAGTAAAAAAGAATAGGAACCCATTCAGGATAAATGTAGTAAGTAAAAACAAAATATGCAGACAAATAACAGTAAAATTACAGTGCAGAAGAATAATTTAAAAATATCTATAAAACGCAGTGGCGGACAGAAGCATTTTTAGCTGTGATTTCAAAGAGTTGCAGCAGACCTGCAGTTTTTATGGAGTTGGTTCCAAATATGTGTCCAACTACTGGTGCATAAATACGGCATGCTGCTTCTCCATGTTTAGTTCTGATCCTAGGGACAGAAAGCAGTCCTGTCCCTGATGACCCGAGAGGTCTGGAGGGTTCATGATGTTCAAGACTTTATGGTAATAGGAAGTGTTGCAACTCTGAAGTGTCCATCACTGAAAGCACAGAGCAATGAAATTAACACGGTCTCTACTGTATGTATGTCATGTAAACACGTTTGGCCTTGCTTATTTCTGACTTGGTTATAGATTGTGTGTTACTAATTACTAAGAATGTGATTCAAAAACAAATACAGTGACATTATTCTGTTGACAAGGAGAAAGTTGTGTCAATAAAGAAATGTAGAGAAATTAGTTTCTATTTTCAACAACAATCGCACAGTAAAGAAATGCAAGCCACTTATTTTTTTTAAATGTATTTCATGAAATCACTCAACTTGGAATAGGTTGAAAGCAAAGGTAGTCTATTACAAGTTTCATTAGGGCCTTGTGTGCTGCTGCTGCTGGTTGGTCTAAATTTAACGCTCAGTTCCATTTCCTGGTTTTTGCACACAACTTCCCACTCAGGTATTGAGGTTAGTGAATTGTTGTCCTTGCATGTCTTGCTTTGTGTTTAGGCATTTTAACACCAGAACACAGAGGTTTAATAAATTAATACAGAAACTATAGTAAAATACGCACATCACTTAGTGGAGGTGCTGGGTTCAAAAAGTGACATAGGAAAAGAGAAGGGAACCCACACACTCATATGCTCCAAAAGATACATTTATTGACGACATTTCGAGCCAAGGCTCTTCAACTCAGTTTGACCAGATGAAGAGCCTTGGCTCGAAACGCCGTCAATAAATGTATCTTTTGGAGCATATGAGTGTGTGGGTTCACTTCTCTTTTCTTAATAAATTAATAACCAACACTCACGCAAATTAAACATGCCCAATACTTTGCCTACTATTGCCTGATATTTCCACTTAAACCTGTTATTCAGCCCACCAAGAATTGCATTTTTCGGTATGCTGCAATGAATTTTAAGGGATATATCAATATATAGCAATAGAAATATATCCTCCCAACCACTCTATTTTTGCCTTTGTTGCTGAATTATGTGACATGAGGCCTACTGGTTTTCGCAAGCATGTAATGTGAAACTTGTTTGTTTGTCACCCCTATAGAATCCTGCATTTAGCAATCATTCATGAAGATGAATACTTTGCTCACCAGTTGATACAGCTATTCCCAAAAGATGTTCTGGACATCCAAAACAACTTGTACCAGGTATGTGAAATTAGGCCTGTACTGGCCAATATATTTTTACACATGGACGGATGTTTTCCAGTATAAAAGTGGTGGTAGTATCGCTTGTTTGTTTGTGTCTGCCGCAACAAAGCGTGCGTGGGGGGGGGGGGGGGGGGGGGGGGGTGAAATTGTGTGAAATTGTGCAATGCAACACTAACTAAAGTCAGGCCACGATGGTCTGGAACTTTTTGGCACTGGATTACTTCCTCTTAATCAGCGTGTTGACAGTGACAAGTATAGTTTTATTTATGACCTGGAATCCAAGGGAACTACTGTTCCTCTTTCTCTGCAGTACAGACCCCTCATCAATGTGGGTGGTTCCTTTGTTAGCTCATGAGGGACTTTGAATGGAAACTCCCCTCTTCCTGCCTGTAGAAACAAAACCATCGGGACAACAGTGGAGTGTATCCTTGTGAGCGTAGGCGGAAGAACCATTCAAATCTTTTAAGATGACAGACAAGGCTCTAGCCAGAGTTGAAGACGGCAAGCTGATACGGCTGTTTGTTTCAAAGAAAAACATCTGAAGAGTCAAAATTGAGAGTCAGCACTTCATGCAGTGACTCAGTGAATCTTGTTCACCAAAAGCCACACATAGCCGGGGGGGCTTTTGATTGCTTAATTCAGACGTTCTTAAAAAAAGCTTGTTGGTCCCTGTAGGTCTAGGAAAGGTTTAGGAAAAACAAAAGCTTATGCATATTATGCTGTCAGTGGGCACACACTAAAACGCGTGCAGTGTGCAGGGACCTTTACTGTACAGAACAGTTGTAAAAAGTAATAGAAATAACCAAAACATGTTTCATCTTACTTTGATTGCATTATAACCCATTATTATTACACCATCTTCCTGGCTGTAGACAGCATTGCACCTGGCCACCTACCTGAGCCTACCCAGTGTGGCGCAGGGTCTTGTTGAGAAGGCAGCCAGTCTGGAGCTGCAGGACCAGGATGGGAACACCCCTTTGCACGTGGCCTGCCAGCTGGGTCGGATTGACTGTGCTACTGAGATGACCAGAGAGGTGTCGTCCAGCAAGCTGGCGCCGGTCCTAGAGACCCAGAACTGGAGAGGTGAACGCAGGATTAACTGTTCTGTGTGCGTGTGTGTGTGTGTGTGTGTGTGTGTGTGTGTGTGTGTGTGTGTTTGGGGGGGGGGGGGGGGGGGGGGGTACTGGAGTTGAAATCAGATTACTTTACTTTCTTGAAAATGGTCAATTTGTGTGTCATGATTATAGATTTTCTTTGAGGGTCAGGGATTTGAAGTGCCTGCAAAACTCTGCTCATGCGTCGATGAAGAATGTAGCTAGATGCGAGAACTAACCTGTAAAGTAAACAATTAGCTAGTACCATTACTATACACGTTTTAAATAACACAAATTGGGAACAACTGCTCAGTAAGTTTTCCTTCATGTAAGTAAATGGTGTACTTTCAGGGCTTACTTGTCTTCACCTGGCTACACAGAACGGGCAACATCAACTTCTGAAGCTCCTGATGAAAAAGGGGGCAGACCTGAATATCCAGGTTAGTCTTGTGCATCCTGATTTTGTATTATGATCCCATGAAAATAATCCGTGCTGCATAGTTTGAATTATAATGGGTGAAATGGAAACTATTAGAGAGTGTTAATGTCATCACATCATCATGGGTGAGGTCACACGTGTCCTTGCATCAGCCAGTTCAGGCTCTTTTTTAATGAAACCTCAAGTGTGCTTGCTCAAGACAGAATCACTGCAAACGGTGCACCGAAAGAGAAGTTCTTGGCTGAAACCGAATATAGGAAACAGTTGGCCGAATATCCGAATATGATTCATATTGTATATATTTTCCTACCATTGCTGACATGACCGTACCTTAAAGCTACATGGCAAAGAAATGGTTATGGCAAAACTTAACTTAAATAATAATCACTATTATGGGTCCATAAAACATTTATTCAGCTCTTTTGAATGCATTAATTGCATACACTATTTGGTGATATATTTTCTGCCTATTCGGGCCGAAACCGAATAGGCTGAAAATGCAGTTTTAGCCATTTTCTGACAAATATTTTCGACACGTGTACAGAAAGAAAATGCAGTTCATTGAAAATGAACTATAGGCGCGTTAAATCGCTTCCCATTTGAAAGGTCCTTGAATTTAATTTCAGCTACACTAATGCCTCTCTTGGGGAAATGCACAGGGGAAACTATTTCCTCATAATAGTGAGTGTAGTATAACAAGCAAAATCATTAGAACATGATGCTGACTTTGATTGCTGCATGTCGGGTGGAAAAGTTGTATCTCCATATATAAACCATTTTGGTTTTTTTTGTAATGAATTCCCTACTTAGTACTTAGTCATAGTACTACAGTCAGTGTAAACTAAAGTGTCACACAAAAGTGGCAAAAGAATGTGATTCACAACTTGTCGCCATGGCTATCTTTTAAGTGAAAATAAATATTGAACCAATGCAAAGTTTATCAAGAGCTTGTGACTAAATAACTACTATTAGATCAATTGGAATTTGGAACACAGGTTCTTTTTTCCATTTCCTGAAAAGTATTAGTTTTGGGGACACAAGGTTTTCACAGATGATTACAGCTTGTGCCCTTGTGTTTTCTTCCTGTCTATAAATTTGCTGCACCTGTGCAATTTGATAGTGATATGGACTGACTCAGTAGTTTATGCAGGATTCGTGAAGATGTAATTAGATTTAAGATATGATTAGGCCCTGTTATGCCACAGCTTTTTCTAGAACTGCTCAGAGCCAAGCTGCCCAGTGTGATGGGGGAAGGTCCAGACAGTCTAAATTAGAATATAGACTGCAACAGAAGGGAAGGGAACACACCAGGCTTACTGTAATGTACCCTAGACATTCCTCTGAGTTTATATCACTTGCTGAACATAACACTGCCTAGCTTTACAGACACACACAACTTATTTATTAATAATATTATCAGTATTATAGTAATTTAAAAAAATGTAAACAACTAACTAATAACATACTAATAAGGTACGCTCAGTAGAGGGTACATCTCTGCCAGGAGGTATGCCCTAATAATAAGAGTGATGTGATGATACAGCATGCAGTGACATTTATGCCTAGAGCAATGAAAATAAATGGTGTCTATCGTGTTTTCCTCTCTCTCTCATGCAGATTATTGTCTACCTGTCCATCTTTTTATCAGGTTTCTGTCATTAAAACTTATCTTTAATCCGCAAAGTCTGACCTTTAATATAAATATATTTATATGTATAAATGCAGTCCACTTAATTATTTGTGTCACCAGTCAATCAAAAAGAGGTTGACTTTCACTTTGAGAGTTGACGCTCAAATGTAAGAAAAAAACTAAATTAATGGCATGTAGAATGAGCTGTAGAGTCACAGCTTTTTCTGAAAGGTGATAGACCATGCCGGCATAGTCTTGGGAAAGAGATCTCTGACCTATGTGTGGCTGTGTGATGTCACATGACATAATTTAACCTCATATTCAGTAGTGATGTAGCGATTAAATTATGCAAAACATGTTATTTTCAGATACAGCATGTTCATTAGGCAACTCTACATGTTTTTTATTTCAATAAGCGCCTGTATTACTAATCTATATTAGTTGTTGTGCAACTGGGGCGGCGGTGGCTCAAGGTTGCCAGTTCGAACCCGGGCTCCCCCAGTGTTGGTGTCAAATTGTCCTTGAGCAAGACACTGAACCCCTAATTGGCTTTATTAAGACTCACAGTTCGGGGTATTTGGGGTATGCTGTCACATTTAGAAATTAAATGTTTTTTTTCTGTTAATCCAACATGGCATGTGCCGGCAAAATTGCTTGTCTGCGATTGTCTAGTTCTGGTACATCCCCATAATAATAATAATAATAATAATAATAATAAACTTTATTTATATAGCACCTTTCATACATAAATGTAGCTCAAGGTGCTTTACAGAGCAGAAAAGATAATAAAAACAAAAGCAAAACAAAACGGCATTAAAACAGGCATGCAGTTAAAACAATAGGACAATAACGCAGTGTCAAATCAGGAGAAGGCAGTGGTACAAAGATAAAGATAAAGAACAGATAAAGCAAGGCAACGACATTAAAAAACAAGCAGTGAATAACAAAAAATAAAAGATCACTTAAAAGCAATGTTGTAGAAGTGGGTCTTGAGCTGAGCTTTAAAAATGTCTACAGAGGCTGCCTGACAAAGCAAAAAGCTGCTTCCCCGTATTTTTTAGTTGCCATTTTTTTAGGCAAAGCGAGCATAAGCCGGATAGGAGGGACAAGCCTGGTGGGATGTTAATCCTATAACTTGGTGGGGTTGGTGGTGCTCTGTGATTATACTTAAAAAAAAATCACACCCGTGTGAAGTGAGGGGCGCTCTTATCATCGTACATCATCATGGATCATCTCATATTGGCCAATCAGAATGCCAAATTTACATGTGGGGACAAGATGACGTACATTTTCCCTTCATTATCGATGGCATTTAATGTTTGTGTTGCAGATTTTGTGGGGACAAAAGCTGTATATAATCAGACCCGTGTGAAGTGAGGGGCGCTCTCGTCATCGTACAAATTTGAGTCGTACTTTGCGGACATTTGACCTAATTCTCCTCCTTTCATTGTCAATGTAGGACATTTTACCTAATTCTCCTCCTTTCATTGTCAATGTAGGACATTTGACCTAATTCTCCTCCTTTCATTGTCAATGGCAAATATTGAGACGACGGGGACAAAAGCTGTATATAGGAGGGCCTAGCACCCATCAAAAATCACACCCCGTGTGATGTATCAGCATACATCATCATAAAAGTCATCATCTCATTCCGGCCAATCACAATTGGCGTCCTCACACTTCTCAGCAGCCAATCAAAATTGACGTCTACGTCTACCTTGCGTTACGTTCTTAGCTTACGCATGTTTCATGATAAATGCATTTTATATAATATATAAAATGCATTTATCATGAAACATGCGTAAGCTAAGAAACAAAAAGGCATGAGAATACATCACATATTATGTGATGTATTCTCATGCCTTTTTGTTCTTTCTTAATGTAAATCGCTCTGGATTAAGTGCTTCTGCTAAATGCCTAAATTGTCAATTGTATGCAAGATCAGCTGTGGACAGTCAAACACAGACAGCAGACAGATAAAAGGGTGACGCATGATCTCTTTTCACACCTTCTCACAGCCTGTTGGCCATCTTGTCTCCTTTCAGGAAGGAACAAGTGGGAAGACTGCTCTCCATCTAGCTGTGGAGCTCCACGACGTCTCCTCAGTGACTCTGCTGTTAAACAAGGGCGCTAACGTGGACGCCGTCATGTTCAACGGCTGCACGCCGCTGCACCTCGCAGTGGGAAGACAGGACGCCGCCATCGCTAACCTTCTCTGCCAGTCCGGTGCAGACAAGCTGTTGCGAAACATGGAGGATGAAACTGCACTGGACCTCGCTGATGGCAACGACGATGTGAGTTAAAAACCCAAACTGATGGTTGCATGCAATTTAACCCATTCTGACCTGAGATCAGATTCATACGAGGTTTCCGCCGGACACACACTGGTCTGATGAACCCATTCTGACCTGAGATCAGATTCTAAAAATGTCAGTCGCTCTTCGATTTTTCAAAAATAGCAGACCTACAAGCTCGTATCGCGCCACTCGGTGGCGCGATATGAGCTTGTAGATCTGCTATTTTTAAATAGCTAAAGCATAACATGATGCCGACACCAAAATGGGTGCCCGGTCAGAATGGGTTAAAAACCCAAACTGATGGTTGCATGCAATTTAATGTTGATTTGCTGGTCTGTCAGTAGAATATACTCGATACACTATACACTACACACCACACTGCATGTGATAGTCCTTTTAGTTTAGACTTTAGACTATGTTTCAATCTGATTTGTATCCTTGAGCCATGATGATGTGAGTCAGACAGCAGAACTGTGTTTGAGCATTAAGGGCCTCGCAAACGGGGAGTGATAAAACGCGCCTATAGTTCATTTTCAATGAGACCTGCGTTTTTGCTCGGAGAAGTCGCGGTGCGACAACGCATACAAGCGTATTTACGTGAGCGCGGTCCTGTGAATTTGTTGCGCGCGTGCTCGCGACTCACCAGACCTGGATTCTGTTTAGCTTCTTTTTTTTTACGCTTGCGTTGTTGCGCCCCTCTTCAACAGACCTGGAGGAGACCTGTGTTGTCACGTTTGCAAGACCCTTTAAACACATTATCATCATCATCATATAATTGGTGACTGATAAACCTTATCTTCATATAATTGGTGACTGATCAATAATTGTCATTATTAGAAGGCATCTCTCACAGGTGGGCTACTATGAACAGTTCAAAAACATATGACATCTTCAGGTTCGAATTCCAAGTTAATAGAAACTACAGTGACATCATTGTTAGGCAGATGTTCTTAAACAAGATATTTTCGATTTGTATTATCGTGAGAACGATGGCTTCCATTTTCGCATTGCAACTTTTCAAGACTAGAAAGCCTACAGTTTCTATTAGCTTGGATTCCCCATCGATGATGTCATTGGTGGGCGGATTTCTGAACTGCCCACAGCCCTCCTATGAGACACAGACTGAGTAGAAATCATCATCATGATTAGTAGTGAGGACCCATTGTGAAGATGGGTTGAAAAGTGGTGAAGTGGTCCTTTAAGTGTTTTTAAGTCATAGTGTGCCTCAAAAATGCAATCTGTGCAACTGACGCTTATTGTTTCACTATTATTTGATGTGGAAATTCTAATAATATGTCAACAGTGACTTTGTACTATATCCTATCCTTGTCTTGTAGATTCTGGCTCTGTTTCCATTTGATGACATCCAAATCTCCGGGAGGTCGGTGGTTGGAATGAAGTTTTTTGTTGAGTAAGGCTGCTGAATGAACGGCTGAACTTTGAACTCGGATATAGTCTGGAGCCCTATCCCGGGGCTGGAACCTTGAATGAAAATCTTCATTTCAATTGAGGTTTTTAACATATAGGCTAGTTTCTCCGTTTGTAGAATGTTTTAATCTCTTTGGTTATTTATATTTTCCAGGCAAATATGTTCACTTTTTACAAACTGTTTGTCATTCTAACAAAGAGGTACAAAGGCATAATTGACTCTTATCTGGACGGTGTTAATAATCAATATTTCTAACTTATTTGCTCCAGCTCACTAAGAGTGCCAAAACTATTTATAATTTTGTAATGTCCACAAAGAAACAAAATTCTGGAAATCTACCTCTTTTATCACATCTAAATGACAGACTCAAGCTCACATGCTTTGTTCTTCGGACCTTGTTAGAGCTGTGATTTGTTGTAATGAAGTAAAACATTTACCTTCTGTCTCTCGTTCCAAAGACAGGCTTTCTAATTCTATGGGATGTTATCACTATCAATACCAAAGGCAGGAAAATGAGTAGGCGGAAGTATCCACAAGAATAGCCACGCAATTATTTATTTATTTTTTAAAACTTTACAATGTCTTCCCTGCTTCTTGTTAAGGAAATTAATTACCCAAATAGAAATCTAATGTATAATGCAATGTTGTGTGACTTAGCTAATCTTAGATTGTGAGTTTTACGCTTTCATGCTGAAATAGCTGAAAGCATTGACTTTCCTGCTTAGTGCTTAGTTAGCGGTAAAATGTCTTGCTTTATTCGAATGACATTGCATTTACCCCTCTTATACACCATTGCAGATACATTGAGTTATTGGTGTTTCTTTTTGTGTAATTACGCTGGCTTGTCTAGTTATTGTAAGCAATTCCAAGCTCATCCTTAATTTTGTAATAAATTGTGTAAATTATATAAATGCATTGTCTTTTTTTTTCATGAAGAGTTTTAGTTTGTGTTCATGGCTTACCATTTACAGCCAGACCATTCTATGATATGTACAATATAGACGGTAAACATTGCATAACACATACATGTTCCAACATATGACTAGCCCTTTGGGAAGATAGAAATTCAGCAGTACACCAACACCATTTAACATTGGCACAGGAGAAACAAGTATATAAATACATTTATATATTGTATAAATTGTTTTTATTTGAGACCAAGACGCAAGGTCAATCAAGGGGAATCCACATTTTATTTTCAATGATTACATTTAGGTTATTATGAGTTCAGTGCATTCCTAACCCCAAGAAGAGTGTACAGTATAGTTTTGGCTGCCTCTGCAAGGTGTTTCTCATGTTTTCCTGTTCATGACTTCTTCCTTTATATAGCATACAATAAGGGTGAAAGGTCTGGAAATTCCACACAGCTGGTTCTCTTGCTCTCTCTCTAAGTCCTACCTATGCACAAGCCCAAGGCAAGATGAACTGAATAATAATTAGGCTTTTCAGTTGTCAAGTGATGCATTTCTTCAACAAAGCATTGGTACAGGTGTAACCGGTGTAATCTGTCTCTCTCTGCGTTGTGTTGAATGGACGGACGGACCCAGAAGTGTCTTTGGAAACCACGTTTTATTCTGACAAGGAATAACAACAGACACGTCTCCACGTTAGTTCTTAGTAGTGCAATGGCTCTCTCGTTCCAAGACGGAAGTAAAGAAGGAAGAGGTGGAGGTGTCGCAGGACATTTATACAGGGGGCAAAAGGGGGAGACTTAAAGGGGCTGTGACCTCTAATGCACTATGTATTCCTATACACATGAACCATGGAGAATTAAGTCAGGTAGAAGCACTTATTTGTGTCATATTTTGTGTAATTATATAATACTGTTACACAGGAATACACTGTATTTCAAGAACCAGAATCATCTTTATTGTCACATCACAGTTTTACAAGTAAAAAGGTGGGTGAAATTAGTTTTTGTGCATGTTTCCCATCGTATTTTTTTCTAAGAAACAAAGAAAGGGAAGGAGAAGGGGGGGGGTGTGTGTGTGTATATAAGTAAGCTCCTTATATATATACACACACACACACACACACACACACACACAGCACACTCGTATAGTCTCTCTTCTCACACCCGTAGGGTCTCTCAATCTTCAGGGTATAATTCAAGGTGATACATTATTCAAGGTATAACATTGTTCAAGGGTGCGTATAGTCCTTGGCGTATAGTCCGTGAATTGGAGTTTAGAAGAGCTAAACTCTAATTCAACTTGTCCGTGGTATAATCCACAGTAGATTCAGGAAGTGCTAAAAGAAGGTCTAAGGCCAGACTATCAGCATTACCTGTCATCAGGCCGCTGATGCAAAACTCACGCCTTGCTCAATGCTCAATAACCTGATGGCAGACTCAGAGTCATGCAGTTTCCATACCAGGCCGTAACACAGTCTGATAGGATACCTTCAACCGAGCTGTTGTAATACACTCAAAGCTGTCATCTTGACTTTATCCCTATTGAAGGTTCAATGTGTTTTGTCACTTTCAATATTAACCGTGAGAGTTTCTTCAGCAGTGTTATAGGCTACAATTTAAATGTAATAACAGGTAAAATAGTAGTCGTAGCAGCAGTAGTAACTAGAACTGCACTCTGTCGAGTGCATACTTGCTTGTTGCACACTAGTAGGCCATTTATGCGCAAGCAGAGCGCACAAGTACTTTCGACCGCTACAAACTGTCAAATCTCAGTTTCTCTGTGAAGGAACGTTTGAAATGTTGAATTATTAGGTTTAACTATTTGTTACCTACCTACTTTATGCATGTAACGTAATGACTACTTGTGCCTGATATGGCAGTGGTGCCAGATTACATACATGTATACATAGGAGCATTACCTTTAATCCTCCCAACACTAAAACATATCGTCATTACGTCACCATTGAAAACCAATTACACTCTGGCATTGGATCCTTTAATCCACATCTTTATTACGTCATCATTGAGAGCTAGTTATACATATACTATGTGTATGTATATGTAATTTGTAAGTTGATTAGCGGTATACTCCGTATGCACCGTCCCAGCCGTCCCGCCAATTTTTATGCGTATGCACCGTCCCAGCAATCTTTATGCGTATGCACCGTCCCTATAGTTATCTACATATACATAGTATATGTATAACTAGCTCTCAATGATTACGTAATAAAGATGTGGATTAAAGGACCCAATGCCAGAGGTTTTCGATGGTGACGTAATGACGATATGTTTTAGTGTTTGGAGGATTAAAGGTAATGCTCCTATGTATACATGTATGTAATCTGGCACCACTGCCGTATCAGGCACAATTAGTCATTACGTCATTTGCTGGGACGGCTGGGACGGTGCATACGAGTCCCGGGCGAAACTAGTACTTGTGCGCTCTGCTTGCGCAAGTAATTATCCTAGATTAAAATGGGCTAATGGGAGCGCCGGAAGTCGGGGCAGACCTCTGACATCACTGACTCAGCCATTAACAAAACACTGCCGTACGTCACTGTTGGATTTATATCCAACAATGACTTTTAATAGAAGAGGGATATAAAAATCCATTAGATATGTATTATGATAATAAGGACTGTATAAAAAAGATTCTAATTAGCTTCGACAGGGAGAGCTATGATACTGGGAGCTCCGGTACTCCGGAACTCCAAAAATACTTTTAGAAGTAATCTAATTACAATATATACTTAGCTTAGCTTTAACCAGGATACTTTAAGAGAATGGCCAATATAAGAAAATTTACTTTAGGAGAATTACCTTTTAAGTACCAAAATGTTTACCTGGGTCCACCAAAGGAGGGAAGTCCATTCAGAGTGAGGTTTTAGCCATATTTTATATTGAGTCAGAGAGACAGAAAAGGATTCACATACAGCATATATTTACAGGTTCGGCACGCCCCGGAGGGCATGTCAAAAGTGATCTCTCCTCCTGTCTCAAAATGAGAGACAGTATTTATACTTCTTTAATCAAAATGGAGAACATTGTACAGATATACGTGGCATACCGAGAAGCCCCCTAATCAATGCATGGGATATGTAGTCTGGAATGACCTGTAGTTCATAAATCAAGTCCCTGGCCAACCAACAGACCCTAGACCGGAAGAGCACAGAGGCTGGCGTTGCTATGGCACCCGGCTTTAAGGATAAATTGTCAGAGCCCGGCTGTCAAGGCCAGAATAACATGCGGTCTCACAGAGCGAGGCAGACAGTGTAATCGGAAAACCAAAACAATTCTTACTAACTAGACGCTGACACAGCGTGAAGTAATAATATCTACACGAGGGAGCCGACATGAGTGGGGCACAGGGCAACAAGATTAAAAGGTCAAAGGGCTAAGGACCCTCACCCACAAAACCACAGAAAATACCTAACAGTCACTATGACAACA
Source organism: Protomyctophum parallelum (assembly GCF_964188405.1). Taxonomy (NCBI): domain Eukaryota; kingdom Metazoa; phylum Chordata; class Actinopteri; order Myctophiformes; family Myctophidae; genus Protomyctophum; species Protomyctophum parallelum. Next base: position 38,659,761 of record NC_139717.1, on the reverse strand, counting down.
TAACCATAAACAAACCATACCACATCACTATCAGTTTTACAAACACAGGATATGATGTTATTATTGTGATATGATGTTATGTTATGATGTTATTATTATTATTATTAAGTACCTTGGACTCTGCGTCCTCCTCCCTGAGCCAAGGTTGCGCCTAACTGCATACCTGAATATAGCCCCTTTCGGCACCCTTGGTTACCTTTTCTGAATTTTGGACGGCGGTAGCCTAGGGTCCCTCATCGGTTATTCCATATAGGACGCAGATTTACATACCCTCTATAACACAGCTATAGGAGACAACGGAAACATGTGCGAAAGAGTTGCCGTTAAGTATTTTTAATCTTTTTTTGTTTTGGCTTCTCAGAAAAGGTAATTAACTGAGGGTCCCGAAAGGGAATAACCTGAATAGAGTATGCACATGCATGATTTTCCCATCAGGACACGCCACCCTCATCTAGACTGAGTGGCAAAACATTGAGCAGCATGGAGTGTTGGAGTTTGGAAGCGCTCCTTGGAAATCACTCTGTTTCTAAATGTCACATAATGCAGGAGGCAGCAAAATGTTGTCTTATTGAAAACAAGCACTTCCAAACTCTGACACTGCTTTTTATGAAACAAAAACTTTGCAGATAGAAAGAGGATAATTCAAGCTTTTCGTACAGCTGCAATGTTTGTGAGTTTAACATTGTTTAATGCAATCAGAGAGGACTTTTCTGTTTGGATGAAGGGGCTGTCAAGGCCAGAAAGAAAGTTTTTTGCAACTCAGTGGGCGTTCCCGCATAACTTCCACTTGTCACACGCATACCCTCTATTAGCCTGGCTCCAGCCCTGAATCACTAGCCACGCCCATTAAGAAAATATGTTCTGGAATAATGAAGTGAAACGAAATGAAAATTCAGACTGAGTGTCAGGCTAAACCTGAATGGGACTGGGTGTTACAATCCGTTTAAACAAAAGACTTGGGTGAGGCAATGTATAAGTGCAGGCTGTGCAGCGAATTGGTATATGTGGCACCAGAGCCTGTCATTAGCGTGACAATGAACAAAGTTCATCCAAGACTCCATGACATCTCTGCATGGTGTCCACCATTGGGCAGGTGATTCACAGGTTTCAGGGGCGCAGAGGCATTGATTGATTACCAGTTTGCAGAATTACAGTACATTTCAAGCACAACTCAATATAAAAACTGTTAACTGTGAGTGGACAACACTATAAAACCATTACACTTGTTTACAATAGGGCCCAACGCCCTCAATTCATCAAGACATTCAGAGACACACAAAAATCGTCCTCCCTGAGCCAGGCCTGGTGGTGGGTGGAAGGGGCTAAGGGTTTCACTGGGGTCGTCAGCCCTCCATCTTCGGTGTTTCATTGACTAGGCCCACGACACCCGAAGAGGGTTCAACAGCAACTCCTGGCGTCCCAGGTGTGCCCCCCTTCAACCCCTCTGAATGACCTAGGCGTCATTTTGGTGCCCAGCTGTTGTCTCTCCTCCTGATCCAGAGCCACTGGCTTGCTCTTTCAGCATTGAATTGAATTATCTGAATTTGATCACTGAGCTTGAGCTAATAAAAAGAAAAGGGGGGGGGGGGGGGGAATCTGACACTACGTCTGCAATCTGCATCCGCATAATTAATTGTACTCTTCCACGCCGATAGGGGGCGTGGTGTTGCGCGGACGTTTGCTCTCCGGCTCTGGCATCCTTTTTGGCTTTGAGGAAGGAAGGAGAAGCTTCCTGCTTCTCTCAAGTGAACACACACACACACACACACACACACACACACACACACACACAGAGTCACACACACAGCTACAGGAGGAGGAGGATAAAGTTGAGGAGACAGAAAGGAAAGAGACGCGACGACTCGCCAGCAATAAGACATACTAATTATTAAAGCATTCCTTTCAACTTCATGCCCTGTTCCGGCGAGGTCGCTTGAGTCGTTCGGCGTGTTACGCCAGGTGACGGGCCACGGAGTGAGGGGGAAAAATGCCATCTTTTTCATGGAGGTAGGTACAGTAGTAGGAAGCTAACAACGTACTGTTGATGTTGATGTTAAATGATTCATAGCGCGCATATTAACCACTCGAATGTTGTCCGTCTGGGACCTGGGCTGACTTTTAACCAGCACTTCCTTGCTTCCGAGTTGTCAGCCAGTCAGAGTATGTGCATATACATATGTATCTTAAGAACAAACTGTACTGTCTAAAATGTGCTCAGTTTGCATCCACGGTACACAAAAAGTATTATTAGCGGTTATTTGTCAACATCTTGTTTATTACGTTGAGTGAAAGTTTTAGCTGTCTACTTATTAGGCAGATTCGCTTGCAGTGTATGGGACGTTGTCAAACGGCAAAAAGGGATGTTTCACCCTTTCCATTTCTGTTGCTGAGTTCTGGATTTATTTCAGTGTTCATGGTCCATAGTCCACACTAAACGAATTCTGCAGTCTATTTATGTGGAGATAATTATTATTACCTTTGCATTTTTTTGCACCTAAATACCTCATGTGTTGGTACAGCAGTAGACAGTGTGAAGGCTTGTATGCAGTGTGGTGCGTTTCTTAAATGTAATAAGCTACTTGTTCAAAGCCCAGGTCATCATGCCAGTCTCTGCTGTGGCTTCGCTGCCCAGTCTGGAACTCTGGATCTGAGTTCCCACACAAAAGAGGCTCTGTGTGAATCATTTGAGCAGGCCTCCTGAGAGGAGGCCCTCCCTGTGAATGTGGTCCTTACACTGTGCCACGGCAGCAAAGAAGCTTAGTTTCTAAGTTTAACTTTAGACTCAGGTAGGTTAGGACGTTAGGAACCATATATACCCGGGTCTGGAGTCTCTGGACTGGACTCATGAGATTTCCAGACTGTTGCTCCCGGGAGATCTCATGGAGGCTGAAGATGCGGGGCTCACAACTACAAATGTTGGTTGGGGGGGGGGGGGGGGTGGGGGGGAGCAGATTATTAGACTAATAGTAATCTATTGTTTCCAGGTGACTTTATGATTCCCGTCAGTTTATTACAGTCAATGTAGCATACAAGCACAAGTTTAGTCCCTCCACTGCCTGGCCTACGATCATTATTTACCATAGTCAAACTTTGTTAACTAGTCTGGGCTGTGCTTCACAACTGCTTAACAAGAGCATCCCTACTCTGGGGCAATGTTCACCAAAATAGTAGATATATCACACCGTGTTGTGAGCTTGAAGTTCTGCAATTCTTTGGGGAAGAATTTGGTGTAGAGCATTTATTATCGCGCAGACAAAATGAACGCCTGGGTATGGAGGCTAGGTGTAGAGTGACTCCAAGAACAAAGTGCTTGTTAAAGTACCCCAGGTGGTGATGAGTCAAAACGGGACGTGGTTCAAAAGCCTTTAATATGATGACAGGTTATACTGAAAACCAACCGGTTTCGACAAACAATGTCTTCCTCAGGTGTGGGTATCCACGCCCACATTGTTTGACAAAACCGGTCTGTGTCTAGTGGCATTTTTGTTGTCCTTAATATGTAAGTAGCCCTGCCCTGTCATCACATACCTTATTGCCTTGCTCGAGTGTGCTTGAAGTTTCCCCATTTTCATCTATTAAGATTAGAGTGACTAATCTATTGTTAGATAGATAGATAGTGACTTCATGATTCTTGTCTGTTTATCACAGTCAATTTAAGATTACGTTTTGTCCCTCTGCTAGACCGCTACCCATGGCCCACCATCATCATTTACTAAAACTTTGTTAACTAGTCGTAAAACTTTGTAAAGTAGTCTGACCGGGATGTGGTTCTCAACTGCTTAACCACTTGAACTGTATAGCACAACACGTTGTTACGTTGAAGTTCTGCTATTTTCGGGGAAGATTTGGTGTAGAGTGAAAGCTATGACAACTCCTTTTTAGTATAGATGGTCTTGTGGTTAAAACGTAATGTCTGTGATCCGACTTGTAAGTTAAGTACTATACCTTTCACGACTCCCTTTGGGTTGGGAAACACTACCTGCCAGTGTAGTGTTTCATTCCTTACCACAGAACATAAAAGTTTGCGTGACCCATTTAAATGACTACATTATATTAGATTGTATTATACCATTTTTTAAATGTATTGTATTTGTCTCATAAAGGTCCCATAAAGTTGGTAGAGAAGTATTACTAAATGCACTTTAAATAATAATAATAATAAATGTTACACTGAATAATTTGAGTGATTTTGAAATAATACACTGAATAATTTGAGTGGGTTTACAGTTTTCCACTGGTGAGATTGCAGATACACAATGTGGCCCCAAGGAGTGGTCCTCTCCATGATTATCATGAAAGTTGCCCACCTCTGGTTTAATTATATTTAGGATATATTGTGATATGCCATGCATGGCATAAGTGTTTTCCTGGTCACTTAAGCCCTTCATTAATAACGAGGTATTAAGTAAAAATGCTGTGATATTTGGTCTTGTTTCACACCAGCCCTATTATTGATGGTTATTTAGCAATTATTTGAGTTTATTTATTCCTTATTTGTTCACATTGCACAGTGTCAATTTCTGGTTGACATCATTCAAATGAAAGGCTAATATAATATGTAATGTAGTAATATTAAATATTGTTTAATAAAAGCTATTTGTTTATACAAACAGGTACTGCCTGTACTGAAGGCTGCCTTCTTTTGTCATATCGGTGCACATAGTCCACACAGAAAAGTTATATTCATTCCAGCTAAAGAAAGTCACTATATCACGCCAATAGTAGAGGTTAAACTAATTGATTATCTAAAAAAAACATATTGGTTGGGCTCTAATTTGTGGTGTTTTGCAGGGTTTGGCCTGGGCTGTTGCAGTTCTTCCTTCCTTCTGCTGTGGCCTCTGAGCAGCTATCGCTGCTGGACGGTTGGCACGATGTCTGGATCTTCCGTTTCTTACTCAATATTCTAGGATACTCCACCATCATCATCCCCGGCTTTCTACTCATTAGCTACTTCAAGCGCATCAATTATGTAGAAACAGGTGTGTAACAACTAAAAATAAATATAGTTACTTTAAGAATTCAAGCCTTTTCTTTCTTCTTTTGTTACTTAATACTAAAGGAAAGGTGGTGTGCAGACTGTGCACATTAGACCTCACCAGAACTAGTTAGTCAAAGTAAAGTTGTAACAGTCAAAATGGCAGCACATTCTGCAAATAGGATAATGCCCCAATTCCGCTGGGCGTGGATTGGAAGCATTGCAGAACGTAAGCAATACGGTAGCCGATTCTGTTCTGTATCCACTATGTGCTTGTGATTCCACCACAAGCATTTAAAGCGTGTGCACACGGCCGCTTCAGAAACACTCCCAGTGAGGATTGGAGTTGTGCCCTTGACATTCCAAAATGTACTTGTTACTGCATGTGCCCATGAGTTGAGGCATCAGGGTAACTTGACAAGAGAACTTGCCTAGTTAAAAGGCTATTGATGGCACACACATTAAAGCTTTTCAAAAATGTTTTCCTTATTTGGAATACCATCTGTTACCACCATGTATTTTTCATGGATTTACTGCCTAACTGAAGTTTCTGAAAGTGCCAATTCAAAGTTAATTCATCTTTTTATTTTTCTACAACTTGCAGGCAGAGGTGTTTGCTACCCTCTCATAAAAGCTTGTGTGTTTGGCGGAGAAACAAAGACTGGTCTGTTGGATGATGTGTCGATAGCACCGAGGCTCGAGGCCGACTCTGGATCACCAGCTAGACAGGCCATAAAGTTAATAGTCTGTGCTGCAGGTCTTCAGGTTGGTTGGTTGATTAATTGAGATTGAGATTGAGATATTGACAAAAATGCAGCCATATACATTATCTATATATGTGTAAAGGATAAAACAAAAAAGCTTGAGAGCTTATTACCATTGTGGTCCTTTGAGTTTCTTCTTTTGCCTCTATTGCATATCTTTGTTTATCTCAGCATTGTATAAACAACCACCCACCCACCCACTTTTATTGACCAGGATATAGTACCATTCATGGACTACCATGAAAGCCCTTACAACTCCGCTCTACAACTCTCATCTCTTTCTAGATATCGTACCTAACATGGGGGGTCCTCCAGGAGAGGGTTATGACGCGGTCATACGGAGAAGACGCGGTTGAAGGCGAGGGTGAGCAGTTCAAGGACTCCCAGTTCTTGGTGTTCATGAACCGCATCCTTGCCCTGACTGTGTCGGGGCTGTGGTGCGTTCTGTTCAAGCAGCCACGGCACGGAGCGCCTATGTACAAGTACTCATTTGCCTCGCTCTCCAACATACTGAGCAGCTGGTGCCAGTATGAGGCCCTCAAGTACATCAGCTTCCCCACCCAGGTCCTCGCCAAGGCCTCCAAGGTCATCCCCGTCATGCTGATGGGAAAGGTCGTCAACCGCAAGAGCTACGAATACTGGGAGTACTTAACAGCCGCGCTGATCTCTGTGGGCGTTAGCATGTTCCTGTTGACCAGCACAGCCAACAGCCACCCGGCCAACGTTACCACCTTGAGTGGTGTCGTCATCCTCGTTGGCTACATCGTCTTCGACAGCTTCACATCCAACTGGCAGGACAACCTTTTCAAGTACAAGATGTCTGCAGTGCAGATGATGTTTGGCGTTAACCTGTTCTCTTGCCTGTTCACTGTGGGCTCGCTGCTGGAGACAGGCGGCCTCTTCGACGCTCTGGGTTTTATGTCACGCCACTCTGAGTTTGCCTTTCACGCCGTCCTGCTGTCGGTGTGCTCGGCATGTGGCCAGCTCTTCATCTTCTACACCATCAACCAGTTTGGCGCCGCCGTCTTCACCATCATCATGACACTGAGGCAAGCCATTGCCATCCTGCTGTCGTGCTTCCTCTATGGGCACGCTGTCACGTGGGTGGGTGGCCTGGGCATTGGCGTGGTGTTCCTGTCGCTCTTTTTGCGGGTGTACGCACGCAGCCGCATGAAGACAGGCCGGAGGTCGGCACAGCCGCCGGTGCAGAAAGTGTAGCGGGGAACTAACTGATAAGAGACTGGAATACAATTGGGAACTGATGCCCACGTTTTCTGTGGTGCTTTTCTTCTTGTCTACTTTTTGTGTGTGTGGTACGGTTTTGTTTTGCCATGGGTTTCTATTTTCTTTATCAAAGAGATGCGGAAAGGGATTCTGAATTTTGGTTTCACACCAAGACACCCTCCAGGTAACCTGGGATTTTTCTAATCAACATTTCCCCTTACGGCCTGTAAATTATTTTTAATTTACCAACATAATTGGCTTTTGAAGCCACTTAAAACCTACTGTGACAAGATGTCTGTGCATTTTAAGGGATATTGATGGAGCCAGAATTCCATGAGCAGTGTTCTGCTTTGAAGCATTTTTGTCAATGTGTGTGTATATATATATATATATATATATATGTATATATACAGCCTTGTTGAACAAAAATTTAAAAATTTACTTTTCAAACTTTCAACAATGCATGTCATGATAGTGTAAAGTGACACATGAGTCAGCCATTGGATTTAGCTGACTAACAAAGTGTTTTTCTGAATCCTTTAGTTGCTACCCCCTCATCAACTGAAGCAGGTTACTGGGAGCAAATTGATGCAGCCTGGGTATGGGAATTTCCCTTCATTGCAAAGAATTAACAAGCAAACCCAATACAATGTTCTGTAACATTTTGTTACACCTCATTATCAAATCGTTTCAACAACTCTTGTGCCCCACCACTAATATGAATTATTTTCTTCAGGTCTTAAAACATCTATAAAGTTTAATAAATGCTATTGCTTTATTTTGAAATTAAGGGGAGGATAATCCCTTGAGTTGCAGCAACTCCTTTTCAAGGGGGTCCTCTCGTTCCCAATTAATGACTAACGACACTAAACACAGTTATCATGAGTAAACGCGTGTCAATATTTAGTTACATTCACAGCCACACGTCATGTCATCTTGAGCACAATTCGGCTTCAAAACAGATATTTCACACAAAGATGTCACATGAATGAATGTGTATATTTCTTTCCGTGCATTAACATTTGTTTGATTACATTAAATGGTCATCTTCGGTATTTAAACAGATGTCCCCTCCCTCTGTACACATGCAGTTCCTGCAGATTTCCACAGTACTCTGGTGGAAAAGCAAATAACCCGATATCTTGGTGTTTATGTCACAATTCATCAGGTTGTCTGGGAGACTAATCTCCTGATTTCAGCCACATCAAATAGCACGCTAACCTTTTGATCATCATTACAACTAAAAACGTACATTTACATCATTATAATGCCTTTTGTTTGCAAAAGGCATTGTTTGCAATACATATACAGTACTGTATACGATGACTATAATGTCTTATAAATTACTTGCCGTCTGTCAGGACATTTGAAAGGGTGTTTTTGCACTGACATAATCACGGAACCAAATGCAGCAACTAAATGAATTTGGTATTACCAGCCTTGTCATCAGCAAAATGAAATACAGAAATTTCATTAGACACCTTGATTATATAATTGCCCTCAGTGGCATGCAAAATTGCAAATGAGCTTTGTTCCAGTCAGTCTTCAAAACAGATCCATGTTTTAATTTAAACCTCATACAAAAAAAGAAATCTGTGTCAATATACTGTATACTGTACCATAAAAACATTATTTCTTCTAATTTTCATGTCCATTAAGTGCTTTGAAAAAGACTGCTATCCTGTCTACTTTTGCTCTTTGATGTGAATGTTTGTAGGAGGACTGAATGGGTGATGTTTAATTGTTGATGCCTTAGTGGTATCTTAAGAATGTTATATAGCATTGCGTGAGAGGGGTTAACAGAATGCATATAGGGAAATGAAATGTTTCTGGTACTTTTTTTTAAATCATTGTAGTATTTCCTCTAGTAAACACTTATTAATGACATACATTAAATTAACTTAAATGAACTCAAGTGGTTTTATTTTATTCATTTACTTTTGTATTCTGTTTTTGTTCATCAAACTGAGGATCTATTTTTTGTGTGTGTGTTTTCTTTAACCCGTTAGTGGTTTTCAGCAGGGAACTTCCCCATACCTCTAATTTGTAATTTGTGATGACGCAAGAGTTCCTTAGTCCTCTTCAATAATGGAGAGATTTGGGGGGTTAAAGGAGGCTGCAGAGGCAACCCTCCGCTTTCTGCCCCACTCTGTGTTCTCAGTCTGACTGAGGATGTCCGGTGTTACTGTTACCAGCTGAGCCCCTGTTTGTTTCTTTGCTTTATTTTTCCCAGGTTATAATTAACAATACTACACTCACTACTGTGAGCTGGTTGCCACTAGATTGACATCCTGGAAAAGATGGAAGCCCAGCCAGGATGACCACCCCAGACCTAGCCTCCGACAAGACTACCTAACCTAAGTTATAACCACATAAACCCCCCCCCCCCCCCACACACACACACACACAGTACACACACAAAGCATGGGTGGTTGTCCGTGGCATCTTGCTCAAGGGCACAGTGGTTTTGTAGTGACTGCAGATTTGTTCACTCATACACTTTTTACATTTGTTCAAACCATCAGCTTTCTGCATACAAGCCTGCTCTTCCAAGCTTGAGGTCACTGGTGCAATTTTTTTCCTTTCTATTTTATAATCTACAGTGTTTCACAATCGCATATGTTAATGTTAATCATAAAGATTATTTCAGTGGGTTGTGCACCTTCGTCCTTGTAGTATTCTGTGTCTCTTATCTGTAGATCTAGTTTCCTCTCCATATACTGTGGGTGGTACGCTGTTGTATAGCAGTGGTTCTCAAACCTTTTCATGTCAAGGACCCCCCATCTCAAAATATGTTGTTTCAGGGACCTCCCAGAAGCAAATATAAGAGTTAAAAATGTTTGCTGTGAACGAATATATTCAAAGATTTGCAATCATTTTTCTAAAATAGCAGATATACAAGCTCGTAGCACGGCTATGCCGCGCTATGAGCTGGTAGATCTGCTATTTTAGAAAGAAACAGCTAAAGTTTAAACTAATGGTTAAAGTGGTTAAAACTATGAGGTGACACAGTACGTGTGCTCAGGTCTAAATGGGTTAATGGATTAACATTTTATCTAAGACCTTTGCTGCCATGTGGTGCATTGTTGGAAGTACACCTCCACCATGAAGCCTGCAAGCAAAAACCTTTAGACACAGTCCTGGGTGGAAAACAAGCTCATCAGAAAAATTACACAATAGTGAACAGTTCTGCCCTACAATTTGATCATGTGAACAAACAAAACATGTTTAACTGACTTACCCGGTATCTCATATGTACCTGTATCTCACCTAACGGAGTGCAACAATACAGATCTAACCTGACTGCCAGATGGGGTGCTATTGATTTTGAAGCAATTAAGCGTCTCTTCCACCTGGCGGAGTCAGGTTACAGGTACTACAGACTGTTACAGCTGTTAAAAGGCTGACCATGTTAATCCAGGTGAGAGATTCTGCATTTCACATGTTCAAACCATGTACGATAGTGTGGGAATGGCATCTTTAAGCCGTGTTGACTGCAAAACTAGGTGAAACATTTGTACAGTCATTCATTGTAGTTCCTCTGTGGCAGAGGTCAGACACGTCTGAAGTCTCTAACTATCAGTTTGACTAAACAGTGTGTAATCGTGTAGGCAGGAGGGAGACTCCCACACGTGTTAAAGTGTTAAACTCTTATGAGAACAGAAATGCTTTGCCAACCCCGCAACCCCTCAAATTTACACAGATCTCATGGACAAAAAAAACAGCCTAGACTTTTCTGTTGAGGATGTGCATGCTTTTCATATTTTGCCACAAAAGTGGCTTGTAAATGTATCTGCTTACATATTCATAATACACATTTGCAACTGATTTGGACAATTCTAATTTAGATTGATTAGAACGGCTAAATCATCACTGTGTTTTGTCATGTCCAGAGTCTCAACACAACTGTCTATTATGATTTTTTTTTTTACAGCACTGTGTGCCTCCGTACATTGATAAGCTTTATGTTGATGCAGATTTTTCTTTTCCAGCAGCACTTGGCGCCTGCCCACAGAGCGAAAACTACAGTGATTATTTAGGCCATGTCATCTGCATGGTGTTGGTCCTCTGACAGTGAAAACTTAACAATGGTCTCAACACAGCCATCTTTTTAGAGTACGTTGTGCTTCAGTATGTTGACAAGCTTCATGGAGATGCTAATTTTCCTTTCCAGCTCGATTTGGCAACTGCCCACAGAGCCAAAACTACTAGTAATTGGTGCACTGACCTGAACCCCAGAGAATCTAGGTTGTATTGTCAAGAGGTCAGGAAGGTGAGACATGACTGAACAATTCAAATTAATTTACGGCTGTTATCAAACAAACCTGAGCTTCCATAACACCTGTGCCACACCCCATTGATGAAATAATTTGTTAAAAAGTAGCGCAGACCAAGTATTGACTGCATACATTAATATACTCTAGATGGTCGACATTGTTTTTTTTAGTGGTCTCGTAAAATATTCTAATTCGGCAATAGGATTTTCATGAGTGGTCCATAATCAAGGTTTTAAATACTTCACGTACAATTGAGAATATATGAAACTTTAAATTATATTACAGAAGAAAATTAACTTTTACAAGATATTCGAATTCATTGAGAGCTGTAGTAGTTGGTGCAATGAGGCCTCCTAGTGGTTAAGAGTGCAGGATATTTTTAAATTATTAAAACTATGGTAGTTGTGTAATATACTATTAGAAAAGATGCGTCTAGTCTCAAGAGCTCAAGTAAAACATTTTGTTTCATTTCTTATACGGCCACCAAAGATGTGCTCAGAACACTGCTGTTAAAACCATGTTCATTTCCCTCATGTCATCATGGTTTATGCAGTCAAAACTCAAAAGTAGCCAAGTGCAACATGAGGTTAGGGTATTACATCTTTAATTCTTTCGCAGAACAAAAAAAAAATCTTACAGACAAGCCTGAACTCAGGCAACAGAACCTTGCAGTCCACTCCATGCAGCGTGCAATGTGGCACATGAGCAGAACCCTCAGGACAGTTTGATAATGGAATGTTCCATTCCCCATGTTCACATCTACCAGTCCCAACATTTTACATTGTGCAACAGGGTACTTTAGGAAATGCGTTGGTCACCATGAACTTGTTTTTTTAAGTAATATACAGCAAAAATTGAAACCTTTTCTAAATCTTGCAGAGTAAAGCTCTAGACAGAGAGCATACACTGGTCCACTGGACGACATGTTGTACAATATTTGTCTTTTTTTTTTATAACCAATAACATAGTTTCTCCCTGGGTTTTTAACAGGGAAAATTTAACCGGTACAATTCAATTGGAAAAAAAGGTTAGGCTAAGAGCTGAGGTGGTGCTTAATCCACTTCTTCCATACGAGATGCATCATCATCGTCACCCTCTAGTGGTGGGATCACATCTGGCGCGGCTGCAGAACTGGCCTCCTCCACAGGCACATCATCATCGTCGATGCCTACAGGTCAATAAGCATGGAGGAAATTGATTAGGAACGGCAACCAAACTCAAATCTGCATTCAACACCACAATCTAGTGGCGTGGAATACACTACGGTACGTTAAACACACAGCTTCATTGTATACATACATGACTAAATTCCAGGAATCTGAATATCTGTGGGTCAGTCTCAATATGTTCAAATACTGACGGACATGCATGTTTTACTCCCAGTCACTCAGTGCTTACCCAGGCCAAGCTTGATCATCCTGTAGATGCGGTTGGAGTGTGTCTGAGGGTCGTCCAGGGAGAAGCCCGATGACAGCAGGGCGGTCTCAAACAGCAGGATGACCAGGTCTTTCACAGCCTTGTCATTCTTGTCGACATCAGCCTTCTGCCTGAGGGTCTCCACGATGGGGTGGTCTGGGTTGATCTCCAAGTGCTTCTTGGCCATCATGTAGCCCATGGTGGAGTTGTCTCTGAGTGCCTGGGCCTTCATGATCCTCTCCATGTTTGCTGTCCAGCCGTAGGTGCTGGTCACAATGCAGCAAGGGGACGAGACCAGTCTGTTGGACACAGTCACCTGGGAGAACAAGGTGAGACGTTTACAAGAGGGAATAAACTTGTGCGCCAGATTGTCTTTTGTACAGACCAAAGTGTTTGTAAATCAAGCAGATACGGGCAACTTGATCATGCTGGTTGGCTATGTTAGATCTCAAACCTGAATTACCAAAAAGCTACATGCTTATATACTGTACTTGGCTGGCAAATGGTTTGAATTTGCAAATTCCGCACTCAACTAAGTTTAAGGCATCTAATATGGTTCTATGACAAAGAATTCTGTAGAGCTGCAAAAATGGATTCTCTTTGAGATTATTCAATTAATTATCGAGAAGAGCAGGTTTTCCCCTTCCATTCTTTACACATGCAAAAGTAATGAAAACAGCATATAGACCAGTTCAATGCATCGTTTAGAGATTGGCCTTGTTCACTAGTTTTTTAAACTGAATCTGTAAATGTTAGTTCATTTAACTTTCACTCCTACATTTACGCAAAAATGGTCACCCATTAGTTTTGCACAATCGACTCACCAGATGCAAGTTTAAACAAAAACACCCCACACATTTTGTTAGAATGTCATGACAAACCATACAATTCTACTTCCACAATTTCTTGTCTTCTACCAGTTTGCTACATGTATCTCACACACACGGTCCTGGGAACACACTAGTCACAGCAGGATTGCTTCTCACAAACCTAAGGTATAGCCAGGGTGCACGCGCACACACACACCATTCATTTGAGTCTATATAGGGGATGCTCAAAGCTACACCAACAACTCACCCAGATTTTATTTTAGGCTGAATTATGGCACCTGTTAGCAACAATTAAAAGGGGGGGGGGGGGGGGGGGAAACCTTTAGACTGCAGTACTGAATTCTTAGACGTTGAGGACCAGACCCGAAGGAGAAAAGTAACAAGTAATATATCAAATTAATTAGAGCCCGACTCTATATACAACCGATCTTTCAACGTTTCCATTTTATATAATTTGGGCATGTCAGTTTTCAAAAATAGACGATCTACAGGCTTACCAACACATCACGTTGTAAGCTTGTAGATTGGCTATTAGGGCTTGGACATTTTAAGTTTTTAAAAGTAGTTTTTTCAAAGCATCAATCAAAATACTAATTTTGACTCTGATCTAAAATGAATGGCTTCTCATACAATCACCAACCTTCTCCACTTTCTTGTCAAGGATCTCCTTCATGAGTTTGCAGAGGTTCTCAAACTTGGTCTTGTCCTCATCCATTTTCTTCTTCTCCTCCTCGTCCTCAGGGAGCTCCAACCCCTCCTTGGTAACAGAGACCAGGGTCTTGCCGTCAAACTCCTTGAGCTGCTGGACACAGTACTCGTCGATGGGTTCCGTCATGTACAACACCTCGAAGCCGCGTTTGCGCACACGCTCTACAAAGGCAGAGTTGGCCACCTGGTCCTTGCTCTCACCTTGATGGGGGAAAAATAATTAAGCACGTTTGCAAAAACAATGTGTGAGACAGTGTATATGCATGTGTATGTATATTATTTTCCCCCTTATCCCTCTTAAGTTCAGGAAAGTACAGCTGAAAAACTATATCAAAGCTGAACAAAAGGCAAAGACTAACCAGTGATGTAATAGATAGACTTCTGGTTTTCCTTCATGCGACTGAGGTACTCTGAGAGGGACGACATCTCATCACCAGACTGGGAGGTATGGTAGCGCAGTAGCTCAGACAGCTTCTTACGGTTTTGAGAGTCCTCATGGATGCCCAGCTAAGAAGAAAATGATGAGTACACAGGAACTTTAGGCCAATAATTATTCACCATGCTCCTTTAGCTGAATTAGCCATTAAAAAGATGTACCGTAATTTCCAGACTATAAGCTGCACTTGAATTTAAGCCGCACCAGCCAAATTTAGGTAAAATCCCATATACAAGCCGCACCGGACTATAAGCCGCACCGGACTATAAGCCGCAGCTACGTTAGCTCAGAGCCTGAGATGGCTCTGCGTTAGCTGTAAAAATCCATAGATTAGCCGCACCGTTGTATAAGCCGCAGGGTTCAAATCATGGGTAAAAAGCTGCGGCTTATAGTCCGGAAATTACGGTAGGTGCCCCCAATAGATCACATAATTTGCTCCAGTTGGAAACAAAAGCCAGGGGTGAGATGGGAAGACATCGATTGCAGATACATTTTAACATAATTTTACCTTCAGATTTTTGGAGAAGCCATCGTAGAACTTCTTGTAGTTCTCCTTGTCCTCAGCCAGTTCAGCAAAGAGCTCCAGGCATTTCTTGACGATGTTCTTGCGGATCACCTTGAGGATCTTGCTCTGTTGTAGCATCTCTCTGGAGATGTTGAGGGGCAGGTCTTCAGAATCCACCACACCACGTACAAAGTCTGGAGTGGAGAATACCACCAGGCTCATTATACACCAAATAAAGACATCTGAACAATGCTGCACTTCTGTGCCCAAATGTGACAGAGGAACCACCAATTGTTTTTCTTTCAAAAACAGAATTATAGGAGGGAGACCCACACACTGCCACTTGCTGGTTCAGAACCAGCAAGTGGCAGTGTGCAGGGGTTTCCCTCTCTCCTCCCATGTCTACTGCCTTGTCACCAACGCACCTGCTCTAAACAAGAACCGGGTGTGCGGAAGTCCGCTCTTCATAAACAACAGAATACAAACAAATATAAACATTTCTTTCTACGTCACCCCAGTTTTGAGGGTAGCTGGCTTTATATGGCAACCAAGTCGAATTTTACCGTTTGTTTAGAGCACAAACAGAGGCAACAAAGTCTAGTCTATGGACATTTGTTTGTTTAAAGCACAAAATATTCACTTACTCAGGTACTCTGGAATGAGCTCTTCACAGCTGTCCATGATGAAGACCCTCCTGACGTACAGCTTGATGTTGTTCTTCTTCTTCTTGTTCTCGAAGAGGTCAAATGGTGCACGGCGGGGAATGAACAACAGGGCTCGGAACTCCAGCTGGCCCTCCACAGAGAAGTGCTTTAAGGGGATGGGGAAGACGAAAGCTTAAATGTGTGTCTCACACACACAGAGCAGACATAGAACACGCACATCGACAGGCTGGGTGCTGGACTAAATAAACTTCAGTAGGTATTGGATGGAGCCCGCACACCACAGGTATAAGAAAGACGTTCTTTATTGAAATACTGACAACGTTTCGATCTATTTGATCTTCATCAGGTCATCGTCTCTCACACACACCAAGAAATTACCTTGACAGCCAGGTGGTCCTCCCAGTCATTGGTCAGACTCTTGTAGAACTCTCCATATTCCTCGTTGGTGATGTCATCAGGGTTCCTGGTCCAGATGGGCTTGGTCTTGTTCAGCTCCTCCTGGTCGATGTACTTCTCCTTGATCTTCTTTTTCTTCTTCTTGTCCTTGTCCTTCGAGTCTTCCTCATCGTCTGAGCCTACGTCCTCGATTTTGGGCTTGTCTTCGCCATCTTCCTTCTCTTCTTTCTCAGCCTTCTCCTCCTCAGCCTCGTCGTCGCTGATCTCCTTGTCGCGCTCCTTCTCCACCTGCACGGCGAGAAGTGAGGAGACATTAAACTTCTCTGTATTGCATTTAATTTGGTAAGTGTTCTGTTGCTGACAAACGTTGTCCGTGCCATTTAGTCAGATACTCACAAACAAGGTGATGGGGTAACCAATGAACTGAGAGTGCTTCTTGACAACCTCCTTGATCTTCTTCTCCTCTACGTACTCTAACTGGTCATCCTTCAGGTGCAGGATAACTCTTGTTCCACGGCCAATGGGCTCACCTGAGAACAGAGTTGAAAACCATTTGTGAGCACACGTGCATTCAATGCAAGGATATTTACATCAGTAAACTGTCTGATGCCTTGCAGATTTGCAGTAGCCCTTCCAGATATGAAATAAATTATAAACGGAAATTATTACTCATGTTACAGCATGGCTCTGTAGGAGGAAAATCAGAGCTAATCTTGCCAACTGCCAGACCTCACAATTGTTGTGAGGCTGGCCTCAAAGTACTGATAACGGGTACTGCACTAGTTTCTTAAAATGAATTAATATAATTCACTTCCTTGGCCTACTGGCAGAATGCACTAGAAACTTGGCACCGGTCAGTCCAGAGTAGTAGAAACCAAACCTATACAAGATACGTACCAGTGTCAACCTTGACTGTAAATGAGCCCCCAGCAGAGGATTCCCAGATATACTGTTCGTCATCATTGTGCTTAGTGATGACGGTCACCTTCTCGGCCACCAGGTAAGCAGAGTAGAAACCCACACCAAACTGACCAATCATGGAGATGTCAGCTCCAGCCTAAGAGACAAAAATATCATTGTACCCCAGTGAATAACACTTTATTGCAGACTAGGATGATGCATAATCTTTAAATTGAACTGCAATGCATATTCTACACTATCTTTTTAGTAACTGCAAATCAATCGCCTTCTGGGATTATGTCTCGTTTGCTACTCTGATGTACCTGTAGGGCCTCCATGAAGGCCTTGGTGCCAGATTTTGCGATGGTGCCCAGGTTGTTGATCAGGTCAGCTTTGGTCATACCAATACCGGTGTCGGTGAGGGTCAGCGTACGCTCGACTGTGTTGGGGATTACGTCGATCTTTAGGTCCTTGCCAGTGTCCATTTTGGTGGGGTCTGTAAGACTTTCATAGCGGATTTTGTCCAAAGCCTAAAAAGACAAAATCCAAATAGAGTAAAATATTAATATTTGTAAACATGTTGCATGTGTATTACAAATCACAGTAGTAAATACAAAATTAACAGATAACCTTGCCAGTCCCTACATTGGCTAAAATATGCAGGTGTTACAAATACTCATGCAATACTTACATCAGAGGCATTGGAAATCAACTCCCTAAGGAAGATCTCCTTGTTGGAATAGAAGGTGTTAATAATCAGGGACATCAGCTGAGCGATCTCTGCCTGGAAGGCAAAGGTCTCAGCCTCCTCCTCTTGGCGCATTTCTTCAGGCATCTAAATTCAGAAGACAATGATTTAGTTAAAAAGATGGTAGTTGAAATCTTATCTGAGCCACCAATATATAGTCTGTTAATTATTAATACATTACATGGCGATAGGATTGATGGGAAATACTACTTCACTTGAGTGAATTCCATTTTAGAAAATGTTGTATAAGAATAGTTTAATCTGACTAGTGACTACTAGAGCAACATAGTGTGTGGGATGAACTAAATCATTCACTCTTATCCACGCCCCATTACGCAACCTTGGCTGCACTGCACTCCCATAAGCATCCACTATCAGCGGAAGTAATATACTAACCAACATGGCGTCGTCTACACAGACGATGATACAGACAATGGATGCCGAAAGCACGTGTTGGGTCAGGGTCGGGTGAACAATACACAAACGAAGTCACTTCTGAGAAGTGGTTTTGGTGCGGGTTCGTCGACCGAAGCAGTGCATACCAGAGGCGTCCTCCGGAGAGGCAGACGTGGGGTTTAACTCGCTCTCAAAACTGCCCAACAGAAAATAACTAATCACATGCTCACGTCGGGTCGCACTGCACGACGTCGTGAGCTTGCAGATCAGCCACTCTTCGGCGAGCGAGCGACACCGTCGTACGACAGGGTATGAAGGCACACTGGCACAGTCGTTCACAACGACTTTGTACCGACGCGAGACATGACGTTTTTAGTGCGGTGACGATTATACAACATAATGTAGTTGTAAGTCTCAATATTCACGAGTCACGGCACCATAATGTTCTGGTCAAGAACATGGTGGAATTTTTTTGTGTCACGTTCTAAGCAAAAACTGCGATGCTGACGGTACGACAAGGCCACATGTAGGACGAGAAATGAGCTATCCTCCGCTGGCCATTGTAAGAACACATCCTCACAAGTCTGTAACGGTGATGTGATATATGGAGGTCAAATGTGCATTTTTGAAGTGCTAAATGAGAGGTTGTGGTGCCGTCAGTGTCACCCATCTCTCTGCCTTGCCGCAAGACAACACTGGCGTTGGCCTATGCACATTGCGGCATCATGCCAATTCCTTTGATTCGGATGATTATAGTTGCCAGTCACCATTTGAAGACTAATGTAAATTGAAAATGTAAGTGTTATTTTCATGCTCTCGTTAAACACGATGCGGTCATAATTGTGACTGGCCTTTGGTCCCAAAACAGATTTCCTTGCCTCGAGGCTCGTCCTGATTTATAACAATAAAAACACACATACGCAAACAAAACGCATACAAAAATGTCCACTTACAAAGCCACACAATCGTCCACGTACCTTGTAAAACGTTCCGTTGACTATTCTTGAATAAAACGCCACCAATTTTGATAGTCCCCTCTGCTCTCTGACGCAGGGAAATTGAAAGGGACTTCCTCTTAAAAGACGGATATCTTTATATGCCGTGCGTTTTCAATGTGCATATCCATCCGCGCGCATCTCCACACTGTACCGTTCCACCTGCAGCTAGTCTGACTGGGATCTACTCACTCTGCAGGTTGCACATCCGCTCTAGGGCGGACACGGAAACTTCTCGTGGTGCATGCTTGTCATGTGTATTCAAATGACCACCAGATCATAATACAGTAGGCGGGGGGCTCTACAACGGATCGGAAAACTGAGGAATAAACAGAAACCAGTGTATGTAGTCAGTCTGTCTGATGAAAACCAGACCTGAAAGAAACTTGAAAGAATGTATGAAATATGAATATAACAAGACCAAATGTTAGTGGGGGAAGTAACAAGTGATTTATGCATAGAGTATTGGGTTTATGTCGAGATTTTTGGTCAGTTTTGAACATGACCTATTCTTACATTCTTATATTTGGATTTTGGTCAAACCTCAAAATCCGTCCGGATTACTGTCATAAAGTTGGATAAATATGGAGTTTCGCAATAGATAACATTCTTACAAATTATATTGCGCCCACAATGTTTAATCTGTGGTAAAATTAGTAGATGGTGTGGGGCTAGTTTTTAACCCGGCGGAATATTATGTTCAGACAAGCGGGTGTACTGCGTTCCTTCCAGCACTTTCCATGAAAAACCCGCCTAAAAGTGACGTCACTGACTTGTCAATTACAGCCCAGCCCCTCGCAACAGATCCAGAGCCAGGCAACAACACAGCAGCTGTCATACATTGTACAAAATACTATAGCAACCAAACCGCAACTGAAAACAACAAACCTGTGGAAAATAAAAGCAAATTATGACATTGTAATGTAAAAAAATAATTAATAAAGAAATACAAAATCATTGAACACTGACTGAACACTAGCCTGACAAGTTCATTCAACAAAGTGATGCAGTTGCACCATGCACGAAGTAAATATACATAAAGATCACACAAATAGTTCTATCCTCTTCTAGGTAAACCTACAGATAAACCCAGTTTGATTTATTTTGTGTTATACTACCTTTTAGACTAAATTGATTGATAGATAGATTGATTGATTGAATTTCTTTATTTGACAGTATGCATAAGGGCAGGCTACATTTCAAACGAAACGCACAAGAAAGTCAATATAAAAACGGTTACTTTGTGGACGATCCATGATTATAAAGCACTCACACTTGTTTACAACACAGGATCCACCATTTTCAATTCATCAGAACATTTAGAGACCTACAAATATACACTTATATAAAATAAAATAAAACAGGAAATCATCATATAAAGAAAGTTAAAAGGGGCTAAAACCTTAGGTTAAAACATGTACAGTATACGAGGAGAAAGGGTGGGGGGAGCTCAGACTACATTTACAGGGGCCAGTTTCGAATTGCAGCGCCAGCCGTGCAAGGTGCTTTTGAGAGTATATATATATATATATATATATATATATATATATATAACCTAAGGTTTTAACCCCTTTTAACTTTCTTTATATGATGATTTCCTGTTTTTTTCTTTTTTATATAAGTGTATGGTCTCTAAATGTTCTGATGAATTGAAAATGGTGGATCCTGTGTTGTAAACGTTTTTATATTGACTTGTGCGTTTCGTTTGAAATGTAGCCTGACCTTGTGCATACTGTCAAATAAATAAATTCAATCAATCAATCTATCTATCTATCAATCAATTTAGGCTAAAGGTAGTATAACACAAAATAAAGCAAACTGGGTTTATCTGTAGGTCCAACTATACCTAGAGGCTAGAACTATTTGTGTGATCTTTGTGTGTGTGTGTGTGTGTGTGTGTGTGTGTGTGTGTGTGTGTGTGTGTGTGCGCGCGTGTGCGTGCGTGTGTGTGTGTGTGTGTGTGTGTGTGTGTGTGTGTGCGTGTGTGTGTGTGTGTACAGTGGTTGATCCTCTGCTTCTTGGTATTAGTGACCATAGTTAGTAGATCTATGTTAGTGACTATCGCGCAAATCAGAGAAGGAAAACAAGCGCACTCCACTGACTGCTGTCGTCATCACTCGTAGACGCAGTTCTGAGTTTGCGTCAACGATTTGAGGCCTGCGGTTAGAAGGCGCCTAGCTCGTTGAACACAATTGAAGCGTTTCATTAAGGATAACTCGTTCATAACGAACTTTTTTTAAATCATTTATTTCTGGGTATATACATAAGGTACGTATAATTCTGCGCCTGAACGGGCCTTTAGAAAGGTACTTGGGAGTCTTTACTTTGTATAACGCGACGTTAACGTTAGCTTAGCTTATCGTTAAACTGTGCCGGGTGGAACTCCTTTATAGCTCTATGGGTGGACCTCGCTAGCCATGACATGAGTTGCTTGCTTCTGGCTGGTTTTAGTTACTTTAATAATGAGTTTTAATCCTTTTGTGTAATGTTTATCTCTCTATAGGCCTATCACATTTAATGCGACAACAAAAAACAAACCTCAACTGTAGGCCTTTGCCTCGCAGACCTGGATAAAGTTATTAATAGGAAGTTACAACTGCGTAACAAACTTAGCTAATGGATTTCAGAATTACCTGCCATTGATGCATTATTTCTGTCATCTGAGCAAAAGTAACCAAGCAATTTGAATTTATACATATTTCTTCAACTTTATTGCTGAGTGTAATAACACTGTAATGAGATGTGAGGTAAACACGTGGGGTTTGCTTCAAGACTACCATTGCTTCCCTTTGTTTTTATCAGGTTGGTCTCCAACACAACAAGGATGTCCTTCCCACCTCATCTTAACCGACCGCTGCTACCCCAGCCAGGGATGCCTCCTCAGTATCCAGGGTTCCCCACAGGTAAGGCACACAGTGTGTAATCAACATCTTAACTTCTAATGACATCTGTTAAAGCAAATGGTAACATGAGTCTTATTGGCTGTCACAGGAGCCCCGATGATCCCATTGCATATGGGCCTCATGGGTTCAACACCAGCTGTCCTATTGCAGACTCCCATGACGGTGATCAGCAAACCTGCTATCCCCAGGAAGGAGGGTCTTCTTGCACGTCCTAAAGAGGACGAGAACAGTGGCCCCACCACCACAGTGTTTGTGGGTAACATTTCAGAGAAAGCCTCGGATGTGCTCATCAGACAACTGCTGGCAGTAAGTGACAGCTTGTTTAAGAGGAACTTAGCTGGTTTTCAATATCAGCTAAGCTGATATGAATCATTGTATTGTGAGTGGAACATGTGAATGTGACGAGACGAGACAAACAAGTTCTGTGTCGTGTGTCCTGAGAGCTCCTGTTGGACAATCACCACCAGACTACATAACTTATTGAAATGTGCTGAAATTGTCCAACGCAGAGATGAAAAGCTTTTGGCCCCAAACGTACTGGGAAGTGTTCATCTTCAAATGTCCACAAAAATAAACGATATATCGGCAAAGTTCCCAAAGTAACCCATTTACCTAAGGTTTCTGTAAACCATCAGATTCATATTATTGATAATGATGCTACATGGATACTTACAACAGCAACAACTGAGAGACTAGTTAACAACACACACACACACACACACATCCTCATGGTCAATATGTTCCCACATGTGTCAGCCTGACGTACCATACTGTTCCATCACGCTCTGTGAAAGATGAGCACCGCGGGTCGGCCAGGTGACCAGAGGATCCATTCAAACCAGACAATTCCAGGCTAGTCGTAGATCTAGCTAATGTGCAAACCTTTCTCATTACATATTTCCAAAGTGATAGTTGTAGTTACCCAAATAAATACCAGAGCTATTCATAACAAATACTTAACATAAAAACTAAAGCATAAAACAACACAATATTCTGTACTGTAATGGCTAATGAACTCTTGTTTCCTTGTCATTCTTTTCATTAGAAATGTGGTATCGTCCTGAGCTGGAAGAGAGTCCAAGGAGCCTCAGGCAAACTTCAAGGTAACATAAAATGCACAATGATCAACTCTGTGAAACTAGCGGTTTCAATTTCACATCTGCTATTTTCACCATTTACCAGCCAAAATGATTTTGGCATATGAAATATCTGTTGATGGCTGCTCTGCTAGAGGGATGGGAATTTGAACATTGTTTTTGTAAATGTGTACAACTGTACACTTGCAGTTAGGGCTGCAACTGTCTATTTATAAGTGATTATTCTATTGATTCCAGAAATTATTTGAGAAAATATATAATTAAAATGTTCAAAATATAAACTATGAATTGCGAGCTTGTAGACGATCTGCTATTTTTGTTGTTAAAGCTAACTTTCATGCCTTGGATTTGAATTTAGTTCCTCCATGCAAGTGCTGGAATGTTTTCCATTGAACTAATAAGAGCCTGCCTGCTGATTCAGGGCAGAAATTCTACCAGTACCACCTGTCAACCAGTAGTGTTCAAACCAGACCATAGGATGTACATAGGGAGTAGAATGGCCAGTAGAGCGTCCGGGTGGGAACAGCAAGGTTCCCAGACCCAGTTCGATCCCAGGCTCCCCCACTGACGTTTGAAGTGTCCTTGAGCAAGACTCTGAACCCCTAATTGCTCCTGATGTGCAGCTTGGTGCCTGTATGGTTTCCTCTGAGAACCTGTTCTCATTTAACTAATTGCACACAAAATATGATGTGATTTAACCTTCTTCCATCCTGGTTTGTGTGGCAGCCTTTGGCTTTTGTGAGTATAAAGAGCCTGACTCCACTCTGCGAGCCCTGCGGCTGCTTCATGAGATGCAGATCGGAGACAAGGGTTTGCTTGTGAAAGTGGATGCCAAGACCAAAGCCCAGCTGGATGAGTGGAAGGCCAAGAAGAAGACAACCAACGGGGTAATGTATTTATTTAATGTAATGATTGTGACTCTTGGCTTCGCTTCCTTTTTGGTATATCGAGGAGTCCTGTCTCACAACCAAAAGTGTGTTTTAATTAAATGGATAAAATAACTGATCCTGGCCTGGGCCGTGGCTCAGCGGTCCAGGCACCTTTACTGGTAATCCAGTCTGGCAGTGTGCCACGGGTTTGACTCCCGATCCTGAAGGCCTTTACGGCATGTCACCCCCCCCCCATCTCTCTCCCCATTTCCTGTCAGCCTACTGTGATTCTATCCCTCTACAAAAATAAAAATGAAAAAGCCACAAAAAATATCTTTAAAACAAAGTAACAAACCCTACAATTAGTACTGTGAAATTGTTAAGGCCCCCATATTTCAACCCCCCAGAAACCTGTAGGAAGTCCCTAGTGCAGTGACCAAAAACGCTGTGACCTTATGGCATGTTGTGTTGACTCTGTTCTCGCTCATGTTTTCTTTCTCGCTCCATGTTGGGACTTTGAAATAAAAGCATAAATAAACACCCTAATGTAAACTTGAAAGTTAATTTACATAGTTTGACTACCATGAATATATTCAACTCGCACATTTGATAACAGTCTTGTTGTTTTCTGGCTGTGGCAGAAGGATGGAGGGCTGGATGAGGAGGAGGTGCTGGATGAAGAGACAAAGAAAAAGGATCAAATTGTCAAGGGTGCTATCGACGGGCTTTTACGAGAGCATTCCAGCGAACTCAATGCTCCCTCACTGGATGACGACGCCCATCGCCGCAATAGGAGAAAGAAGGAGAAAAAAGAGGAGGTATGGGAATAATCCCCAATTTGTGTAGCTCTTGTAATGCAAATATGGCTGCAATTTACGATTATTTAAATTATCTATCAATATAAAGTATATGCTTTATTTATTTATTCAAAGGACCATAAAATAAAAAATCTAATTTTATAATCTATGGCACCAAGAAAACGGTCATATTTTTGTGATATTGTAAATGGCAAGTATACGAAATAGTTGCATGCAATTTTGTTTGTTTATGTGTCAATTTATGCTCTGATTGATCACAAATAAAATTTGCAGAATGCTAGTAATCTGTGCGCATCTACACTTTCCACCTTTTGTCCGCAGGAGGACATCAACGCTATTGACGGATTGGAGGACGACAAGAGGGACCTAATTTCCAGAGAGATTAGTAAATTCCGTGACACCCACAAGGTACAGTAACTCATTTGATCTCCTTATTGACATTACAGGTTTTGGACAGCAGCTGCTCATATAGTTCACTCACCCTTAATTTCACATATTTACAAAGATTACATATTTACAAAGATTTTCTTTGATCGTGCTAAGCTGCACACTGCACTACAAATTGGTCACCTTCAATGAATTGGAGATCCTTAAAATGTTGAGCTGCCACACATCTGATTTTGTCGCACATTATTTTTCAAACATTTACATCATATGTGCTCTAACACTGCCCAACTGTTAGTATTTCTGATATCATTCTCAGCCCTAATTTGACACGTGTAACCACATTTTTTGTGAACCCACCTAGGTGTGACCATAATAGTCATTAGACATTCATCACGCACACAAAAAATGCATGGAGACGATGTAAAGTTACTTAAAAGCTAATCTATTCATTAAACCCCACCATTATGATAGTGATCATATGGTGACAAAATCAAGATGAATCTCAGAGCTTTGGAAAAAGTTGCGAGGATAGGATGTAAGTATCAGCTTTTACTTACTAGATACATATACTGGGCGCCCCCCTTTTGAGGACTTGTACAGGGGCAACTGCGTGGGCACTTTGGTGTTTGATTGACGTGCTTTTGGAACTCTGTCTGTTCAGCCAGATATGTATGAGTGACAGAGTATTCGGCAGAACACTGATTTCCATTTGGAGTCGTGCGTCAGTGCTGCCCTGTGAGCTGGACAGCCCAGTGAACCTGTGCAAGCCCTCTGTAAAATGATGTTCTGTATTAATGGTGTTTATTTGTTTATACTATAGCACGTAGACTATTATCAATAACCACTGCAGTGATTTCTGGCTTTGTCCGGGTGGGTGGGGGGCGTCCTCTCCACAGCAGCAATGATGATCTGAAGACTGGCAAGGTATGAACTTTCTGTATGTGTGTGTGTGTGTGTGTGTGTGTTTCTGAAATCCTTATCTCACCTTTCCTCTACCTCTAAATCTTTAGTCATATTTTACATCAATCGTGCTTTATTTTATTTATGTCAATCAACTAGACTATAAGAGTAATATAATAAGAATACATACCATAGCTTGAAACAGTCACCTAACCTAGCACAGTCATGCTTTAATCAGTTAAGTTATGATACATTTGTAGCAGCCCAGATTTCAATGAAGTGGATCAGAAACTGAAAAAAAGAAGGGGAAAAGAAGTTTTACAGAACTAAGACTGAGAATACGATTCACTTTACTGATTGTATTTAATACCACTCAACACTACTATGCCTGTTGCCATTACCAGTATGAATTAACTGAATTATAATGATTAAACAAAAGTATCATGAGTACATGGATGATAGCCACAGGCTGAACCATTTATACTCTTGTAGACTCCTAAACTACTATTATGTTGGTTGGCTTTTTGAGTGTGAACAAAACATCGATAACGATAACACAAAGTAATAGTTTGTCTAGATGGTCTTTCTGCCTTAAATCATCTGAATGTAAGAACAAACGACAACAAAAACAAAACAGTTTCTGATCAAAAAGAACATCAAGACATTTACTGTCCAGTCCGTGGTAG
The DNA here is from genome assembly GCF_964188405.1 of Protomyctophum parallelum. Taxonomy (NCBI): domain Eukaryota; kingdom Metazoa; phylum Chordata; class Actinopteri; order Myctophiformes; family Myctophidae; genus Protomyctophum; species Protomyctophum parallelum. Next base: position 38,632,866 of record NC_139717.1, on the reverse strand, counting down.
AATCTTCATTGAGGTAAGTAAAAAGAAACGAGAACCAACCCCACAAATTGATGTGGATGGACATCCAGTGGTATGGAGATATGACGAGCTTCCTTCTTCTTAAAGCATATTCATTAAATTCCACTGGTCTGTTTCACACTGTATTAAGTTTAGAAATGATCAAGTCCCAAGCATAAGGTTTACATGCTATGATGCATGCTATGCCTGGTTTTACGAAGTTAAAACTAATATTAACCTAGTAAACCTAATATTGATGTCACTCTGGATACGAGTGCTAATGTTATAAATGTTATACAATTGCAGACCTCACTGCTTTAGCCAACAAACGTATGCACCACTCCACAAAGTGTTCAGTCAGCTTTGGACCCTGGTTTGTAATCTTTCCATAGACATGGAAAACCTTGTGTATATAGTATTCATATACAGTAGGGAGAGGTGGTGTCTGTGTGTCTGAGTAATGAGTCACAAGGACCTACCGAAGACTACTATATGGGTAAGACAGCTTCTACAATTTCATTTATCTTTACAGAAATGTAACTGATGTTCATAAAGTCACATTTGTCTTGTTTTAGCCACTGTATCAAATGGCATTGTAACCATCGTAATCTTTAAATGAAGGTTGTTTTGATGATGATGATGATGCTTGAGCACAGACAAAACCCCATAACCTTTTTTCCCTTGTATACCGTGTAACCTGCTTTCCTCCCAGGCCTAACTTAAAAGGCTTGTAGGGGCAGCGAAGGGCTGAATCCTAGTTCAACACCTGTAAGTCACAAACAACTAGTTTAACAAAAGACTGACGCCTTTTTTCTGTATTTCCGTTTCCTGAAGCTGCTGTGCTTTAACTCAACATTTAAATAGTACAAATGGAACATTTGTCCAACATATGTTTTAATACCTAAAGAACGGTCGGTTTATTCTTTTTATTTTTTCCCCCCAGTACCGCATGTTTCATAGAATAAAGACACGTACAGTAGAATAACTTCGGCCTCTCTGCAGAGCCTGGTAACCACTGCACCCTTTAGAGAATTTGTCAGGTCAGACAAATTGATTGCGCTCCTGAAACTGTACGCCCTACTGCCTTGTTTGGGTCTCCATTGAACCCCCCTCTCTGCTTTTCCTCTACAGAAACTGGAGGAGGAGAAGGACAAGAGGGAGAAAGAGCGGGCAGAGTTTGAGCGCGAGAGGAAAGACAGGGCCATAGAGCGAGAACGGGAGCGAGAGCGCCGTGACCATGAGAGGGAGAAAGAGAAGGAGCGCGAGAGGGAGAGGGAGCGTGACAGAGATAATAGAAGTCGCGACCGAGAGAGAGCGGACCGAGACCGCCGGACAAAGGAGCGGGAGCGGGAGAGAGACTGGGACAACAGGGACAAGAGCATTGAACGCAGTCGATCCAGGTAACGCTACGATAGATATTAACCTAGTATGGTTTGGCAAATTGAGGGATCACTGTGCTTTGTAGTAAAGGTGGGCCAATATGGAAAAAATAAATAAAAATCCCATATTTTCTGCCCTTTTCAAGATTTATTCTTCCTGTTATCACAAAGTGACTTGCAAAAAAATAACCAATTTCAAAGTAACAACAATGGACAACAATATTATTGGATAACATAATGAAATGACCTAAATAAAAATATGCAAGTACTTCTTCTTTTTTTACAAATGTTATGTTCAGTGAAAAGCAGTTGCTTTTGTATTTTCTACCTGCTTTTGGCCATTCTATTTTGTGGTTTTGCTAGGGTATTTGACTTGCGTCTTTCACATTCAGCGTATGTTGTGTAATTGTGTTTAACAGGATGATGAAAGAAATTGGTTGTCAAAACTGTCTTTCGCTGTAACTGGCGTAGAATTGGACATATCATTTCAAATTTAGGCATTTACTGTAGCAGACTCCGAGGTTGGATCAAGCGATCAAGTAAATGGAGTGCCAAGAAAACAGTGCTACAAAGTAGCTAAGCTATTGCCATTTGATTGGTCGGGATGGAGAAGGGCACAGAGGTGCACTCTGAACATTTTCTAATGACGAAGTATCTTTTTCTGTGTTTGGCAGGGAGAGGAGTCGAGACCGAGACAAGGACAAGAAGCGGGACCAAGAGGATGAAGAGGATGTATATGAACGCAGGAGAGTGGAGCGGAAGCTGAGAGAAAAGGAATCAGCCTATCAGGAGGTAACGAGGGGGTGGGCCTGATTGTCAGAGAAAACCTGGAACATTTTTAAGTAAAATATTTGCTTCTGGGGGTTTCCTGGAACTACATATTTTGAGAGGGGGTCAATAGAGATAATTCTGGGGGTCCTTGACATGAAAAAGGTTGAGCACCACTGACATAGAAACAGGTTTTTCAAAAACAAGGCTGCATTATTCTTATTACAAGATACATTCATTGAAATCCTCATACATTATCGCTAGGCTGAAAGAAGAGATCCCACTTCTCCCACTTTTTATAGAACTTATCCTCTTGTAGTCTAAGTATGAATGTTAGTTTTTCCATAACATACAGTTCCTCAGTAATGTCCATCCAATGTTCTTTCGTTGGTGGGTCCTGTTGGTACCAGCGTCGTGTGATTGCTTTCTTACTTGTTGCTAAGAGGATCTTGATTAAATATTTATCATGTATAAGAAACTCTTCAGGGATATTTCCCAGCAATAAAAAGTCTGAGGTATCTTAAAACTTTAGGACAAGTCCAGAATATATGAGCGTGGCCCGCCTCCTTGTGGCCACACTGTCTCCAGCATGGCTGTTCTGTTTTCAATTGTCTTGACTTAATTTTAGGTTCTTCCAACAGAATTCTCTCCACATTTTTGAGTTGGTAGACGTAATTTGTGTTTTGCACATATTTACCCATTCCTCTGTAGTGATGGTAATTTCCAACTCTTTTCCCCAATTAGTTTTAATGTACTCTGTGGAGTTAGTCCTGGCTGAAACCAAAGCATTGTATACACTAGACACTGCTCTTTTAGACTCATGCTTATATACCTGTATAAAAACCTGTATGAGATCGTTTGAGTCCACCGGCTCGGAAGCTTGTGCTAATAGTTTCTATTATACAAACATGGCCTGACAACAACCTTAAGTGTTTATATATAAATTAAAAAAAAGCTTTAATCCCTGCCTCATCCATAGATCGCCTAATACAGAGGCCCAAATGATACACACAAATATGTTGCTGATGTGACACTGTTTTGACTGCAGCGTCTCAAAAACTGGGAGCTCAGGGAGAGGAAGAAGGCTCGAGACCATGCCAAGGAAACTGAGAGGGAAGATGAACGCCGGAGAGAAATGGTAACAGGAAGTGTTAACCCACTTGTGCCAGAGAGGCGTAACTTATTATGGATCGCACCGCAGCTCTAGGCAAACCCTGCTGTGATTGGCCAGTAGTTGCTGTGATTGACACTAGTTCTCGTTTTTGCAACTTTGTCTAAAAAACATAGCCCTAACCTCAGTAAAACTATGCGTAAACCTAACCTGAACCCTAACCTCAGTAAAACTATGCCTGCCTGGGAGCCAATCCGACCGGTCTGTCTTAGAGCTGTGGTGGGATTCATAATCTGAATTCCAGTCCAGTGTGGCATGGTACAAATGTTTCAGAACACGGATAATGAGCTTCATGTAATCATAGAGGATTACATTTTGTGGTATTGTTTGTAAATATTATACCATGATAAATTAGGGCTCTAATTCTAAATGTTCCTACAGGTTAAAGAAGGCAAACGACTGAAGGAGTTCCTTGAAGATTACGATGATGACAGGGATGACCCCAAATATTACAGGTGAGCTTCAGGACTGAACATGGTATCAGGGAGGGCCAATAGATTTACCAGGAATTTGTTGTGCAATGTGCAGCTGTTCTGTAATGTTTAAATAGGTTCACAACCTTTAGTTTTTGTTTCATGGTGAACCAGATGGATGGGTTTTTAACTAGGACCCCACAGCTAATTAAAGCGTTTGGTCAGGCACTCAGTTTGCAAACCAAGACCTTGTTGCTGCTCATCATAGATTACATGTTTCTGAACGTGGACAATTCAGATGGTGTGTAAATTAATCTCAGAAAGGCCACTATATTTGACTTTCCTTGGACAGTCTACTGTAGACTAACCGACACACTTGATGGGTGGGCAAACCCCACCCATCTGGCAGCCAAGATGAATAAAACTCCCACCAAAGGATAAAAACAAATACTATTTTACTCAGGCCCGATTCTGAGTAGTTGCATGCAGTGTTGCAGTGTCATCCTTTGTTCCTTAATGTTGTAATTTGTGCTGTGACCCCTAGGGGCAGTGCGCTGCAGAAGCGTCTTAGAGACAGAGAGAAGGAGGTAGAGGTGGACGAGCGTGACAGGAAGAGGGAGCAGGACGAGCTGCAGGAGATCAGACAGAGGCTGCTGGCAGAGGGACATCCAGACCCTGACGCAGAGCTACGCAGGGTGTGTGTGCGTGTGTGTGTGTGTGTGTGTGTGTGTGTGTGTGTGTGTGGGCATGCATGCCAGTATGGCACTATTGTCTTTGTGAAGGTCACTTGATCCTCAGAATCCCCCTGCTTGACTATTAATAATCTCTCATTAGCAGACCCTCTGCATTGTGTGACGTGATCTCCTGATTGGTTACACCCCTGTGTTTCTGCCTATCATCATTGGTCTAGATGGAGGAAGAGGAGGAGCGACTGCGGCAGCCTCCTGTCCTCCCGGAGCCGGAGCCAGAGCCCGAGGAGCAACGGAAGCACCACAAGGCCCCTCGAGACCACCGGGACCGCAGAGCCGACAGAGGGGACAGAGACAGAGAGAGAGACAGAAGGGAAGTAGGACGTCCACGAGTCGCCCAATCGGACGATGAGGTAGAGGAGGGTGAGGAACAAGATTATGAGAATGATGAGGATGAAGACAATCCCCACTCCAAGCCCAGCCTGAAGCCCACATTGCGGCCAATCACAGCGGCCCCGTCTGTGTCGTCGGTCAGCAGCAATGCATCCCCCAACACACCCGGGGGCGACTCGCCGTGCGGCATCATCATCCCCCATGAGAATTCTCCACCTGAGGCTCTGCCCCAGGAGGAACACAGACCCAAGATTGGCCTGAGCCTCAAAATGGGTAAGACCAGTGACACCTGGAGACCTATTATGCAAGGGAATTCACTTCAACATACACAATTGCAGTATGTGATAAATTGGTCAGTGCTGTTGTGCTAAAACTCTTCTGTCATTGCAAAAGACAAATCTGCCCTCTGCAGATTTGGTCTGGCACCGCTCATTTGTGATTGGATTTCACTCACTCAAAAGTAGAGGGGGGCCAATCGTGGCCCAGTATGCAAATACGCATTTGTTTTTAGGAAATGCAGGTTTCACACAGAGATTCCATCGAATATCTACACGGTGGTATTAGTCTGGCCAAGCAATGGATAAAACATATTGCAGTGCCAATTGTTTTCCAACATCGGTCTTATTACCTTCAATCCTAGATAGATAGGTAGATCAAGTAGAAATTCTTTGTTGAATTTATCATTCATTAAAGTTATTATTTTTGGTGATTGTCTAGGTGCCGCCGCACCAAGCCCCAGCCAGCCCAATGCCACCAAACGGAAGAAGCCCACGGTAGAAAGTGTCTTCAACAGGTTTGACGATGAAGAGACGGACGAGCGGCCCCGCAAGCGGAAACTGGTCCCCTTGGACTATGACGACGAGAAGAGCATGGAGGCGGATGCGGCAGCCCTGGCCAGTGTTAAGGGAGCCGACACTGAGGAGAAACGCAAACACATCAAGAGCTTGATAGAGAAGATTCCCACGGGCAAGCCTGAGCTTTTCTCCTACCCACTGGATTGGACCATGGTCGACACGGTGAGACAGTGGTGCTGAAACACTGCCCAGTGCTACCAGCTTTTAGAGTGGTGCAACCATAGGGTGCAAGCCACTCCAATGCCCAGCTTTGTCCGTCCCTGGCTGTGTCCCTATGTATGTTTAGGCTTAGGGTACCAACAGGGGACGCTGTTGCACCACTCACTTCATTTACTTAATGTTGGCCATTGTGAGCAGTTCTACTTGAATAGTTTTAAGCATTAAGCGGTCTCTTAAAATGACTTTGTAATCAATGGAATTGGAGGGGTGCGTTTATTCTGCCTAAATTCCCCCAGATGCCCTGGAGATTATGTCCAGCTACCTATAGTAACAAACCGTCTGCACATTTGGTTCCCAAACTTTTCATTCAATCACATAATTTTTCAAACCTTTATTTATTCATTCGCGACCCATGAAAATGTTAGTAGCTTGGTACCCTTCTAAACTGTATTTTTTTGTATTTTTTCCCCCCATAGATATTAATGGAGCGACGAGTCCGTCCTTGGATCAATAAAAAGATCATTGAGTATATTGGAGAGGAAGAGCCAACATTAGTGGACTTTGTCTGCTCCAAGGTAATACATATGTGGTTGACCTTTGGAAAATTGCAGTTGGGAAGTAAAATGAGTATTGAATACCACTGATTACTTTTGAAATTTCCACCTCCAGGTGATGGCTCATGGTACCCCACAACGTATTCTAGATGATGTTGCTATGGTAAGTGGCATTTAAATAGCCAACAGAAGACACACATGCATATCCATTCTACTGTACAGTAGGTACTTGGTTGGGACTATTGAGTCCAACAATAAGGGGGTTGATATTAAGTTCTCAACGACATAATTCATCATCATTCCAGTTGTTGTACCATTAAATTGAGAGATAACATGTTTACATTTGAGGTGCTTCTAACCTCTGCCTTTCTCAAGCCTATTGGATTAAAGTTGCCCTTTGTTCTTGCTCAGGTTCTGGACGAGGAAGCTGAAGTCTTCATAGTGAAGATGTGGAGGTTGCTCATTTACGAAACCGAGGCGAAGAAGATTGGACTGGTTAAATAAGCAAAGTAAGCACTGAATGAAGATCAACCATTTTTTATATTACCTTTCCAAAATAATTCAGGCCAGAACTGAGGATCCCCACGACGTGCGCTAATCATTGAGGTCTGGTGTTATACACATGCAGATCCTTAAAATTAGAATATTGTGCAAAAGTTCATTTTCTTCTGTAACCATCATCATCCTACTATAATTCACTCAATGTCTGTCTGAATGAATGTCTGAAACACTGTCGTAGCTCCTCACTGCCTGCACCAATCGCTCCGACCTTTCACTCAGGCATTGACCATTATATTACGGTGGTCTTAACGAAGCCCTTTTTTTCACTTTAACAAATTAGTGATTAATAATGAATTTATTAGTGCATTAGAATTACCCATCCACAAATGCGAAAACCCACAAGTATTTTTCCCTCAGAAACCGTCGGAGCTACAGTTACAACACTTGGAGGGGAGGTTCATAATAATTAAAATTAATGTAATAAATAATTACATCAGTCGGCCTCATGGTGGCGCTATAACAGCCATTTTGACTTTTCTTCAAAACACACTTTTTGCTCTTCCACCTACAGCTTTTGTGCAAATCTCACAAAACAGTACACATGATCTCTCTGATTAAAACACAGGCAGAATCTTCAGAGTCCGTATCGTTCGACTGTAATCGAAGTTAGTGGGAAGGGCCTGTTTTACAAATAATTACACACATGACCAACAGAATGTCCAATCCACCCCAAACTTCATTCACATGTCGCGGGTGGTTTAATCAACGGAGAGCTTAGTTTATTGCAAAAACATGCTTTTTGGGGATAAATCCGCTATGTTTGTCATAGTGTAACCTACGGGCGCTATAGCGAGACTGTACATAATTTGGTGTTCATATATTCAGAACGGGTATCATATATTTTCGATTTATTGCACATTCTCTGTGGGGTTCAGGTCAGGCCCGTTTGCTGTTCACTTGAGCACAGTAATACCATTACCATGGCCAGTACACCAATTACTATTAGTTTGGGCAGTGTGGGCAGATGCCAAATCCAGCTGGAAAGGAAATTCAGCATCTCAATAATAAAGCTTGTCAACATCATAGACTGTAAAAAGAATATGGACAAAGCGTTCCCCGGGTCTAACATGAACGTAAAATGAAGCCGGTCAGTCCTTGAATTGTAAATCGCCATCTTTCTAGATCCGTTTTGGCCCAGCTGGCCTAGACAACGAGGCGGGACTTCCCCCCCCCCCCCCCTTCTTCTTAGTTGGTTTTTATTTTGACTCGAGTGGGTGGGGAATCCCGATCATAGACTGTAACGGTAGCCACGCCCCTCAGAACATACGCGACTTTATGGTCATTTTTTTAATACATGGGACCATAATTTTCCAAAAAGAATATTATGACATTAGAAATGAGACTTTAAACTAGTGACTGGAAGCAGAAGGTATTCATGACCATGTTTATTAAGGTAATAGTCTAGGTGAAGTTGGGCCCAAATACATGGACTTCTATGGGCTATGGGTTTTTTTGGGCCCAATGACAGCGCCACAACAGGCCATTATATGAACTTTCAGGAAATCCCGATTTCCTTAGTGGCTTCACAAAATATCTGCCTGACTGCCCCCCTGGTCAACATATGGAAAAACAAAGCTCTAAAATCTCCTGGTAGATGGCTGTGTTGACTCCAATGTGACGTTTTCACTGTCTGTGATGATTTGTTCTGCCTTGTCATCCGCTGGTGTTGGTCCACTGTGTTGTATCAAGTCCAGAGTCAACACAGCCATCTGTGTTGCATCAATTCAGATGGTTGACATTTCTGGCTTAATTTGGTCTCATGTAATATTTTAATATTGAGATAGGATTCAAGATTAAACTGTAGACTGTTAAGCCATTTCCCCGTAGCTTCCTCACATTTGATTTCATGCCAATAAGTGGAAAGTATAGCTACACAGCCACTCTACTTTTCTGAGGTTCCCAATGAATTGCCCTGGAGACCACTTATCTTCATACGGTAGTAACCATGCGTCACTGAGGTCCCATGGATTGTCCTGAATAGAAATGTCTGAAGTGTTCTATACAAATTTTGAGTATGCACAGTACTTATGTATTTCATTTTACTTTTTCAGGTTTGGGGACCCATGTCTTTTATTGAGGAAGTTCTTTTTTTTTTTCTGGTCATGTTCATGGTAAACATGTTCTCATCCATAAACCAAGGGAGCATTATTCTGTCTACTGAACATGACTGGCATAACAATGGCTGGTTGTACACCTGTAGCTACAACCTCAAAACCACTATAGGAAAATACAGCTGCTAGGAATGATTTGCAGTTGTAAAAATGCTTCCATTTGTTTTTGTATCATTGCCATTTGTTTTGAATAAACTTGATTTTTATACATAATGTATGAACTCTTAATTTGTTCACATTTAATACAAAGCAATTCAATATGAAAACCACTTAGACCTGCAAGCAGGGGTCATCGCCATGTTGGCTTGTGGTGGACTTTTGTCACAGACATACAAAATGAGTACTGTAGATGCCCCTGAATGACCATAACGTCTGTAACTGAGTGTTCAAATGGACCCGCACTCTAAGAGTTAAGCCCAAAACACACCGTCTGAATGCCGCGCGTCAAAACAGCCGCCTCCGTTATTTTCAATGAACCTATCCCACACCAGCGGTGTCTGGCGCGCCTTCACGCCTCGCCTGACGCTCCGATACGCTGCTGTTCTATTTTCCAGGCGTTGCTGCACGGCCTCCATCCGGGAATCCGTGGTCATGGCTGGGTAGCGCGCCGCGTCCTGTGGGTGTTGCTATGCGGCTATGACGTGCGGAAATACTGTGCCGCGTCGCTGCGCACCCGCTTCACAGACTGTGTTGGGCTTTAAGGGGGTCTTTGAAAATACATTTGAGAACCACTAGTACTAATGTGCCATAATTGTCACTCATTCTGAAGACTTGACATTCAGTATTAAAGTGGGTGTTATCATCAAAATAAGTACATAATGGTGTGTAAATCAGAACATCTAGAATTTGCCACGGACAAGACCAAGTCTTTGCCAGGTTGGTGACTCCTGTTGGTGACCAAGGATGTTATTAGAAACAATGTCTGTTGGTCTTAACTCATTACAACCTAATGAATTAGTTCAACACCTAAAATAACGTGCCACATGTAGCAGTTTGGTGTTAAAATAGTTTCCATTCCTCGCCCAGGTTCTGGCGAGCCGCCCCGCGTCCGAAACGGCAGAGAAATGACAGTTACCGTGTGCTGGTCCCTCTAGTGTATTGTACTGCACACCCAAAATCATATATATATATATATACAGTTAATATGTGCGTGTTTGTTAGGTTGTGCACAGGTGTTTTCATGCTCTTATACCCAGCCAGGCACACAGCTAGCTCCGTAAGGGAGTGGTTGCACCACTCAATTTATTTAGTACAATGCCTTTCAGCACATAACAAATCCAATCACAGCATCTTTGCTCAGTTGGTTAAACATAACCAGAACTAAAACCTTGATTAAAACAGACTGGTTGACAATCTCCCTTAAGATCTTAAAAGTAAGAATGAAAATTCAGATGCCACCGGTTGTATACTCGGATCATCTTTATTTCGGATGAAGTGTTGTGCATTGTGGGCTTGTTTTCACACAGGTTTTGATGACATACAGGTTCTGTGAACATCCTTGGTCCATGTCTTGGTCCTCCACAGCATACAACAAGCACACTCAGGGGAAAACAATTATCTACAACCACGTTATTGACTGCACAAACTTACTGCAAACAATGTGATGAGAATTAAGTATTTACAACCTTCATTCAATCACACACACACACCAATAGTTCACTTCCTAGTTTATGTACTGAACAGATGCTCTCGCTAGTAGCAGCCATTGGTTGATGTTTCGGGCATTTTGGATCAATACAGTAATACGTTTTGTCACCTAGTATCTTCAATACTGAAAACGACAATAGATCACAACGTGTACACAAAAAATAACTAATTTGCACAAATAGACATTAACATGGCCTGGGAGGCACAAAATAAATAGGGTGAGTCGGTGACACATACGAGGTGCAGCTAGTGTGTCACTCAAAGAGCAGGTCCTCGTCCATCTCTTCCGTTAGCATGTTAGAGGGCTCAGCGATGGGACCCAGTTTGGCCAGGCGAGCAGCGATCTCCTTCTCTGTCCTCTCTCTCAGCTGCTTTTTCTTCTCCTGGATCTTCTTCAGCCTGCAGATGGAAATATCAGAAGTTTCATCTTTTTTGTTCCCAATAAACATAGGTATGTTGTGTTGTGAGCTTTTGGTAGGTTGAATCTCCACACTGGCTGGACCAGCCTGTCCATGTGAAGGGAACAATTAATGCTACCCATTGCTACAGAAATAAACCAGTGACCAACAGTACTATGGACATTCTGAGCAGCTCTTAGGTGTTGGGAGTCAATTTTTAACTGCTTTATTGTAGCAGGCATAACCAGCACAGAACTGATTCAGTTCTAGATGAAAGATACCAGTTAATTGACATCACCTGTAGAACTCTTCTCGTTCTCTCTCATCCAGTTCTGTGACGATGTAGGTGAGGGTGCGCTCAATACGAGGGATGATCACTGTTATGGAAGTAGAAAGAAAGGGTAAATATGCGATCAGCTACTATCACACTGCTGGGGTTCTGCTTACTGTATTTGTTTAATTGGTGCTACTTGATGCAAACTTACCATGCTCAATAGCATTGACACGGCGGTTGGTAATCTTTATGGCTTCATCCAGAGTGACAAAAGAAGTCTGTTGACATATGAGCCTACTGTCATCAATCTCATTGACAGTTTTCTGATACATTATGAGTTTTCATAAGCAAATCCTTTTGCTATAATTGATAAGTGGTGGTGCTTAAAATGGCAACTTTTCTGTTAAACTAGAATCATATAATTTTCTATTGTAGAGGGCAAAGGGAAGTGTTAGATTTTCATGTCATCCTCACAGAATTTTTATCAACAAAGTTACCAATTAAACTATCCTTACATGTTTGCAATAGCACCTCCTACCTGTAAGGAGGCCAACTCCACAAGTAGCTCAACAGCTTTGGCATAGTTTCTTTTCAATCTAGAGAGCTGCTCTCCTCCTCTAGCCAGACCGGTTAGCTCATAACCTTGCATGTACAGAGAAAATAGCAGGCCATTTATTAGTTTCAAACTAGTAATGCTTTTGTTCCAAACATATCATCACCAAGCTTACAAGCTTCTACTTCCAAAGCAACATAAATATATACAGAAATCACAGACCACAGTATTCAACACAGCTGTGTAATAATAATAATAAATAGCCTGGTGAGAAATTACTTACTGTCCCCGCCTTCCTGGTAGTGCTCAAACACTGGCAAGGTGACACCTAAAAGAGAAGAAAGGACACATAAGGAATCAGATCAGATCAATTAGGGATTCTAGTAATGAGAAGATGACCGATAGCTATTCAGTATTTTAGCTGTGACGTGAGCGCCCCCTCCTGAGATACTTCCGGGTCCTACTTTTGTGTCGCTTTTGTGTCCCCATGGAGTTATACTGTGACGCTCCGTCGGACTAAATCTGAGACGAAAACAACCACGAAAGTCTAATTTTACCGCTTTCCTCGCAAAAACAACAAAGCTGCGCTGCTCTCCCAAATCTGACAGTGACAGGCCGTCTGTCCCACATGGAATACTATCGCCATTTTATTTTATTGTGTCAAATAAATCCTCATAATGCAAACTAGATTCAACATACTCAAGCCTGCATACATTCTAAATATACCCCAGAAATATTTTACCGATCAAATGGACTGTTGCCACCTTCAATAATAATGATAGTCTTTATTGTCTCCACATCATATATTTTTGTTGTCATGGACACTTGTACAAAACATTAATAATTCCACTCGAGTTGGAAGCATTAAGACCCATTTTAACCCTCAATGGCTTCCTTTCTGAAAAATAACGTCACTGTAAAAAGATTCACGCGTTTAGATATTCAATTTACAATGGATGCGGACGGGAGCTGGTGCCACTTGGACCCGGACGTAACGTAGCACTACAAAATGACGTCGGACTTAAATACTGAATGATACTAACCTGCCACATTGTCCTTTTTGGCTCTGACTTTCACCTGGGCCTTATTCACATTCTGTATTACAGTAGTGCTGTAGAAATGAGGATGGATGTGAGTGACAGATTTGTTTCAGCAGCAAACATGATCAGACAGCCTGGATCAGGGCCTACATCTACTTGAACTAACAAAGTGTCTTCAGTGTTGTTGTTTTTTAACTTAACCAAATTTTATAGAGATCTAATTTCTATTTTCAGACAAAACATTCCAAGACTGTATGTTCAGTCTTACAACAGTGGTTGTAAGCGGTGTGGATATGGTCTATTGCGGCCGTGTGCATATGGTGATGGTCTATATTGGCTCAATGGGCACATCATTCCAGGGGTGGACTGTGTCACCAAAGGCACTGGAACGGCCTCTGGTCAGATGGGTGGGCTGCGTGCATTTAATAATGATCAATCAATCGATTGTGTTCCGGCTTGGATCCATGGAACTAACGTCATTTCCTGTTTATCGATATCACAAGATTGTAAAGAAAAACTACCATGCCATTTTCTTTTATATATTGTTATAAAAAAATCAACCTCATCAGTGGTGCCCCAATCCACAGTTTGAGAATCACTGGCATTGCCTAATGACCCTTTACCTGAAATCCCCAGCAGCAAATTTGGCTTCGGCCAAAGAGAAGGCAGCCTCTCTCATCACCTCTCCCATCAGGGTCTTGGTCTGGGGATGGTAAGTATAAGACGGTAAATTCCACCTTAGTCCGGACCAGAGCTGACCAGAAAAACTAGAACAGAACGAATAATCAGTTGCTTTGACCCACTTCAATTATTTTGCGTAGGATCAAGCGGAAGCGCATGGAGAGGGCATCAGCTTTCTTCTTGAGCAGGTTACGACCAGTCTGGGCCCCTTTCAGTCTGGCTTTCATGATGGTCTGTACCCTGCAAGTAAAATGTTAAATTAAATCACGATTGGATTAATTAATGTTTATTTAGTAAATAATCATGCTTTTCAATACACCAAGTTATAACGATCAGGGTCAAGAATCTGATCAGTTTGGGTTTTTTAAAACATCCATGTCAACAGTCAATGGAATTATAGCTGCAGACGTGCATCACATTTTGACAGCTCACGGCTGGATCATGTACTGTACTGTACACACAAGGCCTCACATGACACAGTTCCTCAAATGCAGCCTACTTTTTTAAACGGGCAGCAATTCAGTGACATAGTTCACAAGTTTCCTTGGTACAATATGCAGAATAAAACAATACTCTAATTTAGAGTATTGTTCAGAACGTGAGATATTTAGAGTCTCTAAAAAATATCTCACGTTCTGAACTTCTGCAGATAAGAAGTGAACCACAAAATGGGTCAAAATGTAATCGTCTGCTTTCGGCTTGCCTAGTGAGAGACAATAATGTGATAGATTGGTTGAAAATTGTATTAACAGTTTGTAGAATGGGGTACAATCAAATAAAATACAAGTACAGGTCAATACAACATCTGCTAAGAGGTACCAGAAAAAGGCTTGTTTACATAAGGGTCCTCTTTCAATTCATCAGAAAATAACCTTGCCCTATTATTTATTAAGCAAGCTGTTATTATGACTTGAGTTTATGCTCCGTCGCACGACGGTGTCGAGCAATCAATCTACAAGTTCACAGCGGTCCTCGCCATAGTACGACGAGGTCGGGCTTTTTGGGAGCTAGCAAAACACAAGCTGCTTACATTCTGGACGGGAATACGTCGATCCTGTCTTTTCCTGACATTTTGTCCTTTGGTCGAAGGCAGCTCCGTTTCTACGAACAAAATGGTGGGACGGTGGAAATGTTTGACCAGCTAGTGTGTCCCTGCAAATAACACAACAGTAAATAATCTATTCTACGCGTAGGATTATAATAAAGATGCGCTTATGATGAGTCGTGATCTTGGGGTCCTGCAGCTTCGTCGTGAATCAGCTGGTGTGCTGGTCATGTGACTGTCACGCCAGTCGAGTGTGCGTGGGCCAGCGTTGCCATTTCGGCGTATTGTAAGCGAGTTTGGGTTTCTTTTTTCCAGTAGTTTAGTTGTTTTTTCACTTGTTTCTAAAGTGCACTTGTTTATTTAGGTTCGCTTTATTAATTTTCATGAAAACATTTCATTGCAAGAGTTGTGAAAATAGCAGGTCTACAATTAACCGTCTGCGGGCGTTGTGAAGCTTGTACTAGAGCTGCTATTTTCAAATAGCCTATGCAGGTAGACGGAAAAGACGCTTGCGTCACAATCACATTTGTTGTGAATCAATACCGCCCCCATCTGGCGGAATCAGGTTAGGTCTAGTCTCACGTAGCCAGACAACTATTCCACAATCTCCGAATGGAATGCTATATAGAATCTAGAGTATATACTAGTCTAGTCTAAGATATAGAATTTGAAAATTGCGAGAGGCAACAGATAGGATAGGTCTAAACAGACCTGGGTCTAAACAAAGGGCTTGTTTTCTTAGTTGCTTATTTATCTGACAAAATATGGCAACACTGCCATGGGCATGTCAAATGGAGTCGGAGTGGAGAACGATCTCTTCCGGGTCGACAGAAAAAATAGCACAGCACACCGATGAAGAGTTAGCGGGCCAACAGTTTTTTTTACCAAATCCAAGAGAGAGAAAGCAAATATTGGACTTATAAACACTTCCAATACAGAACATTCCACTGTATCGGTCTGTAACCACATGACACAGGTGAGTCGCTTCGTCAACTTGTAATGAATGAACCAGCTGTTTACCGGCTGAGTGCCTGTAGATTAAGGCTAATAGCTAGCTAGCTGCTATCACTAGCACAGTGGTGCATGTGCCGCATGTGAGTTGAGGAGCAGCCCTCAAGCGGACTAGCCAAAGTATATATATCACTCATTCTTGAGATGAGGGACAAAAGTGGAAAAAACATGTCCCACACATAAGAGCCTTATTATTGTTAAAAATAAATTAATTTAATAAAAATAAAAGCACTTGCAAAGTTACATGTAATACAGTTGTGCATTATTATGCCATTAATTTCATTATAATTGTTTTCATATGCCATCTGAATTAGTTAAAAGCAGGCACTGTACCCAAAAACGCCTGTATTTAGCCTGTCCCCAGCAAGTGGTCATAATTTCAAACTGCTATAAAAGTGTCTAATACTGTCACAATCACATAAATATACATACTAAATTAAAGTAGATTGTCAACAACATAGCAAACAATATACACAATAATTTTAATTTATTTTTTCCATTAGTTATCTCATATCAAATGTGTGTCCCACGTCTCCCGTCAACTCCGTCAGGTTTTTTAAAAGTCTTAAATTAATCAGAAAATATTGTCGACAGATTTAGCCTGAAGACTCCTTTTCCAAGTCCCGTTTGTATTTGTTGCAACAGTGGAGCACCTGGTCTGACAAGCATTCAATTGTTTGATATTTTAAACAAACAATGTTGATATCAGGGTGGTCACAGCTTTTACATGTCAACTCCGTCAGGACATTATTATGATCTTTGTTAAGAATTCCAAAATAATGTTTATTATTTTAGTTTAGGGTTAGGTTTAGCTAACAAATGAAGCAAAAACTAAATGGCTACATTGTACTACAGAGGGTTAAGATGAAAACAAATGACATTTTGTCAACTCCGTCAGACGTCAACTCCGTCAGGTTTTGTGTCTGACGGAGTTGACATGTATCTGACGGAGTTGACAAAAGTGTTCCTAAAACAATAAAGTTATAGTTTTTGAATAATGGGACGTATTCTAATTTGGCACACAGTTAGAGCATGCCTTAAGGAACATTTTTGGCTATAGGGCCATCACAGATTCGTCTCGTGGTGACCATGGCAGCCATTTTCCAAAATTGCCGCCACCTGATGTTATTTTACAATAACTCAAGTTCTACACCACCTAGGATCTTGATTCTGGTGACTAAGACTACATTTTCAAGGATGAGGGATACAGTGGTACAATTTAGATTTTCCCTGTGACCATGGCAGCCATTTTTCAAAATGGCCGCCACCTGCTGTTATTTTACAATAACTCAAGTTCTATACCATCTAGGATCTTGATTCTGGTGACTAATCATACATTTTCAAGGATGTGGGATACATTGGTACTATTTAGATTTGTCCTGTGACCATGGCAGCCATTGTTTTTCAAAATGGCCGCCACCTGCTGTTATTTTACAATAACTCAAGTTTTAGACCACCTAGGATGTTGATTCTGGCGACTAATAATACATTTTTAAAAGATGAGGAATACAGTGGTACTATTTAGATTTGTCCTGTGACCATGGAGGCCATTGTTTTTCAAAATGACCACCAACCTGCTGTTATTTTACCAATAACTCAAGTTTTAGACCACCAAGGATCTTGATTCTGGTGACTAATCATTACATTTTCAAGGATGAACTTTCTCTGGGAGGGGTCAGGGCTTATTTCAGCTGCAGGTTGAGTTGCTACTGACAGGACATTAAAAGGAGGTGGGCTTTCTGGCCTTTGACTTGTCCCTTTCAGGTACACAAGACGCACAGTTTGACTTCACTGGCCACTGCAGTGTGGCGTTGTATCTTGGTGGCCTCCTGCCAGTGTTTCTCCATCCTTCTCATGAGCTCTGTGTTCTGGGGCTCTGTTATAGTCAACTTACATTGTCTTGGCTGGAGATTGCTTTCCTGCAGGGTCCAGCCCAGTCTTGTGCAGATGGCTGCTGGCCCACCTGGAGGCCCCAACCTCACTTGTTCGGTTGGTGTGATTAGGTGGGGTGGTCTTCCCCAATCAGGATGAAGGGTTTGACCCTTTCAAACGGCAGTCTGGCCAAGTGTCTGTATTTAGTTGTGAGGCTAGATACAGGATACGATTGCTCACCCAGCCCCAGGTGACTTGAGGTGAAGGCTCCTTTGATTTGGTAACATTGCTTTGGTTGACATGCTGGGGACACAGAACGACACTGATGCCTTCAGTGTCTGCACATCCTGCCTGATAGTCCTGAAGGCAGATCTTCTGTCTTCAGTCTTTCGCTCACTGTTCACTGCTCACTGTTCACCTCAAGCAGGTCTTCAAGGTGTTTGCCTTTGCACAGGCTATATGGCTAGGACTCGTGCTTCAACCACTCAGAGAACTCCAACATGGTGTTGGTTGCTCCTGGGCCGCAGAGCATTGTGCGGCAGAATTCAGCTCTCATCTCTGGTGGCAGCTTTTTGAGGAGTCGTGCAACATTTGAGCCGCATCAAAGTTCTGTGTCTCCCTCTGGGCCTAGGGTAGACACTTGCTATTTTCCGTAACACTAATTGGTGGGGCTGTCCAAACTTGTTGTTTAGGTGTCAATCGGGTCTCTGTTGGTGAAGTCGGATCTAGGTGGTCTAGAAGATGAGTTAGTCAGGGGATTATTAATACAATCTGGTAATAAATTCCTTATCAAGAATTTTCTTCACCAATGTGTTTGGAAGGGTGTCTACTAACATATCCGCTGAAAGTTGGGGTACCATCAACAACCTATATAAGGCAAAATGTTCATTATGCTTTAAGTAGCATGTGACATGTCAAACTAGGGAGTTTGCATGATTCTGAATGCATTCCAAGCATTAGCTATGCACAAAGAACACTCCTTGGGCTGAAAACGGCCATAGCCGTCATCACAAAATGAGGTCAGCACATTTGGGCCAGTGGATATATGGCCGAATTTAGCCGAAGGGGTTTGACCCCTAGTTTGGCCATAGACTCCCTAGTTTGGCCATAGCCACTTGGTATGGTACCCAACTTTCAGCAGCTGTCAAAAATGCCCCTAGGGTGGTTCAATAGAAACCAATGTGGGATATGTTAGTAGACACCTTTACAAACACATTGGTGAAAAAATTCTTGGTAAGAAATGTAATCACAGATTTGACATTATTCTGATAATATTCCCTGACTAAATTGGTAAAATAATAGCAGGTCCACCATTTTTGAAAATGGCTGCAATTGTCACAGGATAAATCTAAATAGTACAACTGTATTCCTCCTCCTTGAAAATGTAGCATTAGTCACCAGAATCAAGATCCTAGGTGGTGTAGAACTTGAGTTATTGGGAAATAACAAAAAGTTGGCGGCCATTTTTAAAAATGTCTACCATGGTCACAGGACAAATCTAAATAGTACCAATGTATCCCACATCCTTGAAAATGTATGATTAGTCACCAGCATCAAGATCCTAGGTGGTGTAGAACTTGAGTTATTGTAAAATAACAGCAGGTGGCGGCCATTTTGAAAATGGCTGCCATGGTCACAGGGCCAATATAAATAGTACCACTGTATTCCTCATCCTTGAAAATGTGGGATTAGTCACCAGAATCAAGATCCTAGGTGGTCTAGAACCTAAATCAGTTAAACTTGTCAACTCCGTCAGATGTTCGTCAACTCCGTCAGACGTTCGTCCCGTGATGTTTTTGTTAATTTCCAAAGAAATAGAAAATTCGATGTTAAATATTTTGTGCATATATATTGAAACACCAACTGAAATGATACGTAATGATGATTTTTTTTTTTTTTTACATGGTTTTCATGTTATAATATTGAAAATAGAGGTTGAAATGACGGATTTGAGAAATTGGATATTTCATAATAGTGTGATATTGGAAAAAAACAATATTAAAATAATTGTATTACTTAACTTGATTACTGAAAGCCAGTATAAGATAACTGAGGACTTTATATTATTGTTGAAATTATCAAATTCAATTAAAAAATATTTTAGTGTGTCTGACGGAGTTGACATGAATCAGGTATTAAGTGCATAAATGTCCCATTTTAGAAAGAAATGTTATGCGAAAAACCTGTTCCTTCTCAATATTGGTAGTTGAGACCTGTGTCTACAAATACATCCATTTGATTTGAATGTATCTTAAAAAAAAAAAAAATCCAGTTTGAAAAAAGTTTTGTCCCTTATCTCAAGAATGGGTGATATATAATCTATATTTTTGTTCTTCGGCCGTGTTATCTACTGACAGTGCTCATCATACAATCATAATGCGACTACCAACTTTATTTTCTTCCTCCAGTTTATGTCATTAATCTTAAATTGGCTGAATTTGTTTGTCCAGCTGGATTCTGGGCTGCATTGCATCAGACATAGCCTTGGATCTCAAAACGGTCATAATGATAATATGTGACATTGACGTGTGAATGAACATTGTCCATTCCTATACCATGTCAGTGCAGTCTGTATTTTAAATTCCGTTTTGTCCATTTGTTACTGTTTTTTCAAGGATGAACCATTTGACCCCTTCTCGTTCTTATCCATTAAATTAAATGTACACTCTGATAATGGATTAATAACTTAATTGTTGTTGTTGATTTGATCCCTTTCTCATTCGGTTTTTTTTTGTTCACAGAGATGCCTGGACTCAGCTGTCGATTTTACCAGCACCGGTTCCCAGAGGTGGAGGATGTTGTGATGGTGAACGTGAGGTCCATCGCGGAGATGGGTGCCTATGTCAGCCTTTTGGAGTACAACAACATTGAGGGCATGATCCTGCTCAGTGAGCTGTCACGTCGACGTATCCGCTCCATCAATAAGCTCATCCGCATAGGTCGCAATGAGTGTGTAGTGGTCATCAGAGTAGACAAAGAGAAGGGTAAGACCTGAGGACCGATTCTGCAAATATCTTCTATATATCTATATATCTTCCTAACGGTTTTCTGGTAAACTTACGTTAACGTTTCTATGTCTAAAAATTGCGTTCCCATAGAAATGTTCACTTCTGTGCTTTTTTTTCATCGCACCCAAACCGGAGCGTTATGAGCGCATAGAGAACACAGTTGTGAACTGTAACACATCTTTTTAATATAGGAAGATATACAATCTTCATTGGAGTCACTAGAGGCGCAATGGACTACACATCCTACAAATGGTCTCCTAAGTGGGCATCAGACGGCAAATCCCGCAAACATCCAATGGTTACTGTTACTAGTTCCCGAGTTTGTTTCTGAGAAAGAAAATGGTCGATAATAAAGTAGATTTTCTCCTGATTTGTCTCGCTAAAAAAATCCATTTTAGTATGAATATCTTGGAAATATTGTGTGCCTTGTGATGATTGGATCCAGTATTTAGTTCAGTGGCCATGGAGCTAAATCGTTCAGAAGCTGTGTTCACGTTCATCCTCCCATTGGAAATGAGTATAGTCCAACATTCTTCCTGTCTCCTAAACATGTGTCCACCCACTTCACGCAGACACGGGAAGTAAAGTAAAGATGGCACCTCTTGCTGTTGGCCTCTTGGACCGTAGTCAATTTATATTAAAAAAGGCGATCTCGGCGCAGAGGGTGTTTGGATCAGAAGGCGATCTCGGCGGTAAAAGTTAAAATACATTGGCCTATTCCCCCACCAGCTATGTCATCCCTGGGCAACCGGAACGCTCGCAGAAAAACACGCTTGGTTAGACATAGTTTTACTGAGGTTTAATAAGGTTAGGTTTTGGCATAGTTTTACTGAGATTATGTTTAGGAATAAGGTTAGGTTTAAGCATAGTTTACTCAGGTTACGTTACTGGATTTTCCCCAGGCCAGCGTGTTTTTAGGGCGAGTGTCCTTGTATTTATATATATCCTAGGACCACATTGGAAACAAGTCCCCAGGACTTTTATTGTTATTTTTTAGCCTAGCCTAAAGGCCTTTTCATAGTCCAGTTTTCGGTGATGAGGTGACCACCGCTATCACCCACACACACACGTCACTGCCAGGACACAGGACAGCACTGCTTTTATTTGCTCCATGGCGAGCTGAGCTCCTGATGTAAAAAAAACAACTCCCGAAACAGAGCAGCAGCCAGCGGGAGAACGAGAGAACAAAGGAATTAAATAATAGAGATTTGAGCATGGTGATGGACCAAGATCATTGCCATCAAAACCTCTGTTCTGGTGTACCGAAAACTCAACTATGAATAGGCCTTATGTGTTAATTTACTTCTGTGTTATTTACATCTTTAACTAATAAAGTATTACATTAATCAAAAATCTACCACAGTATTGTGTTTGCTAAATAAATAGGTTTTACAGTAAACCTTCTGAAGTTTTTACTTCAGAATGACCTGCCTAACAAGCAGCAGCATGTTAAATAGCCTGTAGTAATGTTTTCCCTTCTCAACTCTCTCTAGGATACATTGATTTGTCAAAAAGAAGAGTTTCTCCAGAGGAGGCCATTAAGTGTGAAGATAAATTCACCAAATCCAAAACCGTAAGTCAAATTATGACTGTCATTATTATTCATCCCGTAACCCACTGTTATCATTTAAGTTTTATTCTATAATAATTGTCAATCATTGATCATTTGGTTTTTGGCTCTTTCAATCCCGTCAGCTCTCACATGATTTATTATACTTGACATGGAAACGTAAAAAATATAATCATGTAGAGGGTCCAAATGGGAATAGGATGGCTCCCATGTGGGTCTCGGACTGTGGCTGTGACATCAGTCATCTATGTATGACTGACTCTCAGCCCTAACAGAACCCCATTGATTTCCATTAATACAAATGGTTGGTTGCACTGACAACCATCTGGGCTGTCGCGATTGCAGGTGTACAGCATCCTTCGACACGTGGCAGAGGTGCTGGAATACACCAAGGACGAACAGCTAGAGAGCTTGTTTCAGCGCACTGCCTGGGTCTTTGACGAGAAGTACAAGCGGCCAGGATATGGAGCATATGATGTCTTCAAACAGGCTGTGTCGTAAGTACTTCCTTAAGACTATTGATTATATTCACATGCCTGCCATTTTGCTCTTTGTACTTTCTATCTATACTGTAAATGTCTTTATGACATGGCACCTAATAGGAGGTGGGCTGTCTAGAAGAGGTTTGTCTGTGTCCGTCTGTTTGTGCACTTTACGGCTACTCTCGTGAGTCGCGAACCACTGGACAGAAGAGGGACATAAATTCCTGAATATGTTTGTAAATATTTAAAACCGGAGAGGAAAATAACATTGTATTTGGAAGTAACTATGACATCACACACAGAATCAATATGACATCTGAGATCCGCATGGAAGCAATGTTGTAAGACTGCGACTGCGTCTATTCCTAGCTTTGTGTTTACTGCGTACCACGGAATGTGATGATTTGATTGGCTGAGCATGGAATTTGATAAGAGAGCAAGTGTGTGTTTTTTTATTTATTATTACCTGACTGGAAGTCATCACAAAAGATGAGAAGTCTCAAAATAAAGATTCCATACGAACATATTTGGAAGGCAAAAGTATTGGAAACTCTAGACATGTTGTTTTTTCTCCCTCAATATGAGATTCACTCTTAATACACTGCAGGTGTTTTATTAGAATGAAACTGCCATTCAGTTCTCTTCTGAGGCCCATTTTACACGAAGGGTTTCCATAGAAAACGGCAAAATAAAGAATCGTTGGACTTCTCCTTTTTGACTTCCACAGAGATCCCGCCATCCTCGATTGCCTGGAGCTGACAGAGGAAGAGAGGGCTGTGTTGATTGACAACATCAACAGGCGACTCACTCCACAGGCTGTCAAAATCAGAGCAGGTGGGTGACCTTGCCATAGTCGCCACCAAGACACCCGAATATACATTTTAGCATTATTGTGCATAAGTGGGACCTAATAATAATGGGAGGTGCCCAGTGTCTAACCACAATGGTATTCCCATTAGCATTACACAACTTTACCGATCAACAGCTAAACCCCAGATTCTTTTAATTGTCATTCTTTCTTCTTCATGGATTATGTTCAGTGTTCACTATAAGATGTTTATCCATCGCACAGACATTGAAGTGGCGTGCTACGGGTATGAGGGGATCGATGCCGTCAAAGCTGCCCTGCGGGCAGGACTGGGCTGCTCAACGGAGGTCATGCCTATTAAGGTGCGATTAGCTGTAACCTGAAACATTAACCCATCAGTCCACAGATGACATGGACACTGTATTCAACCAGTGTTGACTTGTGCTTGGCAGATCAACCTGATCGCTCCTCCACGGTACGTGATGACTACGACCACTCTGGAGCGCACAGAGGGCCTGTCTGTCCTCAACCAGGCCATGGCTGCTATCAAGGAGAAGATCGAGGAGAAGAGGGGGGTCTTTAACATCCAAATGGAGGTGAGAAGCAGCACTTTATGAAAACAATTTTTGTCTTTATATACGTTTGTATAATTTGACACTTTTACCTACAATGAATTTTAAATCCAGAAATCTGTCAGATTTTGGTGAGCTCAATTTTGTCAAGGAGTTGGAGAGTACATCAATTAAACCTTGTACTTTAACGCACATTTGATGAATTCTATGCTGTAGCTCTGACCGGTCCGATTGTAATTTGCATTAGCCTATACACTGAGTGAAAATCCTGCTGCTGCTTTCTGGGCTGTTCATTTAAAGATGGTGGTTGATTGGTCACCTTAATGCCGTCAAATTGGCTTATTCGGGAGGTATTTTTCTACTGTGAATATTATTGGTAAGCCCAAGCACTACAGATATTGGCTCTAAAATCACCAAACATACCCTTTAACTGTAAAGGAAAATACCTTCCCCATTCCACCCAAATCATGTTTTGAATAAATAAAGGTACTTGCCTTCTGGAAATGCATTCTGTTATGTATGCATCATGCAAATAAATGTTCCGTAAACCATATCCCTCAGCCCAAGGTGGTGACCGACACAGATGAGACAGAGTTGGCCCGGCAGCTGGAGAGGCTAGAGAGAGAGAATGCTGAAGTGGACGGAGATGACGACGCTGAGGAGATGGAAGCCAAAGCAGAGGACTAGCCCATCCTCAGGCCGTTGTGGAAAGAATGCCGAATATTGAGAGGAAGGTGGACAGACCTTGTCATGGTTACGCAGTCACCCAGATATTCACTTTACACATTAGCTAAATGTTAACCCAACTATTCATTGGCTAACGACCCAGTCTGTTTTGTCCCAGGAGTCGATGACACTAGACAGACAAAAACAGTTCTCAATTTATATTACATATTTATCTTTTATTTTTAAAATACACCGTATGATACAAATTAAACAATAGAGCCATTCGCAAACAGTGGCCTTCTTTAATTTCTTCCTAAAAAGCCCAGTCTTCAGTATCCATGCAGCATCACCTCTGGCTTGTCACAGGGATGTGGTTCAAACAGGGGAATGTAGTTTCTCGTCGGTGTCAAGTTAACACCGGTCATGGGTGACTTTTTGTTATGTTCTGCTTCCAGTTAAAAGGTTTTTACAGACGGGATTTTGCTCTCATTAACCTCACACATCAATAAAGATCTGGAAGTTTTGATCTCAACGCGTCTTTGTCTGTTTCTGGAGTTAGGGCAGTGGAATTTCACTAGCTGCCTCAGCACTGTACGATACACCTTAAATGACTGTGTATTCAGACTGGGTATACTCACTGGAGATTCAGAACAATACAATACAATAATTCAGTATGGTGAAGAACCATACTGCAATGTCTCGCCTCAATAGTTCTTTAACCGCTACAATAACCTAATTCATAAATAAATACTGAAACCAGATATAATCATTAAGGAAAGTTTTGCATGTACTATGTAAACTCTTCATTTCAAATGTCCAGCAATTAAGTTGCAAAAGACTTTTTAAATAATTTGTGGACCCCTAAAATAATTTGGCGACCCCCGTGCACAGGTGCATGATGGGAGGCTGAGTTTTTAGCAGCCATTATGTGATTTTGGGACCCCCACACGGTAACTGTCATTTCTCGACTGTTTCGGATGCGGTGCGTCACACTGGAACCGGGCTGGCCCCCTGGGCGCTTTCCTGGGGTCTGGATGTTCTGGGGACTAGGGGTGGGATGATATGGTACCTCATGATACAATATATGTGGCGATATTAGGCCCTCGATAATGATAATATCACGATATTCGATATTGTGATATTCGATATATTGCATTTGCAAGAGATTTCATCAACTATGTATCACGATATCTGCAACTGAAAATAAAAGGCAAAAATCAGGAATTGCTTTGGTTTTGGGTATTCTCTTTCCAGTATGTCAAACGATTCTGATACTGGGCTTTTATTGGAAGGAGACAGCTAAAGGAGGCCTATCTTTCTACTTTTCAAACCGATCATAATGAATGAATAATTTTGTGTCAGAACCCAGTAAAATGTACTGGGCTCATGTATTGAAACCAAGTCCTCATGAAATATTAAACAGTTGCCGGTGCTCACTGGTCATTTTAACTTTTTTTATAACAATATTGCCTATGGTAATAACATCAACGACACATCAGTTTAACTTGAACAACCAATGTAAATTTGAAGCTATGATTCCCTGCTTTCATGACATGAAAAAAGAAAAACTGGCAGTCCCTCAGTCAAATCTGGTCACAAATGTATTTATTTATTTATTGCACATTCTAGGCCTACAGTTAGGCTAATGACAAGATCAGATGCAAATAATACAATACAAAATCACACCCGTGTGAAGTGAGGGGCACTCGTATAACATGATGTAAATTTGTCTATTTGCTCAGACACTATGACGTAAAATTGTCAATGGGAATTTAATGTTTGTGTAGGACAAAGTTTGTGAACATACACTAAAAGCTGGATATAGGAGGGGCTAGTGCCCCTCAAAAGCGAGGGCAGAAAAGTGAAGACTGCAAAAGTGACTGGCCGCCGTGCCGGAATGACATTTGTGATAATTTGATTGGCTGAACATGGAATGTGATGTAAGCTATGACGATTCATTTCAGTCTGAGAATATAAGCCTGATTTATCATCCTAATGAATGATGATGGTGTCCTCCTGAAAGTGTACATAAAAAACTCACAACCTGCTTCAATTCTGCTCCCTATCAGAATACTGTAGCATGCAGCATTTCTCTTTTCTTCCTCTGGAGAAGTCTCTAGTTACTCGGCTCCTCCGAGCCCTGATACAGCGCTGCAGCAGTTTGGGGCTGTTGGCACTGCAAGACATTACTAGGCTCTATAGTATAGTACACTTCAACAAGACAATCCATAATATGTTCACTAAACATTAACATTGTGAATTGTGTTTAGTACCAGTTTATCCTGTGAATCTCTGATGTCATCTTGATGTAATTCATGAGTTCTGCATGGTAGACTGGCCATAAACCTAGCTGGATGACATAGATCTATATGGGATAAACTCCTTGGGCACTGTTTCAGCTCCATCCGAACGCCAATTTGATTTATAAAAAAATCACACCTGTGTGAAGTGAGGGGCGCTCTTATGATCATACATCATCTCATTCCATATTGATGACATAAGGAATCGTCATATATTATAGAGATCCTAGCTCTGGTCCATAGCTCGACCAGAGCTATAGAGATCCATGATGTCATCCATATGATCTCTCATAGTTCTTGCTTCTGCTGATCTGACCGACTTCATACCAGGAACCAAAACTCATACACAGAGATGTGCGTAATTTAAAGAAGGATACTTGGAGGCCAGTGTATGATGTCAGAGTACTGACATCATGAGTAATGACATCAGGGATATCCATATTTGGGCATTTGCTGATTTTCTTTTCTGCCTGTGAAGAAAGTCTCCACATACTGTGGCGCGACTGCGGACAGTGCAGAGCTAATAACACTTGCTGACCTCGAGATCCTGATACCAGACAGGATGGTGTGGATAGCAGTGATTCAAGAGTCCCGAGTTGGTGTCGGCTAGTCCGTACTCACACATTGCCTTGCTGATTCATAGATATTTGCGGAGAATTGCTGATCCAACAGACTACACTCCCTCGGCTCATCGGTAATACATGCACTGTTTGAAGACAATCCATAGATTTAAGGATATATAATATATCATAGACTCTATGATATCAAGGTACTCTATGACATATAGTACCTTGGAACTCCCCCCACAACTTCTCCATGCCATGCCACTCTGATAATCTGAATCAACATGACTGTTTTGGTTATGGCACATTCACCTGTAGATGGCAGGATTTGTCCTGCTATCTCTTTTCAGGGGTTTGTTTTTTGTGGCTCCATATGCTTTAGAGCTATAGACATCTAAATTATATTTCACTCAGTTGGAGTTGCACTGTTTCAGTGTAACAGAATGAAAACCTGAGCTGATTGAGGGCTCCATGGTGCACAAACTCATCATTCCACTGTAGCCAGTTTATGATGAATGAATTCAAACCTTTATTTTAATGGAAAGGACAATCAATGCCAAAGCAATCACAAAGGATGGCACAGAACAGCTGGCATGGATTACCAATTGCCATTAACAGTTTTAACGTCATGCCGTTTGCATTTAGAAATGGATATTAATGGACACCTGCACAAATCGGTGGTATGTATGCTTGGCAACGGTAAGCATGCGTGTCACATACTTAAGCTACAGTATGTGACATCAGACCTGAGCTGTATATTGAAAGAGCGAGGGACAGATAAGGACAGAGATACACACGGACCATGCCAGAGAAGGAGACATTCAGCCAACGCCAGAGAGAGACATACATTCTGTCCATGTGAGACAAAGGGAACTGAGAGAAACCACAAGAGAGAGAAGAGACAAAGACAAGAGTGTCGGAGTCAGATTGTACTCAACAGAACTGACAAGGATCCCAATGTTGTTTACAAACAGAGAATGTGACCAGGGCTTGAGTGCTACAGACAAGTTTCCCTCTCAATTCGAGGTCAACTTCACAAGCATGGGAGAGAGCACCCCAGACTGGTCTGATGAGGTCTTCATCCATGAGGAGGAAGAGGAAGAGGAGGAGGAGGATGAGGAGGAGGAGGAGCAGAGGGACATGGAGGACATCTTTATGCTAGACTTCACCGATGCAGAGATCCGCCCCTTCATTAAGTCCTATAAGAAATTTGGATCTCCACTTGACAGGCTAGAGGCCATCGCTAGAGACTCTGGGCTGGTGGACAAATCTATGGCAGACCTCAAGCGGCTGGGAGAGCTGATCCACACCAGCTGTGTGACTGCAGTCCAGGTGCATGAAGAGCACCTCAAAGAGAACCCGTCTGAAGCAACAGATTCTAAACGCAGAGGTATCAACATCAAGATCTCTGGAGTGCATGTCAACGCAAAGTCCATCATTCAGAATGAGGAGAAATTGGAACCGCTACACAAGGCTGTACCCTCCAAACGAGTGAAGAGAAACAAGTTCCAGCTGACATGTCAGGTCAAGATTGTGCAATTTGACACTGACTGGAACCGGCAGGATGATGTTAACCTCTTACTTGCCATCTATAAGCATGGATATGGTAACTGGGATCTGATCAAGACTGATCCTGACTTTAAGCTGGTTGAGAAGATTCTTCCTGACGACCCATGTAAGAAACCCCAGAGCAAGGAGCTACAGGCCAGAGCAACCTACCTTCTCAAATTGCTGAAAAAGGAGCAATCCTCCAAACAAGGGGAGGAGGCCAGTGTGAAAAAGATCAAGGTTCTCCTCAATGACAAGCAAGGGAACCACATCTCTTCCCCTCTTCTGTTAGACAACCCCTCTGAGGTGGCCAAAGTGAAAAAAAGGAAACCTCCGTTGGGAAAGGAGAGCATGGTCCACATGGACGAGCATCACATCACTTCCCCTCATCTGTTGGACAGCCCCTCTGAGGAGGTCGAAGTGAAAAAGAAGCGTAAGGTAAAAAAGGAGAGCATTGTCCTCAAGGATGAGCACGAGACCCACATCACAGATGAGAGTCTGACAGACAACCCCTCTGAGGAGGGCAAAGTGAAAGACGACGAAATTGACATGTCGTCCACCAGGATGATGCAGAAGAAAAAGGAGAATAGAAAGAAGAACGGTGAAAAACAGAAAACGCCTAAAAAGGAGAACAAAGAGAAAAAAGTCCCCACGCCTAAAAAAGAAGGGACTAAAGGAGGAAAAGGGAAAAAGACCCCAGGCAAGGTACGCATCACCGCCGCCGGCTCTGAGGTGGTTCCCATAGAGGAAGACGATGAACTAGACCACGAGACGTTCAACAGCTGTAAGGATTACATGAGGCCTGTAAGGAAGGCCCTCAAGCAGCTCGATAAGCCTGCTGAGGGCTTGTCTGATCAGAGACAGATCCAGCACATGCGCAACTGCCTGCTAAAGATAGGAGACCAAATCACAGAGTGTCTTAAAACCTACAATGACCCAGAACATGTCAAAACATGGCGGCGGAATCTCTGGAATTTTGTCTCTAAGTTCACAGAGTTTGATGCAAGGAAGCTTCACAAGATTTACAGGATGGCACACCAGAAGCGCCCACAGCATGTGGAAGAGAAGGAAAAGAAGGAGAGGGAAAAGAAGAGCCCTAGGAGGGTAAGGCCTGTCAGACCAGTACCCTCTTGTTCCAGTCGCGACTCCACAGGCAGCACACAGCTGTCGACCTCCCGGTCAATGGCTCACCCCAATGGTCAACACAGAAACCAGAGCAACGAGAGACAATTTGGGAATGATGATGGGGGAGATTGGCAGAGGGACAGCAAGCACAACTACCGAAGTAACAGCAACCAGACACGGCAAGATAGTCATCATCCCTACAGGGACAGAAGTTCCCATGGAGACTCTTACCACCGCAACAATAGTCCTCCTCGATCCCCTGGATGCTCTCGCCGCAGCTCAAGCCGTTACCGCAACCATAGTCCTCCTCCATCCCGTGCATATTCTCGCCGCAGCTCAAGCCACTACCGTAACAACAGTCCTCCTCGATCCCGTAAATACTCTCAGTGCAGCTCAAGGCGTTACCGCAACGATAGTCCTCCTCGATACTCTCAGCACAGCTCAAGGCGTTCCCACGATAGTCCTCCTCCATCCCGTGAATACTCTCGCCGCAGCCCAAGCCGTTACCACAACGATAGTCCTCAATCTCATGGATACCCTCCTTACCACATCTCAAGCAGTTATCGCAACAATAGTTCCCCTCGAAAGAGGCCGTATGATCAGTATGGCAATGACCGGAACCACACGAGGCATCAATCTTATTACGAGAGGCATCCAGATGTCAAGAGAAGACGTTCTGATGAGTCCCGTCTATCCAACCACCACCAGGACAGGGCCCGGTCTCCTGCTCATGATCTTAGGAGAATACACGAACACGGGCTGCCAGAGCCAGCCACACCAGAAGGGCCAGCCACACCAGAGCACACCACACCACAGCACGCCACACCAGAGCACACCACACCAGACCACAACAAGGAGGATATTGATACAGTGATGAGCCCAGTGGGATCTGCACCAATTTTGATACAATGATGAACCCCAGTGGGATCTGCACCCAATCTAAACTAAATGGAATCTACACTATACTGTAGATCATCCTGTGCACTGTTGAAATAGTTTTTCTTTTTTCCTTTTTTTTGCACTGAGGTGGGATTAATATATATTCTCGACTTGAACAAGACCTGTCCTAGCCCCAAATGGGCCCTCAGTCCCTACACTCCTTCTGTAGCTCCGAGACGAGGTCCCACCGTCTTAGTCTTCCACCACGTTTCAGAACGGGCGCATGCATTTCAACTAGGAACATTTCTTACCATTTTCTGCACATCGTATCCAAAAAGAAAGGTCCGATAATGAGCTAAACTAATTTTACTTTATTCCCGGACAAGAAAATCCAAGTTACGGGTTGAAGCGAGCGTTTAAATCGCAGGGACGTTGCAGCTGGAGAGGCAGCACTAGTGTCCCTTCTGGTCGAATATCGAGTGAACTGAAGTCAGTTGGAAAAAACTATGGTTAATTGCACTGAAGTCAGTTGGAGAAAAACTATGGTAATTGCGACCCCCTGCGCTGCACTGCCACTGGCACTGTCTGGCAGGTACTTGTTTCAGCTTTCTTAACCTTTCTAATCAGGTTGACAGTGGAGTTCCCCATAATCTTTTGCCAGGAATCCCCCCGTTGCCTGCACTACATCTGCTGACTAATAAAAGAGCTCAACTCAAGGACAGTCTGTATAAGAGGCTTATGCTGGGTGCAGATTGAGAAAATACGTAGGAGGAGAATAAAATCCGCACTCTCAGTAATAGTCTTTAGGTTAGAAGTCTTGTTTAATAATGATATAGGGTCATTCATCCACTGACGATCGGCCTCTGCGCCGAAACACGTCTGTTTGGTTTGACTGCTGCTGCGGATCATATATTAAGACTCCTAAAGACTATTACTGAGAGTGCTGGTTTTGTTGTCCTTCTAATGAGCAGCTCGTACAGAAGAAAATACCGTTTAGTTAGCCCGCACTGGCCTCTGAAGCGTACTGACAGACCTTGTATAGTAGGGTACAGGTAAAAAGCGACAACGTTTCGATGTTTCACTTACATCCTCGTCAGATGACCTGACAAAGATGTAACTGGAACATCGAAACGTCGCTTTTTACCTGTGTACCCTGTTAATAAAGTAAGGGCCTAAATTGTCTGAGCTGCTCCAGTGCCTCCTTCTCTCATTATACCTGTCCTGCTTCTGAGATGCACCAGACTGGCCTGCCATAGGCTAGAGGCACGTTTGGAACACGTTTGTGAACACCCCAAACAGTTTTTCAATTACTTGATTCAGTAATTAGATATTTGATATTCATTTTAGCTGCCCCGCCCCCCTTCCTATACACCCAACCTTTTTCTGGTGACTGATATTGTCCTTCTAATACGTGAGGGGGCCGTGTTTTCATTTACTGTTTTCATTTATTTTAAATAATTCTTTTGGAAAAGATCCTCCTCCAGGAGGAGGCCAGAGGAGACTAAAACATCAAAAATAAGTATTAAAAATAAACAAAAACAGTAAATGAAAAAACACAAATTAGGACAGGTGTTTTCGATGGTTAAAATGGAGTTTGAAGTTATAATTGGTTTGTATAGGGGGCGGGACAGCTAAAATTAATATCAAATATCTAAATACTGAAAATATCTAAATACTGAATCAAGCACAGTAAAAACTGTCTGGGGTGTTCGCATAAGCCTGAGTAGATGATGAAATGACCAAAGGTTGTTTTGAAAGTGAAATATCCCTTTAATATTTATTGACAATGTATTGTTCTGCACAACATAAAAGTACAGACATACACTCTACATTTATTATATGTCTTATTGTGATGTTATTCTTCTGTAACCTACCTACTCTACAGGTATACATTTTACTGCTGTGCTGATGTCTCTGGTGCCTGAATTCCCCTTGCAGGATCATTAATGGTACAGTATCTGTCTAACCTTCCTCCAGTGTTAAACCGGAATCATATATATTGTGTTTTTTATCTGATTGCTTCATATTGTGTTTTTCATAATTCTGATTACTTCAACGGATGCACTGTACCCTGGAATTTAGACATTAATCGGTGGGCTGTATGTGTGAACGTAAATGTCTTGCACGCACACATCAACACACTATGCACGTACACGCACACATACACACACACACACACACACACACCCATGTGTGCCCTCTTTGTGTCAGCACCGAGGAAGGAGGATAGCCTCATATCCATGATATGAGGCTATCCTCCTTCCTCGGTGGATACAACAACAAATTGGGAGTTGACTTCCTTCTACGTTGCCTTTTATAACATTGCATTTTGAGTTTCCAATTTTAATCAGCCTACTTTATCTTTTGGTGCAGCTTACTGGTACATACAAACTCCTTCAAGTGAAAGACAGCCGATGGCCAGTGGAGGTGTTTCACAACACCCTGGATGTGTCTGCAGAGTGCATACAGTATGTGGTGTGGATGGTGATCAACCCAGCCTAGAATCAGATGAGTCTCTTCATGGGCAGTTTCAAACCACAGGGGGTGTGTTGAGACTGAGGCCTTCTGGTAAGCACAGATGAGTCTCTTGATGGGCATATTCTAACCACAGGGGGTGTTGTTGGAGAGGCCTTCAGTGACCTGCTGAAGGTTAATTATGACAGTTGGAGAACGACGTATCCATAACTCACAGCGTGGACAATTAACATGTTTATGTATTCTGTTTGTGGTGTATCCGGTGAGTGTCTTGTAAGTATAAGTCCATATATGGGTTCGTCCCACAGACTTCTAGACTCCATATTTGAGCATGCCTGACAAATAACTTCATATATGGGCATAATAGGGACACATTATAATTAATATGGACACACATACATCGTTCTCCAACTATTGTAATTACCGGTAATCTTGTTAGCTGATAAACAAGGTAAACTATGATAGTTGGAGAACGATGGGTATCCATAACTCACAGTCTGGACAATTAACATTTGTGTTAATTAACGTTTATGTATTCTGCTTGTAGTGTATCCGGTGGTGAGTGTCTTGTCAGTAGAACTGGGTTCGTCCAACAGACTTCTGACATCTGCATAGACTCCATATTTGGGCATTCCTGGGAGTGCAGTGCCCGGTGTCGAGCCGTTCGGACCCACGGTTGTCCAGAACCACCCTGGCCTGTTCTGACATCACAAATACATGCCTGACAAAGAACTCCATATATGGGCATAATAGGGACACATACATAATAACTGGGTGGGGCATTCATTTCCAAACGGCATCATTCCAAGTAGGCCAATCAGTGCACAACGGGCACCACTCTAGTAATAGAAATCACACCCGTGTGAAGTGAGGGGCACTCTTATCGCCGTACATCATCATGACATAAAATAGACACTATTGCTAATTTGCTATGACACTATGACGTAGAAATCTCAATTTATTGTCAATGGGAATTTTATTTTTGTGTAGGACAAAAATAGACACTAAACCGATTTGCTCAGACACTATGAAGTAAAATTATCCATTCATTGTCAATGGGAATTTAATGTTTGTGTAGGACGAAGTTTCCTAAATTCACTAACAGCTGAATATAGGAGGGGCTAGCCCCCTCAAAATTGTATAGCTCATAGATAGTTATATACAGTTTAAATTAAATTATATCCTCACTCATTGGACTAAACTCTGGTGCAGGGGCTCTCGCCCTATCGGCTGAACGAAGACACAGGCAGGAATGACGTGAACTGGCAGACTGAACCCTGAACAAACCTCTCAGTGGCTATGTCTGACTGCAGTAAAAAGAAGAAAGAAATTAAGCTGATTTTCCGATGCCTAACCCTACAGCAGGTGAACTAGTAAATTAAAACAAATACAGATATTACATTTGTGTACTACCGTGGCCGACACTGCTGGGACCAAATTGAGACGCTATATAGTGGGAATTGGTGATATTGGAAAGTGGCACCCGGGGATGTGACGAAGCTGCTGTTGTTGACTATTTGGGAGTGAGAATAATATTCTCACTCCCAAATAGTCAACACATATTATGTGTTGGCAGGGCATCATCCTCTTTAGTAGGCTGAAGAATAAAACTCAAGACATGTCCATACAGTATATAGTAAATAAACATTCAAAACTAAGAAATACTAGAAACACTAGAATAAAGAAATGTTTAAACAGAGCTGTGTCACAGTGCAACATTACAATGAAATGTAAATTGTGTAATATGTAGACAACTGAAAAACTAGAAACAGATAATGTAAAATAAATGGCTAGAC
Source organism: Protomyctophum parallelum (assembly GCF_964188405.1). Lineage (NCBI taxonomy): Eukaryota > Metazoa > Chordata > Actinopteri > Myctophiformes > Myctophidae > Protomyctophum > Protomyctophum parallelum. The sequence continues at coordinate 38,597,504 of NC_139717.1, read as the reverse complement.
ATGTGCAATAGATTTTATAGATTTTTGTAGCATTAATCATTTAATCAGTTCATGACAACAGCACATAGTTTAATACATTTAATTGTAACAGAATGATCAAGCACCTTTTTGGAGTTACTGGAAAAAAGAACGGGACAACCTAATGGTCCTAAACAATTAACTTTAATTATACAATAAATTAATAAAAAGTTTTATTTTCCCTCATCTTACTGATGGCTTTCTGCAGGTCTGACTGTTGGATGGGACGGATAGAATCCTCCGAACCATTTTCATTTAGGGGTTGTACAAAGTCTTGGAGACACAGCAGTGCGGCCTCGCGACATATCTCTTTGAGGTCACTTCCTGAAAATCCCTCAGTTTCCTTGGAAACATCACAGAGGTCCACAGACAAATCCACCCTTTCATTGTTCAAGATCACTTTCAGGATCTGTTCTCTCTGCTTCAGACTAGGCTGTTTTATGTGAAACCTAGAGGGCATTCTCCTCAGGATGGCTGCGTCTATATCTTGAGGACGATTAGTAGCTCCCATTATAATCACTTGATGGTCATCATCGGTATCCAGTCCATCCCACAGACTCATGAACAGAGCTTTGATCAAGGCTGTGCTCTCTTGATCCGAAATGGAACGATTCCTCAAAAACGAATCTATCTCGTCTATGAATATAATAGAGGGCTGTAGTTTAAAGGCCAATGTGAATACAGCAGTAGCCAGCTTCTCTGATTCACCGTACCACTTGTCTGTCAACGTAGATGGCTGCAGGTTGATGAAGCGAAACCCTGCCTCCTTGGCTGTTGCCTTGGCGATGAGCGTCTTACCACAGCCAGGTGGTCCGTACAGCAACACACCTTTGGGTGGTTTTAACAACTTGGAGCCTCCAAACAGGTGTTTCTTCTGAACAGGAAGGATGACTGTGCCTTTCAGCTCCGCTATGACCTCATCAAGACCAGCAATGTCATGCCACGTTGTATGCATACCGAGAGGGTCCACCAGAAGAGCTGCAATGATCATCTCATAGTCTGACAGTTTAACTTTCTCAACCCCAATCTGACACATCAGCTTCTCTGCCTGTTTCTGAGCTTCTACTTTCTTCTTCCTGGTGGGATCGATGGTGTCGCTCCATCTGAAGGTGAGATAGGTGAGGGCTCCACATATGGTAAGCATGAAGAGATGGCCCACAATGGCCTCATTGCGTCCCAGATGTGCCATGTTTTCTCTGCAGAAAATCGCACCTCTCCTGTCACACAATGACTTGTCACGTTCGTGTTGCGTTAGTGGTAAAGTCAGTAATAATACACACAATCTGAAAAAATACAAATTAACTGGGAACTGGCCCACTACACTTTGTGAAAGTTGAGGGGCTCCCTTTGTAAAAAGCAAAGGCTCAGGTATGCATACTACGTTTTTTTGGCTCAAACTGCCCTTCACACAGTGTGGGTCTACTTTTATGCTGACCTGCTTACGTCATTACTATGAGGTTTTCACTGACCTCATTTGACTTGGTCGATTACCACACCATATTAGTAGACAGACTAGGATTTTGGTGGCATAGGAGCTAAATTAATTAGTGGTGTTGTGGGTGTGATTATATTGAGGAAGTATTTAGACACCTAGGTACATGGGTATCTTGGTGGTATAGCGAATCTTGTTGACCAGACCCATTGCAAGATGCTGTACTCTGTCGTCAACCGTAAGGGCCAATTCATACTTAGAGCCGAATAAAAGTCGGTTCGGCTCTGTAGAGCCTACAATGTGACGTCATTTGAGGTTCGGGGGGGGGGGGGGGGGGGGGGGGGGGGGAGGGTACCGTCCTAAATTCGGCTCTTCGGTGCTACTGAAAATGTCTGACGAGCCGAAATCATTTTCGACAAAACAGCGGTAAAATAAGAGTATGAATCGGCCCTAAGCCATCCCAGCCTGTCGAAGTGGGCAGGGGTGAGGTGGGTTCGGGGAGTGAGGCCAAGTAGTAGCTTGACCAATTTGTTTTGGGAAGTCTGGAGCCTAGTTTTAAGGGCCTTTGAGGTGCTGTACGTGTTACCAAGAGGTACATGCATAGTCAAAGAAACCTTGTACGAGGGCTCCTGTTAGGGTCTTCAAGGTGTTTTTGTTGACCAGTGAGGAGATCCTGTAAACTTTACAGGATAAAAAAAGTCAATCAAAGAAGATTCATTTACAGTGTAAAGGAATCTTCTTTGGTTGACTTCTTTGATTACGTTGGTGGCCATTTTATCACCGGAAAGATTTGCTTCCAGGATGGAACCATCTTTTTGATGTGATAATATTGTCAGTAGTTTACAATTTACATTTTATTTGGCATTTAGCAGGCGCTCTTAATCCTGAGCAATTTACAGTAAACAGTGGAATATCTATATAATGAAACAATGCATACCGGTATATGCATGCTGTATATACGTATATATTATACACACTACTATACAGTAGAGTGCTATGTCTACATAAAGGAAGGAACCATGTAAATTGAATGGCCACAAGAGGTTGCAATTTGGTCATAAATCCAAATTATCTTGCACAGTATGCCCTATTCTTATACCTGTACATTTACTCATCCCACTCCCAGAGACGACCACCATGAGTAAAGAGGTCAATATGACATTGGCTGGGCTTGGGGTTTGCCTTAGGGTTCAATTGATACAATCTTAATTCTGCTATTCACACACTAACCTCCTGCTACAATTAACACAATACATATGATATGAGGGTTTTTTTCAGCCAGTGTGATGACTTTATGATATTATATAATAAAATTGCCAGTAGGTAGGTACTATTTATTATAAGCCTATATTTATCTTTTGCTTTATTACTTGCAATATTGCTGAGCAGCCTAAACCCAAGAATTGTAAGCCTGCTCCTACACATAGTGATATAAAAACTAAAAAGTCCACCTAAAGCATTTAGTAAATGTGGCCGTGGCACAGTATGGGGGAGGCTCCCCCGGGGAGGCTAAACCAAGCCTGTAGCTAATTCATCCATGGCCAAAAGGACATAAATATCTGAGGGGACCTCCTTCTTTGTTTGCCGTTTAGTCACCTCTCTCTCCCGTCTAAAACCATTAAACGAGGAGCCGCCACTTCTCCCGTTAGCCCTGCATTCCTAGCATTCCTCCATTCTGATGTCAGGAGAGAGAAGGGACGGGACACAGACATCTGGACCTACGTTGTACCAGAGTGGTCGACCAGGGGGGCACACAGCAACAACACACCGAGGGTCCCAAAGAATGAGCAACACGTCGTTTAAAAGAAAATACTCACTCAAGTTCGGAATATTTGGTGACTGTTTAGGTTGTCTGTGTAGAAGCAGTTCTCTTTGGAGCGGTTAAGTTTTTACACAAGTCTCTGTCTATTTTTCGCCCAAATGACTGAAGATCGTTTTTTGACGCATGGAAGCGCGAAGTAAAACACAGTTTGAGGATTATCGCCGTTTAAAGGATTTTTGAAGTTCACCTCTGTCGAACTCTTTCGTCGAAGGATTTTAAAAGTGAACACCACAAATCGTCATGTAGCGCAGAATCAAGGGTGGGTGTGCTTTTTTGTTTTGTTTTTGTTCTAGTCGACCTACAACAATGGCGTTTTGAGCTCTGTTTTAGCATATATTTGGCTGTGTGTAAATAGTTTCCAGCCTATCCCCCCAAAAAACGTTGTAGTCGAGTGGCTGCGCTGCAGCGATAGAGTCTCAATGAGCAGCAGCAGGCAGGCCATATGCGCTGCTTGTCCACGTAGGGCACCTTCTGCCCAAGCAGACGCCAACATTAGGGGTGACGGGGGTCTAGACTCTGCGGCTGGGGTTGCGCTTTTATCATAGCTAGACCAGTGGTTCTCAACATTCTCAGCCCCCCCCACCCTCCCCCTTAAACTGGGGACCCCCAAAACCCTGACAAGCACTTGGAATGTAGGTTTTGAGGAATTACATTTAGTTTGACTTGGTTCCACAGATAAGCGATGATTATTTGTGAGCTAGGTCGACTATTTTCACAATGTATGCCCCTTTCTTACCGGTATGTTATTTGACTATTTTGCATGTATAGTAGCCTACATGTGTTTATAGTGTAGTTTGCACTTTTGATTCAGTAGGCCTGATGGTCTTTTCTTTCTTTTTTAAGCTAGCCTATTCAAACGTTCTTCACCTGGGGACCCCCAAAAATGACGTGGGGTGGGATCCCATCCTGGGGGTCCTGGTCCACATGTTGAGAACCACTAGTAGTAGGCCTATAGCTAATTACTAGATTGTCAAATCAATCCATAACTGTACCCTGGATTCTAACCCGGGTCTCCTGCATATGAGACCAAATTTCCACCACTCTCCAAACATGTCCGCTCGTCCTTACAGAATGATGAAAATTACATTTTTATTATTCATTAAAATAAGTTCCGGATTGCAGCTTTAACTGTGAACATGTATATTTAAAGTGCAGGCTTAGACATGTAGCTTAGTAGCTATACCCAGCTGTCGATTTGGTTAAATCTGTTCTGTACACAAATTGATAAATTAATACTGAGGTAGGCCTACTTTTAATATGCAACATTATTTTACTAGTCTTATATTATAATAATAACACTCGATCACTTGGTTCAGTTTTGGTGGCCTATGTGTAGGGATTTCCTAATCTAGGTAGAGTTGCACATGGATTTAATTATGCTGAAAATACACGAATACACGTTTTAAGTGAACACACACAAGTTTCATTTAACTTGTTAAATGTGCTAGAAATGCAGTGTGGTGCACGTTGAACTCAAGGACTTTGGTATCTAGATAGGCCTGCCTGGCTGCTACACATTACAGTAAGCAGGCCTAGGCTAGATGATGTTTTTGCTGGTCTACAGTTAACACTAGTTGTCCACTCACCTCTGCTGTGCCTGCCACTGCCACCTAAATGATGACATTAGCACATTGCTGCTGATCTGTTTGGTCTGCTCACACACTTTGCGCGATTGCGTTTGTGCGCGCGTGAGTGTGTAAATATATGTTTGGACATGCACCTATAGGATTAACACCATCATTGTAAACAGGGAGAGTATACGTAAAGGCAAATATAGCATTGCTGCAGGAGGCGCATAGGCCGCCTTGTACACACACACACACACACACACACACACACACACACACACACACACACACACACACACACACACACACACACACACACAAACATCTGGCTGTCTTTATAAGCTCAGAGGCATGCTGTGTAAATTATAGTGCCAGAGCAAGTGGCTGGGGAGCGTACAGCAGCTTTAAAACACTGTAAAGAAGTTGAAGGAGACAACAAGTAAAAGCCTAATTTATGCTTCGACACAATGGTGTGGAAATGAGTGAGTTTCAGTGAGCAACAGGCAACAAAGCATAAATTAGTGAGTGGGGTGCGTAGCGTAACAGTGTTAGTCTGACGTCCCAATAATCCGACTACCCAATATTCCGACCATATAGAGCCCATACTAACCCTAACCCTAACCATAGAGCCCCATACTAACCCTATCCCCAAACCATAGAGCCCCATACTAACCCTATCCCCAAACCCTAACCATAGAGCCCCATACTAACCCTATCCCCAAACCATAGAGCCCCATACTAACCCTATCCCCAAACCCTAACCATAGAGCCCCATACTAACCCTATCCCCAAACCCTAACCATAAAGCCCCATACTAACCCTATCCCCTAACCATAGAGCCCCATACTAACCCTATCCCCAAACCCTAACCATAAAGCCCCATACTAACCCTATCCCCAAACCATAGAGCCCCATACTAACCCTATCCCCAAACCCTAACCATAGAGCCCCATACTAACCCTATCCCCAAACCCTAACCATAAAGCCCCATACTAACCCTATCCCCTAACCATAGAGCCCCATACTAACCCTATCCCCTAACCATAGAGCCCCATACTAACCCTATCCCCAAACCCTAACCATAAAGCCCCATACTAACCCTATCCCCTAACCATAGAGCCCCATACTAACCCTATCCCCAAACCCTAACCATAAAGCCCCATACTAACCCTATCCCCAAACCCTAACCATAAAGCCCCATACTAACCCTATCCCCAAACCCTAACCATAGAGCCCCATACTAACCCTATCCCCAAACCCTAACCATAGAGCCCCATACTAACCCTATCCCCAAACCCTAACCATAGAGCCCCATACTAACCCTATCCCCAAATGCTAACTGCACGCGGAAGCCACGAGTGAGTCTCAACCGGCCACGTAGTCGGACTAACGTGATGTCGGACTAACGTGATGTCGGACTAACGTGATGTCGACTAAAGTGTGCCCCCCAAGAGGGGAGGCCTCTATGAGAAAGCCAGCAACTTGCCCGTAGTCTACTCCCCATCACTGTAGCCCAGTTGTTCTCAGTTCCATTCCAAGGACCCCCATAACTCTTGAGAGTGCACAAATGGACCTGCAAAGGGACCATTTGGTTACAGACCCATAAGGGTCCATTTAGATAGAACCCAGATGGGTCCCTGGACCCCACTTTGAGAAACACTACCGTATATGGACGGTCATGTGGTTTAAGTATGTTATACTTTGTTGTATGATAGTAGGGGAGGCGGTGGCTCAGTGGTAGAGTGGCTGGATGGGATGGTAACTGCAAGGTTGCCAGTTCGAACCCGGGCTCCCCCATAGTTAGTGTCGAAGTGTCCTTGAGCAAGACTCTGAACCCCAAATTGCTCCTGATGTGCTGGTTGGTGCCTTGCATGGTATCCGCTGCCATCGGTGTGTGAATGTGTGTGTGTGAATGGGTGAATGTGCATTAGTAAAGCGCCTTGGATAAAGGTGCTATATACCATTTAGTGTCCCGCTGCAAAAATAGCAGCTCTACAAGCTCACAAAGAGAATGCGTGTTTTTATAGCTATTCTTTTTAATGTTTTGAAACATTTTGCCTACAATGACCTGGCTGAAAGCAGAGAGGGAATGGAAGGAGTGGAGGCTGTTTCAATTTACAATTTAGGCATTTACATTAAGCAAGAACAAAACATGGCGATACATCATAAACATTACATAAAGACTAGTTATCATGAATCATATCAGCTATGAATATAACAGTGGAATATATCTATATATCAATCTGATTAGTTTAACATTACAATATTTATTTGTAGGATGAACGTTATTTGAGAATAAATGATTTTAATAGCTTCAATAGCCTCAGCTACTTGTCTGATGGTGGCATATTACAGTATACTGTATATCGGCATACTGACGTTGTTTGTGACCGCTGCATAAGCCTGCATATCATGAGGCAAAATGTGAAAGATTGAAACATGTAAAGTGAGAAGAGAGGCAAGGCGGAAATTTTATTGTAGTCCGCTGTTGCTTAATTATAATGTTCTGACTTTTGATTACAACTTTAAGAGGAAAAGTAGGGCATACCTTTCTGTAATTTTGGGCAATTGCTCCTGCCATATGACAAGGGAAGAAGAAGTTTGTTTATTGTATAAAATAAGGCCGAGACATTCATAACCCCCTTCAAAGTGTATGTCTGACTCTTATGACATTTCACACAACTTCCCCAACACAAACGGAGAGTTAAGCTATTTGGAAGCTTAGTAATGTTACCTGTAAGCAATAATGCAATCATGTGGTATTGTTGTAAAAGAATGTGTATGCAGATCATGGCTGTTTTGAGATCTTTGCATTTTGTGAGCAGTGCTCTTTGTCAGTCTAGCAGACAACAACAGAGGAGAGCGAGCATGTCCCAACCTGCCCCGCTCTCCCACACTCTACCCCAGGCTCCTACCAGGTGCTATAGGTGAGCTGTCAATCACTCCTCAGCCCGCCCTCACAACAGGTCAGCCCCCTCCATTTGCTCAACCCAACAACACAGGCACGCTGCTATGCTCACGTGTGGCTACCCCCCCCCCCCCCACACACACACACACACAGGTGAATGGGTGAGGTTTGCTGAAAACGTTGTTTTGAAGTAGGACTGAGCAAAGCAAATGGATGGAATGGTATAGTGTGCAGTGCAATATATTCCCTTCAATCTCAAAGAAGGGTTATGGTGAATGCATCACCGTAACATTGTTTTCATGTTTGTGAAAGAACATCACATGGATAATAGCCAAGTGAGCCGCCTCAGAGCCCTGCGGTGGTGAAAATATGTGAATTTACAGTATGTCTAGTTAGTACACGTCACAGAAGAAAAAAACCAATCTGGGGAGATTAGCCTGCCCTAAATGACAGCCAAACCAAATGCGTTGCTCCTGTGATTGTTCCATGAAAGCCAATGCTTATTGAAGTCCCTGTGTTACTGCCTGAGGGTTCAGCATTAGAAAGCAGAGTCAGTGACTTTTGGTGGCCGAGGGTAAGTAGTACAGTCACTACAGTGCATTGCGTGAGTGTGTGTATGTGTGTGTGTGTGTGTGTGCGTTTGTGTGATGTGGTTCCGGGAGGGGGATGGGGGGCGGGGGTATGGAAAATGTGAAGCACAGCACACGGTGTTTTTTTTTCTTCTTCTCTTGCTGTAACAGAGCTGGTGGCCGTGGGCTGCCTGTCCCAGGCCAGGGGTTCTGCTGTTGTTGAGGTGGAGCGACTCCACTATCAACCTCACCGCCGCCGATGTTTATTCACCCATTCTCTCCATCCGCCCCTCGTTCTCATCATCCCCTGCCCCCCCCTCCCTCTTTCCCCTGTCCAACTGTACCAACATGATAAGAGCCTGAGAGAGAACCAGCGGCGTCAACATCCCTTCTTTCCCGCAGGTCTCTCAACTTCTATCTGTCTTCGCTTATCTTGCTAGTTATTTTCCCATTCTGTTGCCCACTAACTGTGGGAAGGTGGCAGTTTAGTGAGTTTACCACCCTGTATTGCCTCACGCATAGTCGCATACACATGAACTTATCCTGCACACACACAAACAATGGTGGACACTGGACATTAACGAAGTACATTCAATTGAGTACTGTACTTGTTGCAAATATAAATATAAGTATTATTTTCTTAAAAGCACACCAGTACCAGTATAAGTTTGCACGCGTACGCTCACGCCGCGCGTCCGTGGTGTTGTTGTTGTTTCTCCGTGAATTCTCTGTGTCCGAGTGAGACACACACACAAATCAAACCGTACATTTTGAACGACGGCAGACAGCGGCGTGTCTTTGGCCACTGACAGTGTTGTTGTTGTTTTTTCTCTGTGAATAAGAGAGAGAGAGGTGAATTAGATCAAGGATAGAGAGAGGTAGGGAAAGTACAGGGAGAGAGAGCCACCAAGGGGCCAGCTGGGTTGTAAACACAGAGGTAAAGACAGACAGACAGACGGCCACAAAGTACAGGTGTGAACGGCACTTGGTCACCGAGGGCGCACAAAGTTATGCGCCCCATGGGCACAAATTAATTTGCATTGTGGGTGTGGAATTCTCAGACCAGTAGATATTTTGACTAAAGACCTGGAGTTGAGGTTTTAAGTAGCGCTGTCACCTCACAGCTAGAATGTGCTGGGGTTTTTCCCCCCGCTGGGGGTCGTGTTCTCTCCTAGGTGGGGTTGGCAAAAGGGCCTTTCTGTGTGTAGTTTGCATGCGCGCCCCCCCTCCCCACCACCAATACAAACTGACTGCAAAAATAACCTTAATAATAGAGAAAATATATTATTTATTATTATAAATTAATACTGAAACCAGATATAATCATTAAGGAAAGTTTATGCATGCACTACGTGTACTACCGTATGTAAACTCTTAATTTCCATTTTACAGCCATTAAGTTGCATTTTTTTTTTATAATTTGGGGACCCTCGAAAATAATTTGGCAACTCCCCCCGAGGGGCCACGACCCACATGTTTAGAACACCTGCCCTAGGGTAGGTCCCCTCACAAAAAAACATGCAGTAATCCTGGTCTCTATACTGCCTCCCCTGGCTAGCCGGGGCGCCCTGAAAGGAATTGGTTGGAAATGGAATAAACGTGTTCCTTGACACTCCACTGTCGGGTGAAAAGAAGCGGCTTGGACTCCTCATGCATAGAAGGGGGCATGAGGTCGGTTGCTCAGGACTACATTAGATTTCGACGATTGACACTGGGTGATGAAAATCGTGGGATAAAAATGTACATAAAATGAATAAATAAAAACTGTGGTTGAGTAGACCCACTTTGTCCCCCACTGCACACACACACAAACATACACATGCAGTTGCCATGTCCCCCTGCGCTTGTAGTTTTGGTCCTACTCTCTCTCCATGACATCAAGCTTCTGTTTCCTGTGCGACGGGATGAGTCGACAGAATCACATCTTTTCCAGTTTGGAAAATGGGTCTCTGGCCTGTGTCACTGGATGTGCCCGTCTTTGATCTCTTCCTTCTCTCTGTGTTAAAGCGACAGTGTTTGGATATCCATGCCAGCCAGGCTGGAATGTTGGCATCCGTGTGTCCCATAAACCGCCAATACGGCACAAGCTCTACACATAATAAAACACATGGGTTGATCCTCTCTTTGCAAGCGTGCACGATTATATATTGTGCCAGGCATCTTTCACACATGTACTGTACTGTAACTTACTGTATTAAGTTAACCCATTCTGGACGGGTGTTTTGGTGTTTTCAGCATCATGACATGTTATACTTTAGCTATTGAAAAATAGCACAGAGGGCCGTGCTACAAGCTTGTAGATCTGCTATTTCTTTAAATATATATTCTTTCAGAGCGAACATTTTTAACTCAAATCTTTGCATCTGGTGGGGGCCCTGGAACATCATATTTTCAAACGGGGGTCCGCGGCCAAATACAGATAATTCTGGGGGTTCTTGACATGAAAAAGAATGAGCACCACTTCTTCTGAAAACTTTTAGGATTTAAAAGATAAAAAAAAAAAAAATCTATCTCAGGTCTAAATGGGTTAACCATTGTACGGAATTTGTCGCTCCTCACATACTGAAAGGTATAGCATGGTGAGTGTGTGTGTGCCAAGAATCGTTTGTAAACAAAGTCAGCACTCACGTGTGTACTTCAGTGACGAGACAGTCATATAAGTACCATAAAAGGGGAGGTGTTGGCTCAAGACTGCCAGTTCGAACCGGGGCTCCCTCAGAGTTAGTGTCGAAGTGTCCTTGAGCAAGACACTGAACCCCTAATTGCTCCTGATGTGCTGGTTGGTGCCTTGCATGGTTTCCTCTGCCATCGGTGTATGAATGGGTGAATGTAATGCACAATCTATGTAAAGTGCCGTGGATAAAGGCACCATGAGGATTTTATTCTATTACTGTAAAATCCTGAAAATGTGTGTAAAGTGTTCTATTTGCTCACTTTCAGAGTTAAATGAACTGAACACAGAGCTACAGTAGTGCTATTGGGACCCCCTCCCCTCTCACACACAGAGCATTGTGTGTGTGTGTGTGTGTGTGTGTGTGTGTGTGTGTGTGTGTGTGTGTGTGTGTGTGTGTGTGTGTGTGTGCGCACGCATGCATGCATGCGCGTGTGTGTGCTCTGCATGGGTGTCTCTGTCCTCTCCCTGACCACAGGAGGAATGCATGTGTGTCAGAGAGAGAGGGAGAGAGAGAGAGAGAGAGAATGAAGAGTGATGCAAAGTCACCGTGCTTGTAAGAGGCACACTGGTTTGATTGATTGATTTAATACTTTATTAACAGTCGTGTGTGTGTGTGTGTGTGTGTGTGTGTGTGTGTGTGTGTGTGTGCGCGCGCTGTTTAATTTGCTTTGAATTGAAGTAGACTGGCTATTCTTTTTGAAGAATGCAACACCAGTAATGCTCTCGATGTGTCTATGAACACACACACACTCACACATAGTATTTTGAGTGAGACAATAACGCACATGTGAAGAGTGTCGGGTAACAAAGGGGGTCTTGATGGAGTGTTGTCCAAAGTGCCAACCAACCCCTACAGGCAGCATGACAGAGCGCTGTTTGTGCACGTGTGCCTGTGTGTAGGCTACATGGATGCTTACGTGTCGCGCACACAAGGCAAGCGTAGCTACGCGCGAGGTTACCGTCTCTACTAGTATAGTGTCTCCTCTACCCAGCACCACATAAGCACAAAGCCTGTTTTTGTTTTGCTCAAGTACAAATTCTTTGCAGTGTCCCATTTTCAAGTCCCCTGGAAAAAAAACAACACAGTAAAATGATCAGTGTTCATTTAACGCTGAGAGAGTACTAATGGAACTCTTGGTGTTACAAATGAACACTGGGGATAAACTAAACACAGTTTAGCCAGTGATGTCCATTGTCCAACTAATTCTGTGTCTCCCAGAATATGAGAGAGTCTATTCTGGGCATGTCACAAATACACAAATATTCTGTGAAAATAGGCAATGTTGTGAGCTTGTAGACCGCTTGTATGTTCGGCAGATGGATTTTGGTAGAGGTGGAAAAAATAAAGTATAGAGTAGACCCTGGCGTGACCCCGGCCAAAAAAGTATATTATATGGGGTTTAAGCATGGTTAAGGGGACTAAAATCTTACCTCATAATCAGTGCTGCTGCTTTGACAGGCTGTGTCAGTATGGCCTCATAGCCTGCTCTCTGGAGTCACATCAAGGCCTCATTTCCTCCCAAACGGTCTCACTACTGCTGAGTGCTGAGCTGTCTGCTTCCATGATAAACCAGTGAGACAAACGAGGAGCTTGTAGAAAGTAACCACTAACCCTCTGACGTCTTACATATTAGTAACAACGCGTCGTAACATGTTTGAGAGCTAGTCAGATCTGCTATTTTTGGCGTATCAAAGTGTTAAAAAAAGAAAGAAAAGTATTTGCTAATTCCCGGTGTTTGTTTGAACGTGCTTGGCGTGGCCAAATGTTGTGGGCAATATTTGCAAATATTTTATGAGCCAGGGCTAGTGAGGAATGTTGACCATGTGGTAAAAAGAGGAACACTAGAGGAAGAACAGCTACGGGCTGTAAAGCACTTAACCCGTTTGTTTTGCTACAGTGCTCATGTGTAACGAGAGAGAGGGACTAGGGGGCAGGAGAGGATGGTGTGTGTGTGTGTGTGTGTGTGTGTGTGTGTGTGTGTTGGGGGGGGGTGGGAGTTGAGAGAGAGAAAGACAAGCAACAGAGATCAGATTGATTGAGTTACACACGCTACACTTGCGTCCTCAGCGTCCTCAGCTCTCGGTGGCCTGCGTCTAATGGTTTTAACAGTAGGTGACAAAGTGCTGTTTTGTTACCGCTATTGTGTGGCTGTGAATGGAGCGAAGCACTAGGACTGCTTGGGGAGAACACACACCCTCACACACGCAGGCATGCATACACACACACACACACAGGCATGCGCACACACACACACACACACACACACACACACACACACACACACACACACACACACACCACCTATTCAGCAAGTCTTGGGCTTGTGGTGCCGTTTTGTGGACTGCTTGTGTTTTCACGTCTATGGAGTATGGTGATGCACAGCAAAGTCCTCAGTGTTAATTGAACTGAGTGTCTCTGGTGGGGCTCTGTCAGTCAGTGGGTATGTTCTGTTACACTAGCTGGTAGTGCTGTTTGTCACAGCATGTTTTGGTTTGTAAATGTCAATGATAGAGGTGACCCTGTATTGAATATCCCCACCAGAGGAGGCAGCAAGGTGAAAACATCACGGGTGTCGGGGAAAGGGAACGTTGAGCTGCACTGGACTCTACTAGCTTTATCCTTTTGTCAACTGTTAACTTGTTAGCGTTGGGCTTAACTGGGGTTTGAAACAACCCCGCCTCTGCAACAACAACAACACAAAAAAGATTGGCACCAAATTTGACACCAAAATTGGCATTCAGCTATAAATTACAAGGAAAAGATGAGTAGAGTATGTTCACATATTATGGGATGTCAGAAGCATCCTTTGTCTAGCTGAGGTGACTTGCAAACGCCACGAGAGAACTCGACAAGCCAACACAACGTACAGGCTTGAAGAGGGAGGGGAGAAAAAGGTCTTTCTCTCTCCTTCCAGACCCTAGCTGGCACGTCGCCACAGAGAGACACCCGCAGCTGTCCACCATCCACTGGACCACGGCCAGGGTTGGAGGGGCTGAGAATGGTTTCACGTATAGGCCCAGCCTGCTGCATTGAAAATGAAAAACAAATGCCTTCCCATCCCTCCAGTCACTCGTCCCCCCTCTCCCTCGCTCGTCCCCCCTTCTCTCTCTCTCTTCCCTCACGCCACAAAATTACAATGTGCAACTTTGTAAATGTATACGCTGTTTTTGCGCGCTGGAAATAAACACGCAGGCCGGGGTGAGCGTTTGCGGCAGCATTCTGTAGAACAGTCCTCCTGCTGGCAGGGGTGGAATGTAACTTAACCCATTCTGACCTGAGATCAGATTCTAAAAATGTCTATTACATCCTGACAGTTTCATTATTAACCCATTCTGACCTGAGATCAGATTCTAAAAGTGTCTTCGATTTTTCAAAAATAGCAGACCTACAAGCTCGTATCGCGCCACTCGGTGGCGCGATATGAGCTTGTAGATCTGCTATTTTTCAATAGCTAAAGCATGACATGATGCCAACACCAAAATGGGTGCCCGGTCAGAATGGGTTAAGTACATTTACTTTTTGTACTGTACATTTTCGATACTTTATATTTCTCCACTGTATCTCAGAGGTAAATATTGCACCTTTTTACTCCACTGCGATTATTTGATATCTTTAGTTGAAAGTTACTTTGCATATTCACATTCACAACACATACACGTACAGTTATTACAACACATACAGTAACCACCTAAGCCCTATTTTATACTCCGGCTATTTGAGACGTGTTGTGGGCTTATAGCACTACTACTAAGTAGCGCTGTAACTTATGTGTGTACAGGAACATTTTGAGATTTGTTTCAAATGTAAAGTGCCCTGTGCAATCTAATTTGTCATTTTGAAAAAGTTGAGTGTACTTTTTTTTCCAAATATAATTTGAAGCCAAATTAGCCAATGCATTTGTACTTTAACTCAAGTCAATTTTGAATACAGGCCGCTAAAGAGTATTTTGTGGTATATTGTGATATTTGCTACTTTTACTTAAGTAAAAAATTTAATCGGAGTACTTCTTCCACCCCAGAGAAGGTTTAGTCCCAACCTATTGTCTGTCTGTCTGGGTTTCACCCAACCACACGCTCCGCACCACATCGCTGATTGCTAGTTTAGAGTTGCACTAACTGCTGTCTGGTCCCTTGGCTAACCTCTGTAGGACTCGGTGGGTGTGTTGGTTGTGTAGTGCCGTGCTCTTGTTTGTGCTGTGCTCTTGTGTGTGTGTGTGTGTGTGTGTGTGTGTGTGTGTGTGTGTGTGTGTGGGTGCGTGTGCGTGCGTGTGTATGTGTGTGTTTGTTGTGTGTGCGGTGTGCTCTGTTCATGCATGTCTATGTTTGCACACCACACGGTGAAAGTATGCATCTTTATTTGTGTGTGTGTGTGTGTGTTCGTCTGTCTGTTTGTTTGTTGACGTGATTTAGCACATGTGTGCGTGAGAACATTTTCTGGGGTCCCCCCCCCACACCTAATTTCTTTCTTTACCGTGGGTTCCATCATGATGTCACTTCCCCTAAGAGCTTGGGCAAAAAGGGGCGGGGCTCAAGTCGTCCAATCACAAAACAAAGATTTACTCACCCATCTCACCCATAGTAATTAATGATTCACTGTGAGCGTGTGTGTGTGCGTGCGTGCGTGCATGCGTGCGTTGTGACTGCATGCCCAGCAGAAAACACATGACTAAGATGATGCTATAGTAATTTCTCAGACGGATTCAGGAGCATGGAATGTACTATTGGGTTGGTTCTCACACACACAGACACACACACACACACACACACACACACACACACGGTTCGTCTCAGGGTGCTTTTTTGTTTAAACTCTGAGAATGAGAACAAGCGTGTGTTTGGTTCCATTTTGTACACTAGTTAAATTAGCCGGCATGAACCCCATCCCTATTCGGGGCAGGTCAAAATAGAACAGGTGAACATTATGCCGATCGGCTATGTACATGGGGATGAGATTTGGAGTATAAGGAAAAAGGAAGGGCCAAGTATAGACCCCTGGGGGATACCGGTCAACTAAGTACAGTGGGGATTTTATTGTGTACTAAATGTAACGCTATGGTCGTAATACAGACGTTTGCTGCTGCTCTACCTTGTTCATTGAAGAGGCGTTCTCCTTTCTCTCTCTCTCTCTCTCTCTCTCTCTCTCTCTCTCTCTCTCTCTCTCTCTCTCTCTCTCTTTCTCTCACACACACTCTCCCAGACACACACAGACAGGCACGCACGCATGCACACGCTCTCTCCTTGTGGTACATACTTGTGTCAGGTGTGCTCTGTTTTTCCAGTTGGGGTAGAGAGGAATCTGGGCTCAGGTCCAAGGTGACTATCAGCAGCGCCCTGCCAGAGCCCTGGACAAGAAGCAACACATCCCTCCTTCTCTTCTCTCCTCTCCTCCCCTCCTCTCCGTCCTCTCTCGCTCTCCTTTCTATACACACCCCCTTCCCTGCACTCCTCTCCTCTGCTTGTCATAGTGTTTTTCTCTCTTTTAAGTGCCATGTGTTCCAGTCTCTCTCTCTCTCTCTCTCTCTCCCCTAAGTCCCCACACACAATCTCTTGATACTTTTGTAAGACATTTTGATTCTCCATACTCTAAATGTCTTATTTTCTCTGTACTCATTTTGCCCCTCTCTCTCTCTCTCTCTCTCTCTCTCTCTCGCCCCTGAACTTTCTCCTTCATCTTTTGTTTAAGGGTTGCAGCTTGAGGGTTTGCCAGTTCTGTCAATGAGCTCCGTTTTAGTATGGAGGAGAGGTTGTTGTTATTATCCCCCTGCCGAGGAGGCGGGGAGCATTTTGACTTGTGGTTTTTTTGGGTCTGTTTCCTGCCTAACAAAGCTGGAAGAGGCCACAAACATAACACCACCTTTCTGCCATGCTAATGTATTCCTAATATCAATGACAATGTGATGTTAAGAGCGGCCGCGCACGCTGGAATGGGAGTATACTGTATATCACTCTGTTCAAAGCTAATATTTTCTGCTGTGTAGGTGACTGACAGCCAGGTATTTATTATTTGGCGTGTGTTAGTCCATGCACGTCTATGCATACAGACGTGTGTGTGTGTGTGTGTGTGTGTGTGTGTGTGTGTGTGGGGGGGGGGGGGGGGGGGGTGGGGGTGTTGCTCCACTTCAAAGTCATTCTCTTCATCAGACTTCTGTAGACTACATAAAAGCTTGAATCTGATGGTTAACCCAGGTATGGCATTCATATGACTCCCTCGTTAAGGGCTAGTACTTACAAACCACTGTGTGTGTGTGTGTGTGTGTGTGTGTGTGTGTGTGTGTGTGTGTGGGGGGGGGGGGGGGGGGGGGGGAGCTGTGTGTGTGTGCCGCATTATCTGACTGCATTATCTGAATGCACTATACTACTGTCCTCTTATATCTACCGGCACTGTATGTATTATTCGTGTGGACATATGGCTACACTGTTCAATGTCTGCCGCTGTGGTCTTGTCGGGACACAAGAGAGGGAGAGGGGAGATAAAAAGGCATGGAAAGGCCTCCCACACAGGCAGATATGAGACTTTAGAGGCTCCATTAGCTCCTCAAAGCCAGCTGCTGGGCTCAAATGGATGTCTGCATTCTGCTGTTTGATGTCCAGCCATCCATGGCCTCACATCCCAGCCTCCGTGTCTGACTGTCTCCTGTAGCTCCCCTGCCCCGACACTGGGCCACATACAGCTGGAGGGAGCACAGCTGCCAAGTCTAGTATAGAGTCAGACCGATATTGGTCCATATACTAGTGTATATTTATGTATATCGGCCATTACTTTTTGGATGACATCCGTATAAACAGCAATGTAGCCTGGCCCCCGGCCTATACAAACACTATAAAAAACATTTAAGTCATCTATTCCTACACGTAAACTACGGTATGCCTAAACCTAACCTTATTCCTAAACTTAACCTCAGTATAACTATGCCCAACCCTAAACTCATTTCCAACCTCATCCTCAGTAAAAACAATTACAATTTCAATTACAATTTCGCCATTTAGCAGACGCTCTTAATCCAGAGCGATTCACAGTAAGCAGCAACAACACATGGATGGTATAAATGCATCAAATACATAAAAATAGTCATCGAGAATCATACGTAACGTAACCTAAGAACCTAACATCTGTCCAACAACAGTGGAGTCTGAAGAGGTGGGTTTTCAGACTATACGGCGGAAGATTGGGATTGAGATTAAAACAAGAATTCAAAGAAATGTGGACGAGCGCGTTGTGGGGCGAGCGTTTCCGGCTTACCGTTAAGATGTTTATGAACTTCTATCTATTTGTAACTCTGAGAGTGTACACAATGTAACCGAATGCTAAATGACCACTCAGGATTGTATAGACATTACGTTTCCACAGGTTACCGTGCCATGCTGTCTAAACTAATGTCACTCTTTCACGTCTTGTCTCCCTGCAGCGTACCGTCGATCCTGCCTTCCTCCTGTGGGCCCTTCCTCCTGCTCTCCGGACCATCTTGAGGGAATGGGCCAGCGCCTCCCCGGTGTGCATTTCTCCACCCGGTGGTGTGGCTGGCGCCATGTGAGGGTGAGGAGGGCAGCAGCGTGGTCCTAACAACCCACGGCCCCCACCCCCCTCTCTTTCTCTCTCTCTCTCTCTCTTACTTTCTCTCGTGTGACTTTTGACCTTTGACCCAGCCGCGAACCCCCCCTCCCGCTGTGAGCCATGCCTTTCCGGCTGAAGCTGCGGCGCACGAGGCGCTACAACGTCCTCAGCAAGAACTACTTTGTGACGCGGATTCGTCTGCTGGACAACAACGTGATCGAGTGCACTCTGTCAGTGGAGAGTACGGGGCAGGAATGTCTGGAGGCGGTGGCACAGAGGCTGGAGCTACGGGAGGTGAGAAGAAACCCATTCACACACACACACACACACACACACACACATGCAACAGCATAGTCACACATGTGGCCATGACGTTTGGGAGGCCAAGACAGTGTATGTGTGTGTGTGCTAGTGCCACGCGTCTCCCTCCCTCCAGACCATGTGTGTGTGTGCGTGCCCTCTGCTCCCTGTCCCCTGCAGGGCTCTTGTCTGTCTCTAACGAAGCGTGGCGTCCCCCTGTCCTCTTTTCACTGACTGGAGAAAGAGATACTGCTCATCCGCCTCCTCCCACTGGTCCGTCCGACCCCCCCACCCGCCCCCACCCTCTCCCACCGTCCGTCCGACCCCCCCGACCCCCCCACCCGCCCTCAACATTCCCACTTTGTGTTTCGCCCGCCCCCATCTTTTAATCTGTTTATGTCACTCCTGTTGAGGAATGATCCACTTTCTTCTACCCGCTGGTATCAGATCAGTGTCGTTTAACCATTCATGCCCTATATACTGTACCGTACTTCATCACATGACGGGTAGTGAATATAGGTGTTCTACAAGCTTGTTAGATCTGCTATTTTAAGATTTTATATATATATTTATTTATTTCCCAATTCACTTTGAAAAACAGAATTGAGTGCAAAAGCTAGTTGTAAAACGGTAGCTATGTTCTTCATGAATAGCCAATAATATTGAATGAAGAAAGGAATGAACTTGCCCGTCGGGGGAAACCCGAAAGCAAACTCAACTCAAAATATTTTATTTACTTGCCACGGGCGGTCAGTGTCAACCCCTGCTAGTGGTCCGGGTCCGGGGCTGCTAAGTGGCTCTCACGCCTACGTCGCACCGCCCAGAGCCATAGAGTAAGACAGAGTTACACTAGTCCAATGGTGGCTCTTCTACATAGACCTATTGGCGAATAGGGACACCAGAAGTTTAGGGAATGCATTGTCCATGGGGTCTATGCGAGTACATGAACCACGTGACCGGGCTGTTTTCTGCCCCCCTCAATGTCGTAACTCTGTCTCACTCTATGGCTCTATGTCATTATGCCCATATATGGGCATATTGAGTGGATGGGTGGTTCTGGACAACTGGATATCTCAACCAAGGAAGCTTACGAGGAAAGGGAAGCTTACGAGGAAAGGTTGCTCGCCAACGTCATTTTCTCTACCCTGCAATTCACCTATAGCTAAGCCCTGGCCTCTCCCACTTAGACACTCTTAAGTGGGAGAGGACACTTTCCAGCCAGGCTCATTCATTCCAATGTAAATACATGGATCTTACACATTATTTACATTTTTGGAACCAGACCTTCAAAATCTCTTCCAAATCCGCCAACAAGGCCTGCCATATGTACTGGAAGAATATGTGCATGACATTTCTTTTTTAAAACATCTTTTTTTTTATCATATAGGAAAACTATTGGTGGAGAGGTTTGTCTAACCAATGTTATGCTTAGCTGTGATTGGACCATAGCAGTTTGGGGATGGGCTTTGCTATAGGTCAATTCCAGCCGGCAGATTCGTCACACTCGGTGGCAATCAGCTGCTGAAACTCTGGTGGAATACATTGGAGTCAATGGAGCTCAGTGGACAAGCATGAACAAACACTATTTCTGAATGATTGAGAACATTGTAAAATAATCACCTCTGGATAACAGAAGACATATAACACATTATTCTCTGCTGTGTTGCTTTTAGATGTGTACACTGTGTCATTTTATAGAGGTATCAAAAGAGCACAAAGTACGTTTCTGAAAGTGCCAAGTATCGCAAGACTGTCCACTGTTTCCTGTCTGGCAGCCACATCTCACGATACCTCCAAGACAGAAACGATACCTGCCACTTTGTAGATGCCCCCAAAAGACGATGTACTTACTGTGCACATTGAAAAGCAAGTTATCAGAAAACAACATGTCTTCTTTTAGGTCACAATCGTTCGTGTTTGTTCATGAGCTGGTCCAGCCGGCTCCATTCACTGCCATGTATTTCATCAAACTTCCGGTACGAGGTTTGCCACCCATGAGTGTGATGGTGGCACATCCCCGGCGTCCAGTCACATGACTCATGTCCCTCCCTTTCGTGAGCTTCCTTGATCTCAATTACACAATGGCGGGGCACCACACTAGCCTCACGTTGCGATGCTAATATACTGCTGCACTGCGTCGGGGCACATGCATATGCAATAGGGCTGTGCCAGGCTAGCACCACACCCCCTGGAGTCCTTGCAGCGCTCCGCTCGCCGAGTTTGAAGTCGGTGGGTCCCGTATAGTACGGTAGCTTAGGGCCATATTTTAGAGAAATGTGGACACGGCTGACAAAAGCGCCAAATTTTTTCCACATGTTCTCCATAACCATACGTTTCATTTTGGAAGGGGAGCCACGTCATCAAGATGTCAGAAGGCGGCCATCTTGGCGTTCAAAGATGGCCGCCATGTAATATCTATAAGTGCAGCTATCTCAGCTTCTAAGCCACCTAAAAGGTCAAACTTGGTGTCAATATATAAATTTTCTTTGTCAAGGAATGCAATATAACTATAGGGAATATCAATAAGTGACTAAATCTGCCAATAATAGATAATTTTGTTCATTCTGGCAATATATGTACACAATTATGGTTCGTTTTTGGACTTTACTTTGATGTATTCCTATTCTGTTTGGTTTTGGTGCTCATGTAAGTGATGGTGGACAGATTACAGAGGGACCCGCGTCTGCCACCAACCTCTCTCGGGTTTCAAATCAACCAGGAGAAGAGCATGTTAACTCCGACACAGTCTATAGACTTCATCGGTATAACACTATACCAATCTCTTTCACAGCTCGCCCGAGCCAAGAGAGAATAGAGGCAATAATACATTCCGCGGCATCATTCAAGAGGGATCGTTTGATTCCTTTTCATGCATGCCTCCGGATGGCGGGGCTTATGGCCTCAGTGGTTCACATAACCCGCCTAGCCAGGCTGAATATGAGACCTTTTCAACGTTGGATGACGCATACCTATGCACCATCGCCACCAGAGGGTAACAGTGACGTCACAATGCGTGCTGGCCCTGAAATGGTGGGCAGACAGACGGGCTCTCTCAGAGGGTGTCTCTATGGGCAGACCTCTGACCAGGAAAGTCGTCACCACAGACGCCAGCATGACTGGCTGGGTAGCCACACTGGAGGGCACTGCAACCAGAGGGATGTGGACAGAACAACTACGGTCCTGCCACATCAATTATCTGGAGCTGATGGCGGTATTCCTCGCTCTGAGGGATTTCGAACCGCGCATCCGAGGTTGTCACGTCCTGGTCAGGACGGACAACACAACAACTATGTGCTACATCAACAAGCAAGGGGGACTCAGGTCCCCTCGCTTACACCAGCTGGCTCTGAGACTCACGATGTGGTGCGACGCTCGTCTACTATCCATCACAGCGTGTCACGTCCCGGGTGTTCTAAACACAGGGGTGGACCTGCTGTCCAGAGGACCCCTCCGCTACGCAGACTGGTCGTTACATCCCCAGGTAGCGAACCAGATCTGGTCACGCAGGCGGGACGAGTAATCTTCCACCCCTTCCCCAAGGACCTAGACCTATGGGTCTGGCCCGTGAGAGGCTAATGCTGACTGAGGCCGGTCTCCCTCCGAATGTTGTCGCAACAATTCAGAAGGCCAGAGCCCAATCAACAATGACCCGCTTTCTCAGTTTGCGTACCGGTGGACCTCTACAGGCTTTCCACCCCCCTCCCTTCGCTACTGAAGAGGACAGGAGGCTGAACTGCCTTTGCCCAGTGAGAGTGCTCCGCACTTACATGGACAGAACAGGCCCCTCAAGGATAGGTCATCAACTGTTCATATCCTGGGGTGACAGAACCATGGGAAAACCTGTCACAAAGGTTACTATCTCAAACTGGATAGTTCAGGCCGTTCGCCTGGCCTACACCACTCAGGGAGTGGAGCCCCCGCTAACGCTAAAGGCTCACTCCACAAGAGGCATGGCAGCATCCTGGGCACTCCACAAGGGTGTCTCAATCCAGGATATCTGCACAGCGGCAAGCTGGTCCTCCCCCTCGACCTTCACCACATACTATAACCTAGATGTGGCAGTGCCCTCTTTAGCGCACGCGGTCTTGGGAGCTGCC
Organism: Protomyctophum parallelum; assembly: GCF_964188405.1. NCBI lineage: Eukaryota > Metazoa > Chordata > Actinopteri > Myctophiformes > Myctophidae > Protomyctophum > Protomyctophum parallelum. Next base: position 38,574,564 of record NC_139717.1, on the reverse strand, counting down.
GCACCATAAATGGACTCCGATCAAGTCCATCCCACAAGAGCTCTAGAGGAAATGAGGCAACGCCCCTCCTCCCTCTATAAAACACAGGCTGCCTGGGGCAGTCTCCGCCCTACCCCAGTTAGCCGCTCCGGGAAGACACTGACAGTCTAAGACTGTCACCTTTCCACCCTGTGGGACCGGGCTACAAACCTAAGGTTTATCCCCAGCCCTTATTTATCCTCAAGTCCTAGGACTCACTGGCTAGTTCAGGATACGGGAGTTCATAAGGTCCCATAGAGCGAAATATTTCGCGAACACAACTTAAAAGAACATGAAGGTTACTTTAGTAACCATGGTTCTTTAAGTAAGTGAGCGAAATATTTCGCTGAACACCCTTTTGTCTTGCTCTTGGCAGAAGGAAAAGTGTTCGAGTGAGGCGGTGACGCAGACACAGGCCTTATAAACCCTGAGGCTTTGGGCGTCTGACGTCACCACTCTTAAACCCACAGGACATTAATGATGCCCTGTGCTGAGTTCATAAATGAAATTCTGTACCTCGGTTTCGGAACGAAAACCTCCCGCCACTGGCAGGGAGGAGTCTGAGAAGGTCTTAAAGAACACTTAAAGACGCCACAACCTTATGTGTCTTTAAGTGTGACGCCAGTCAGGGTTTGCCCTGACTGGCTCTCACAGGAGAGCCAGTGCTGTGACAGGTTACAGGTGCTCATGTAAAAGGCACACTGGAATTGCACAGCTCTTTGCAGTTGTAAATGTAACAGATAATTTGAATGTTGTTATCATTCACTTCATGCTCCATTTTTCAATGTATCTGACTGCTAAAAGAGTTGAAGATGATGTAAATATGTTGCTAGAATGACCTATTTATTTGATATTGGCACAAATAAACATCTAGTGATATTCTCAATGACCTTATTGCATTCCTTGACCCAGATAATGTATATTTTGACACCAAGATTGACCTTCTAAGTGGCTTAGAAGCTGAGATAGTGGCACGTATAGATATTACATGGCGGCCATCTTTGAACGCCAAGATGGCCGCCTTCTGACATCTTGATGACGTGGCTCCCCTTCCAAAATGAAACGTATGGTTATGGAGAACATGTGGAAAAAATTTGGCGCTTTTGTCAGCCGTGTCCACATTTTTTTGCTAAGCTACCGTACTAGTATATGCACAAGAGCACATGGGACCAATTGTTTTTATATTTTTCCCTTATATATCAACAAATCAATTAATAAATGTTGTCGCACCACGGTGACGTGCAAAATGAGTGAAAATAGCAGATCTACACATTACCAACAAATCGTGATGCGTTTTGAGCGGGTTGGCTATTTTTTCAAATTGTTGTTACCTTTAAAAAAAATGTCACCTATAATGACATGACCAAAATACGGATCGATTACTATTTTATTGCATTATCGATTATATTGCATAATCGGTTAAATCAATTTCTGTGTGTCTCTGTGCAATCAATTTCTGTGTCATTCTTCACTGCGTTTTCTTCCCCAATATGTGTTCTTTGTGTGGCCAGCTTGTGCACAGGATCAAAGGGAGACATTGGACAGTTTGGGCTGTATTTGCATGTTTTACGCATGTGCTCGTTCAAGTGCTTGTCTTCACCCTCAGACTAGAGGCTGTAAAACAGTAGAGAGAGGGGGCGGTGGAGTTGTCCATGCTCGCAGTGTGTTGTGATATTTGCCAGGTGTCAGTGATAGTCATATATTATAGGCAGCGCTCCCCAGACGCCCCCCCACCTCTGCCTCTGTCTGCCCCGTTACATGCACACTGTGTACGGATTGTTTGTGTACCGTGTACATAATGTCTTTAGTCAGATAAACAGTTTGGTCACTTTCAATCTCGCGTCGCCTATCTTGGGCCTGAACATACTAGGATCTGTGCTTGTTTTTTTTCCAACATTTTCAAAACTTTCTAATAAAACAGGGCTTAAGTAATTGAAAGCTAGAACAGTGAAGAGGAGACCCCAGAGCGGCAAAGACAAGTTAAACTCCAGCGTCACACCAGTTGCACACCCTGGCCCTGAATCACTTTCCTGCTTACTCACCTCAAACCACATTTAACCCAAACTGACGATAAATTCAGCAGATTAAGCGTTTTAGTTTCAGTGAGTCAGTTGCAGTTTGCAAGCTTTTGAACGGGTGACTGTCTACGAGAAGGAGGAGTCATTCACTTAAAGCACAGTTTTGTGCACCACAAGATCAGAATGAGTTGATTTCTTGATGCAAATGAGATAAAATGACAAAAATGTGGGTAATTTCTGTGGTATTTTGTCTGGCGTGTCTAATAGAGTTCCCCAGCTCGCTGTCAGACATTAATTTTGATCTGATTTGAAGGAGAAATATTTGCTTGCTGAGTGTTTTGTCTGGTATCCTATAATCTCTCCTCTGATCTCGCCTCTTCCTCCGCTTGTTTGTCCATGTCTCTCCGTTCCTCTGTCTTTCTTTCCCTGTCTCACCATTTCCCCATAATCATTCTTTGCCTCTCCCTTTCCTGCTCAATCTCTCGCCTCTCACCTCTTTCTCCCACTCATTCCTTCTTCTCCATCTCTCACCGTATTATGTATCCCTCTTCTGTCTCAACCTCCCTTTGGGCGCTTCCATTTCCTCTTCTCCTGCCTCACCTTGTCCTAACCTTTTTTTTTTTTCAACCACTCCATTCCACGGTCATTATAGTTTTGCATTTTTCATTTGTTATTTTTTGTAAATATTGCAAGAGTGCAATATCCACGCAAAACACTAGGCTCATGTAAATATTGACAACGACTAAGGACATGGGCCTCATCCATTAACTTGGTCGTAAATAACCTGGTTATTATATCCTGGTAAAGTTTGTGTATATTATTGGGATAAGTCAGTTCTGGCTTGTGATTCATGAAAGGTGGTGCAGAGCCCTGATTTGTGTGGATCACAGGTGTATCTTATGTTTGTCTGAAAGTCGGAGACCAACGATATCTTAATGTAAACGTCTAATAAGTCCCGGTTCATAGTTTCATACAGTATCTATCTGACAGTATATAAATTATAGACCAAATCAATAACCGAGAGGAAATGTCTTTAATATTATTTGGGTTTATTCCAGAGAAGCGTTGGAAAGGCATAGTTCTAGATTATGTTCTTCTGACGTGTTAAACATTGATACAGTGTTATATACAGTACATATCATGGGATGTTACGTACTCCCGTGGAGATCATTTGCATTGTCCCACGTCCCATTTTAAGACCACAAAAGGCGACCAGAAAAACATCTAACGTCAGACGGAAAACGTCATCACTCGTCAAAATGGACAGATCTACAAGCTTACAACGCGCCTTGACGCACCGCCTTGACAAATTGTAGATCAGTGTATCTCGACAAGCGAGTCTCTCGTTAATGAAATAAGCTAGTATAACTGCCTACTCTCACGGATAATGAGAATATGAAGTTTACAAAGTTTAACGTCAAGAAAGACCAAAGGCTATATACTGCAGTGTAAGCCCTTTCCACTGAACAATTGCTTGCTCACCTTTGCAGAGGTAAAAAATAATAATGCTGAAATCCGATCATATCCAATAATGTTTGATCAGGGCTTTATTGATTACTGAGGAGAATTTGTCCTATGGACGAACATATCCTCCACTGTCCTACATCAGATGGAAAATGGAGTAGGCCTATAATGATCACAACTAGATTTCATCCAGTCTCATCAGATGATAAGACTGCGTTTATGTGATGTGGTCAATATTATAAATGAAAGCGCAACATTGGAGTTGGCATGAAAGTCCAATAGGCAAAACTGTGGCGCGTGAATGCAGAAAAATGTGCAAAATATGTGAATAGTGAATGAGGCCCTGGTTGTAGGTTTATAATTTATTTTTTATCAAAGACTCATTCTTTCTTTTTCTTTTTTCAGTTAACTAAAATGTTTAGTGTTAATTATTTTGTTATTGCTATTTCATTAGTTTTAGTTAAATGTGCAAAATAAGTTCAGTCAGGAAACTGCAGTTGCTGCCGGCCGGTCATTGGGCCGCATCAGCATCACATGATTCACTTCATCCAATCACACACTCATTCCATCTTCATTCCCGGCTGTTTAAACAGGAGGTTTGCACTGCTCATCTTGCTTGCTGCTGCACACACACTGCTTAAACTGACAGCGCTGCTGTCTACTTAAACCGTTGCTGCTCACCCTCCTCCACCCCAGCTACCACCTGTCGTTTTGGATCTGCTGTTTCAATGGGTACTCTGAATCCCCCATTCAGAGTCCCTATGGTTGGGACTGATGCGCTTGATCAGAGTACCTAAAAAGCAGATCCAATGAATCGCCAAACTATAATAATATGTTGCTCATTTTATACTCGATAAATATTTATTTCATCCATTAATGAGTTGTCCTGACTGAACTTTAACCCATTCTGACCGGGCACCCATTTTGGTGTCAGCATCATGTTATGCTTTATCTATTGAAAAATAGCAGATCTACAAGCTCATATCGCGCCACCGAGTGGCGCGATACGAGCTTGTAGGTCTGCTATTTTTTGAAAAATCGAAGAGCGACTGACATTTCTAGAATCTGATCTCAGGTCAGAATGGGTTCATCAGACCAGTGTGTGTCCGGCGGAAACCTCGTATGAATCTGATCTCAGGTCAGAATGCGTTAATAACTCAACTCCATTCCCGTGTCCTCTCTCCCCCTCTCGTCCCTGTTCCCCGGGGCTCCAGACCCACTACTTCGGCCTGTGGTTCCAGGGGAAGACCCAGACTCCGGCCCAGCGCTGGGTGGAACTGGAGAAGCCCTTGAAGAAACAGCTGGATAAGTTTGGCAACGAGCCGCTGCTCTTCTTTGGCGTGATGTTCTACGTGCCCAACGTGTCCCGTCTGGAGCAAGAGGCCACCAGGTACATGTTGTTGTAACCATGGGAGACATCGAGGAAATTGTGCTGTGAGTGTTGTGTACTGTACACCATATATATTGATATGGTTAGACACACACACACACACACACGCCACACTTTTGTGTGTGTGTGTGTGTGTGTGTGTGCGCGCGCATGCACGCGGCGTGAGTGTGAGAAAGAGCAGAGAGAGTGAGTTGTGAGTTGGCTAGCTGTGAAAAGGGCATCCAGGGGTCAGTGTGTAGATCGGCAGCACTGTCTGCCATCTCAGATTCCCTCTCTCTCACTCACACACTCTCTCTCTCTCTCTCTCACACACACACACACGCACACACACACACACACCATGTTCCTGCCGTGAGTCTGCTAGCACTAAGCTGGTGAATTTGCTGCTGCTGCTTTTGACTGGATGTGGGAAAGGTCATTTGCAGGTCAGAGTTTGACATTTGACTCGGGGCATTAAAAAGTGTGTGTGTGTGTGTGTGTGTGTGTGTGTGTGTGTGTGTGTGTGTGTGTGATCTGTTAACCATTGATTCCGATGTATTGAACGTGCTGTCCGGGTGGTGCATGGGGGGGGGTGGGGTTGGATTCCTCCATGGTACCACTCTGACTCTGTCGGCTGCTCCAACCATGTCGGTATGTGGAGGGAGGAGGGCATTCTCTCTCTGTCACTGCACTAGCATCTCCTGTAGTCCACGGTTCCTCAAAGTGGGGACCCCCAGGAGTAACCCTAAGAGCATTTTATGCGACGTCGTGTGACATCTACATGCAGCCAATGGGCTAAAGCTGTCTTGAAACTATTTGGAATTTAGAGAGGAAATTATATAACGGAACCAATGCGAAGATTTCAGGGTGTTCCTTAAAATGGGGATGGCGTGGTGGTAGTATAGGATTCGTTCCTCTGTGTGCGTTGTGCCAGTGGCAGTCAAAGCAGAGTGTGACTGTGGATAGCCAGAAGGTTCTCCAGGTCTGTAAATCTGAAATTGTGCGAATGGTTGAAGCTGCGCTGCTCTATTGAATCTGTGCCATTGCATCTCTGACGGAAGCAGACATATTAGGCATATTCTGCATTTGTGTGTGTGTGTGTGTGTGTGTGTGTGTGTGTGTGTGTGTGTGTGTGTGTGTGTGTGTGTGTGTGTGTGACGTGTGTGTGTGTGGCACACACAGGGTTAGGGGGTTATGGCGGGCGGGCCTTAGGAGCAAGTTCAGGGAAGAGGGAACAAAAGCCCTCATGTCTAACCTCTCTCTCTCTCCCTCTCTCTCTCTCTCTCTCTCTCTCTCTCTCTCCTCTCTTCCTCCCTCTCACTCTGGAATGTTTGGCACAGTCTTCCAGTGTAGGACAGTCACCGTTGTTCCCAAACCTCTTAGCTTGATACCCAATTGGGAAATGTGATTTCTCCCTGGAACCCAAACAAGTGAAAATAGAACATCTACATTCTACAAGCTCACACTGCGTAGTTTTTTTTCTTTCTTCTTTCTTTTCAATGTAGGCCTATGGAATTGATTGGATTGTTTGAAAATGTATGAAATTCCTTTACAATATGGTTGTTTTTTTTACATTTTTATTTAAATTTGATTTTTATTTGGCCTGGGCCGGGATTAGCGGTCCAGGCACCTTGGCTGGTAATCCAGCATGACAGTGTGTCGTGGGTTCGAGTCCCGATCCAGACGAAGTTTGCTGTGTGTCTCTCTCCGTTTCCTGTCTACCTACTGTCTGTGATCTATCAATAAAAGGCAATAAAAGCCAAAAAGAAATATTTAAAAAATAATATATATATATATAAGAAATGGGGACATTTACTTGCGACTCATGAAAATGGGTCTGCGAACCAAAAATGGGTCTACGACCCACTGTTTGGGAAACACTGCTCTGGAATGTTGGCACTAGTCTTCCAGTGTAGGAGGAGGTGGACCGCACATTCCTCTCAGAAGAAGTGCTAAAGGGGAGGGGGAAGTCTGGCTCACACACACACACACACACACACACGTGAGCGCGCACACGCACGCACACACACGTACACACACTACACACTCACCCTGTGCCCCCCAAGAATCTACCCAGAAGCCAGCTGCAGCTCTGTCGGAGGCGTTAGTCACAATGCACTACATTGTACGACACACACACACACGCACACACACACACACACACAGCCCCAGAGGCACTGAGGCAGGCGTTTTCTAAAGCCATTCATTTTTCAAATACATCAATAACTTTCATGTCCTACCCAGGAATCTAAAAAGTGCTCGTAATTGTTTTAAAAAAAGTATCAATAATGCAATGTAGAAATACTCTGTTACAACTAGTAATAATCAGGAATTACAAAGGAAGTACAAAAGTATTGTTATCAAAATATACTTAAAATACATAAAAGTAGAAAGCACTAATTATGCAGAATGTACAGTTTCACGCGTTTACAAATGTATGAAATGTATACAAATCTTTTGAAAATAGCAGATCTACATAATATGAGCTTGTAGATCGGCTATTTTCAAATGGGTGACATGTATGTAAGTAACTAGTAACTCAAGTTTTCAAATAATTTGAGTGTAGTAAAAGTACAATATTTGCCTAAAGTAAAAGTACATCAAAGTTGTACTTTGAAGTACAGTACTTGTAATAACTTGTATATAAGTCTAATGTAATTAGTTACTTCCCACCATCTAAACTTTTACTTTAGTGTTGAGCTATTCTGGAGAGTTTGTTGGAAAAGCGAGGAATATAACTTTCAAACTTTGTTGTCAATTAGTATCAGTTCCCACCCGGCCACAGGTTCTAAATATCTACAATTTACAATTTAGGCATTTAGCAGACGCTCTTAATCCAGAGCGACTTACATTAAGCAAGAACAAAAAAGCATGGGAATACATCACATAAAAACATTTATCAAGAAACATGCGTAAGCTAAGAAAGTAACAGTGAAATATCTATATAATGAAGCTATACATATAAACTATACATCTATACTACTATGCTATACATATGTACTATGACGTGCTATGACTACATACAATGCAATTATAGTGCTGTCTACATAACATGCTATAAGTCTGTATCAAATGCTATCTAAGTCTACAGAAATGCTATCTAAGGGGCTGTGGTAAGTGCTATGGGCCATGATGGAGTCTGAAAAGGTGGGTTTTCAGACTACGGGCACGGCGGAAGATTGGGAGTGATGCTGCAGTTCTGACTGCAATGGGAAGTGCATTCCACAGTTTTGGAGCCAGAAGGGAGAAGAGTTTGGGACGTGTGGAGCATTGTCCCTGCGTTTTTAGTGAGGTTACTTCCAGCTTCCCTGCGTTGGCTGATCTGAGTGCGCGGGAGGGTTTGTAGGGTTCGATCATACTTGCAAGATATGGGGGAGCCATACCTAAATAGAAGAGTAGGAAGACCACCTCCAACCACTGCAGCTGTGCTACAATGACAGTATTAACATGCTCATCTTACTTTTAGTCACTTAAAAAAAGAGTTATTTTAAAGATCAAAACATGCCTTTCTTTCACCAAGGCTCAGTCAATCTTTTTACACTGTCACCAAGAAAAGAAAAGTAATAGTCCTCTTCTGCCCTTGTCTCGACACCTCTGTCTGTGAAACAGTTTGAAACGGATACGAGGTCAGAAGCACCAAATACAATCCACACTGTCCATTTATCCATTTGTAAGTCAGAGGGGGTACAAATGTAACCACCGAGATCCGTACCGACCCATTTGTTTGCATTTGTAGTTTTTGTACTCCTTCAGAGTTCAATTAATCTGCACCTTTGGTGCCACAGTGTCTCCCGTAGCAATGGCCTGTGTATCATCCCTGTGCCAGCACACCTGGCCTGGGAGGAATCGGGGGGGGCGGTCGGGGTATATCTCTTTCTCCACTCTGTTAATCTAAGCGAGACGGAGAAAGTAATGTGTTTTATACTGTGGTCAGAGTGAGGGCTTTGAAGTTTAGTGTTTGAATGACGTGTGACCTGACACCAGATCTCCCTCTCCCTCCTTCTCTCTGTCTCTCTCTCTCTCTCTCTCTCTCTCTCTCCCTCTCTGCACCTCCGTTCATTCATCTTTCCCTCAATGCTCCTCCTACTGTGCAGCTGTGAAAAGGACCAGGGTTAGTGACGGGGGCATGCAGTCCAGGTCCTGCAGGGTCACCACAGTGAGATTGGAGTGTGCTAGTTTGTGCATGGTGTTACTTTCATGTTGTGTGTGGGTGTGTGTGGGTGTGTGTGTGTGTGTGTGTGTGTGCGCATGCGTGTGCATTGTCACTGGACTGGGAACTTTGCTTCATCTTTGATGGTCCAGCCTGAGACATGTCCATTGTCCACAGACTGGTTGTTGCATGGAGCGTTTCCACAGTTTAGGATGTCCATAGGCGAGGCAGAAGGACTGGCGAAGTTATGTACTGTCTCTGCTACCTCTGATGGTCGCCATATATGGTGGAGACACTGAGTGACATTCATGTTGTCTCGTGAAGGCAAGACATGTGCCAAGACTTTGTGAATGCAATCTAAACCGCACCTGTAATGTTTGTGTCCTTGTGTACTGTTCTTATAGTGAAAGAATTGTTAAACCCTATCCTTAGTTGAGTGGATTCCAAAGGGCTCCATGCTAGTAGCCAGTACAGTCCCGTTGTGACGTGTTGTGAGCTTGTAGATCGGCTATTTTTGGCAAATGTTCCCCCCAGAATAGGGATGCTTTGGTTCAATTATCACCCTGTGAGGGGTAATCTCCGTCCATACTCCAAGCCTGACAACGCATATCACATGACCAGTCATGTACACTGGGCATGCTCAGGCTTATCGCATTTAGACATTTGATAGCCATTTGATAAAAACAGCCATGAAACAGTGCTTGTAGTCACACAATACTTCCCCCCATACTACAATTTCCCCATTTCGGCGGTCAAAATAGTTTCTGCCTGTGCAATGCCACATGTTGGCTGCTGATTTCAGGTCTAGGAGTAAACAGGAATGTGTTATTTATTAGATTGTCTTAGTGTGTACAGGAACCTGTTGCCTGCAGTGTCCAAACATCAAACCTACCCACAGGCCACAGTGTGTTAGGATGAACAGAGTTTGACTGTCCTCACGGGAAAAATTGGTTCCTACAAAGATAGCAAAACATGGTATGCATGTATACCTGTACGCACGTATGTACTCATACTGACTCACTCACTCACACACACTCGCGCACATGCATGCGCACGTGGACGTGCATGAAGACACACACACACACACACACACACACACACACACACGCACACGCGCACAGTTGTACTCGTTCCGCCCCTTGCTGATTCAACAACTTTGTTGTAGTGAAACCCCCAAACTCCCACACAGCCGTCTGGACCCATCTGGGGCTGAGGGGGTGGACAGGGGTCATACCACTGGGGGAGCACACACACACACACACACACACACACACACACACACACACACACACACACACACACACACACACTTGTTGTGTTAGCTATTTGGACATCTGGTAGCCTGTCTTGAGCATGTCTCTGAACATGCGTGGGCATATAAAGGGGGTCTTTGTGCGAGTCATGTGGGGCCATGTGGAATGCCAGTGATGTCAGCCCAGGGTACAGTCTAGTCTGTCTGCCACACAGTACAATCCTCAGTGTGAACTTGCGGGTCCGTTTGGGTGCCTTTTATTCGTTCGAGAGTCACTGAGGATTTTACAAGTCAAAGATGAAGTCGTCTGGTCTGAGAGGATTGTCTGTTGTTGTAGCTCACCTGTTATTACAGCGCCATGATGTCACTGACATGACATCCTGGCCAGGTGTGTAATGTGTATACCACATAGGTTTGGGCCATTTTAGCTCTGTGGTTCTCAAACATGTTTTGCCTCGGGTCACCCCGGTAAATCGCCCTTTCATCCACGGTAACCCCTGAATTACACCGTATAGCAGTGGTTCCCATACATTTTCATGTCAAGGACCCCCAAATCGATTTCTTTTAGGCTGCGGACCCCCGTTTAAAAACATATGCCAGGGGCCCTGATAAGAGAGGATTTTTACGGCTCTAGCAGTGATTCCGAAACATATTAACCCATTCTGACTTGAGATCAGATTCATACAAGGTTTCCACTGGACAACACACTGGTCTGATTAACCCATTCTGACCTGAGATCGTTCTTCGATTTTTCAAAAATAGCAGACCTACAAGCTCGTAGAGCTTGTAGATCTGCTATTTTTCAATAGCTAAAGCATAACATGATGCCAACACCAAAACGGGTTCCCGTTCAGAATGGTTTAATAAAGGCGTTTTACTAGGTATATCAAATCAAATCAAACATTATTTATATAGCACATTTCCAGCGACCATGGTCGACCCAAAGTGCTTCACATCACAGAGCATAACTTACAAAGAGAAAAAATAGAGAAAAAGAAGATAAGACAGAGGAAAACAAAAGGAAGGAAAGGCAATAATACAACATGTGACGTATAGAATATACCGGTAGTTAGAAGCAGACCTGCATAAAACAAAAGGTTGTGTAGCCAACTAGCTATAGTATATACAAATTAAAGTCGGTATTTAGAATTGAATTATTCCATTTTCAAATGGTTTCTTGGCGCTTTTAAACAAAGTGTAATGCCAATATTGAAAGTCAATAATGAAAGTAGCTACTCTTCTTAATAATAAACACTATTTGTAAAGTGATATACTGTAGCTATAGAAGTTACTGAGACAACAGGAAGTAAAACAAAAGGCCAAGTGACAGCTGTGTACGTAAACGTTTGCAAGCGTGCATGCTGTCTGCGACTGGCTGCACCCATAGTGTTATTGAGGGAGAGAGGAGCGAAAGCCCCGCCTGCCGCTATTCACTTCTATGGAAGTTGCTCAGTGGCGTTTTGAAGCCATAGAAGAACTACAAAGGTACTTCCGGGTAGTACCCCTCAAGAGTTGATCTGATTGGTTGGCTCCTGTCGACGCCATTCATCTTGCTCGAGCAGTTGAGACGAATAACAATCTAAGTCCACACTAATTAACTATAATTTATACGTGATGGATAAGGGGTCAGGACAGCTAGGCCTTTTCGGGGAGGGGTCAGAATAAATTATGGACTTAGACTGTTATTTGTCTCATCTGTTTTTTGTGTGATTTTTTTTTTGTTATTTCTCAAAAATCTGTGAATCGACACGCAGAAATGTGAATAGATTCTCAACTGAATTGTGTGATTAACCCTGTAGCCCTGTGTTATACTTTGTTGTGCAATGATGGCGTGAAAATAATTGATCCACGAGTTCTTGTAGGTATTTTCACATTATTTAATAATCGTTCATTGATAATTCGTAATCGGGGCAAAACATGTTTTCATTCTGCACGATGCATAGAGCAAAACATTTTTCTATTCTATTTGCAGGTATTGTTTAAATTCATATTCAATACATATATTCAGCCCACCAAGCTAACTCTCACAATTTTACTCAAGTGTAACATTGACATGGATTTTGCTGTGGGTGAAAATGTTGACGCTATTTCAGTGTAATATAAATTATATAAATAAATATAATAATAGATCAGCCAAAGAATTGCTGAAAGGGACCACATCGGTCACGCACATGTTTCTGCCATAACCATATAAGGAGTTCCCAATGCATCTATGCCCAAACTTGGAGTGTGGTGTCCAACCTCAATGTGTCGTCTTGTCGTCAGGCGCAAACAAATCAGCCAGCTCCATATATGGGCACAAACGTATGTGCCCTTCGTCGAGAAGTTTGGATATCCAGTTATCCAAAAGGGACGTGTACTGACAGATACACACACACACACACACACACACACACACACACATACAGGTATATACTCTTTATGTATATATTTCCTTTTTCACAACTATTTCAGGGTTACCTGGCTCCTCCCTCCAGACCGCATCAAGCTCCTCCCCCTCCCTACAGTGGCGGTGACTGGGGTTGGCAAATTACAGGGTTGCCACGGGAACGGAATGGCGGCTCAGCCAACCAGCGTAATGACAGGGTGAGGGGAGGAGGGCGGGGTCAGATTATAGGCCCAGAACACGCACGGAGTGAAGCTCAAAAAAGAACGAGAGAGAGAGTAAGAGAGAGAGAGGGGGAGAGGGAGAGAGACCTAGAGGGGGAGGAAACGAGAGAGAAAGATGGGGAGTGAAGAAGTGAGATGTTAGAAGGTGACACAAACGGCAAAATCCCAACATGCAAGATTAAGTACTCAAAATTGACTGATGACAGACGATTGGAAAAGCAGTGGTGGAAAGTAGCTAAGTACATATACTTCTTCTCCGCTGCACCTCAGAGACAAATATTGTGCTTTCACTCCACTACGTTTATTTGAAGTTACCAGTTACTTTGTAGATTTGGGTTATTATTACAGAACATACATTAACCACCTCAGCTTTTCATTCATTTTGGGAATTTTAAAATAACCGATCTACAAGCTCACAATGCGTGGAGATGCGGCTTGTAGATGGAAACTTGAAATTGGACATTCTGCATAATGAGTACTTTTACTTTTGGTACTTGAAGTACATTTTGATGCCAAAACCTTCGTATTCAAGTACAATTTTGAATTCTGGACTTTTAACTTTTTTTACTATAACGGTGTACTTCTACATTGCAGTATTTATACTTTTACTTACGTAAAACATTTGAGTTAACGGTGCATTTATATAGCGCCTTTATCCATGGCGCCTTTTCAGAGATCGTGCATTACATTTCACCAATTCACACACACACACACACACATCCAGGAACCAGTGTTGTTTTCGTCGACTAAAACTAAGACGAAAAATGTTCGACGACTACCTTTTCCACTGAAGAAAACTAAATGGAAACTAAATTAAAACTATGCTATGGTGACTAAAACTAAGACTAAATATACTGACAATTTAGTCAACAAATAAAAACTAGACTAAAATGTTAGGAAGGGACTAGTGGACCCAGATCCAGTACAAGTCATTTTACACTTGGTTGCATGCTGAAAAACAGCAAGTGTAAAATAAGTCATTATGACGGCAACAAGGCCCGCAAAAATACATTTTAGTCGACTAAATCGCCTGTAGATTTAGTCGACTAAAATCTTATGACATTTAGTCGACTAAAACTAGACTAACACTAATACATTCCAGGTGACTAAAATGTGACTAAGACTAAAGTGAAAATTGTTCAGGAGACTATGACTGAAACTAAAATAGAAATTTGCTGCCAAAAACAACACTGCCAGGAACCATGCAAGGCACCGACCTGCACATCAGGAGCAATTAGGGGTTCAGAGCCCGGGTTTTGGAAGCGATCCGGTCACTCTACCCCTGAGCTGCTGCGGAGTACTTTATCCACCACTGTTGAAAAGGAATGGAGCCCTGTGATGCACTGGGACAACAATCCCCCAGTGTTAATTCATTCATTTGAAACTCTTTGAGTGTGAAAGGAAAAGTGAATTAACCCGTCCCCTCCATTCAGGACGAGAACCCCCTTTTGGTGTTTTAAGCTATTATGTTATACTTTAGCTATTGAAAAAATGGCAGATCTACAAGTAAGTGCCGCGCTACGAGCTTGTAGATCTGCTATTTTTCTTTTAACCGTGAAAATGTGGCGGAAATCTTTGAATCTTTCAGAGCGTTATCATATAGCTCAAATCTTTGCTTCTGCGGGGGTCCCTGGAACTACATATTTTCAGATGGGGGGGGGGGGGGGGGGGTCCGCCGCCAAATTCAGATAATTCTAGGGGTCCTTGACGTGAAAAAAGTGTGAAGTGTGAAAAGAAAAGTGACTAAACCACTGACTATGCTGTGCAAAGTGTGCACGTATCCACATTTAATGCTAGCTTTTGGGTTATGACGCTTGAAGAAGAAGTGTGCAGACTGCAGAGTGAGTGAGAACAAGGAGCGTGCGCGTGCCGTTCTCCTTGTCGACTGTGATAGTGTATATAAATGTAACCAGACGGGTCTATTTGTTTACATGTATCAGAGTTAAACTGACTCTGAGAATAATACGGTGCAGCTTCGGCCTCCTTTCTGCCCTTCTTTGTGTTTCTTATGACTCTTTTTTTTTTCCATGACCACTTCTCTCTGTGTGATTCCCGGTGCCAGGTATTGGGTCAGGTCCCTCCAGTTCCTTCAGTTTAAAATGTCAAGTGAAACTTCTGTTCTGTAATGAATGGAAAATCATTAATTTCCGAGAGATATATGGACCTTTTAAAGAGGGTTTTTTCTCATTGGAGGAAAATCTGTGCGCCCGTGTCCGTCCATCCGTGTCCGTCCATCCGTGTGTGTGTGTGTGTGTGTGTGTGTGTGTGTGTGTGTGTGTGTGTGTGTGTGTGTGTGTGTGTGTGTGTGTGTGTGTGTGTGTGTGTGTGTGTGTGTGTGTGTGTGTGTGTGTGTGTGTGTGTGTGTGTGTGTGTGTGTGTGTGTGTGTGTGCACGTGCATGTGACAAGTAGTGCTATGCTGTGTATAGAAGGAGTGACTAAGCATGGATAACTTGGTGGTTTCCACATAGACGCTTGTGCAGTTTGGCATGGACTGTCTTGATGTATGCTTCCACTCAGGGGGGGGTGTGTGTGCGTGTGTGTGTGTGTGTGTGTGTGTGTGTGTGTGTGTGTGTGTGGAAAGGTGTCTCACAGCCCACATTGGAAAGACTCACTCTGTGGTCGCCATGGCAACAAACAGGAAACGGCGTGTGCGTTTTATGCAGCTGAGCCCGGTCGCCCCGACAGCTCTGGCTCTCTTTTCACTCCTTATTTCCCTCTTGTTCTCTCTCTCTCTCTCTCTCTCTCTCTCTCTCTCTCTCTCTCTCTCTCTCTCTCTCTCTCTCTCTCTCCTTCTGTGTGGCCTCTCTGTGGCGAAATCATTCCTCAAAAGAAAAACACCAAAATTGGACCAAAGCTAAAAGTGGACAAAAGCAACTCAAACGTTCTGAACAAATGTTGTATATTTCAGCCACTTGGGGTTTGGGGACCGTGAACCACACTGTGAACTGTGAAGCTATAGTTCGCCCTACGAACGGCGTCATATCAACTTAACACTGCATGGTGAAACACAGCCCAATAGGACCGCACCGCCGAGCCCCAGCTAGCCTCACATTAGCAATATGCAATTATGCTGCTATACCCAGCGCTATTGTTTGTGTAGCTGGTGTTAGACATACGCTGGAATGCGTTAGCCAATATCTAGTCCCATGTAAACATGAGCTTAAAATCCAACCCCGCGCAATAAAATCTGGGAGTGTTTATTTAACACTCCCGGATTTCGCCGTTTCCGGCCAAGTATCTACATTTATTGCAACGCTGTAAAATCACACTATTCAGTGGAACACATTTGAATTTCCTCTCCTCAAGTCAAAGATGAGTCAGTGGTATTGTAGCCGGGGATGATTCACTCATTCCTGATTTTGTAACAAGGTTCTGTGGCATTGTTTTTACTGGAACTGCCATCGCCAGTGCTGTCTTCTTGCCCAAACCAAAGGCAGACCAACATGGCGCTCCGTCATATTTAATTGCTGCAACGTCTTAATCGCTGGGGACATGGGTGCATGCGTGCGTCTGTGCGTGTGTGACGTGTGTGTGTATCCGTGTGTGTGTGTGTGTGTGTGTGTGTGTGTGTGTGTGTGTGTAACACTGGACTTACATGTCTGGATAAATCTGTTGAACACAAGCTGTCAATGTGCATTGATTTGACGTCTGTCTGTCTGTCTGTCTGTCTGTCTGTCTGTCTGTCTGTCTGTCTGTCTGTCTGTCTGTCTGTCTGTCTGTCTGTCTGTCTGTCTGTCTGTCTGTCTGTCTGTCTGTCTGTCTGTCTGTCTAGGTATCAGTATTACCTGCAGGTGAAGAAGGAGGTGTTGGATGGACGTCTCCACTGTACAGTAGAGCAGGGGATCAGACTAGCCGGCCTAGCAGTACAAGGTAAAACGCACGCACACACACACACACACACACACACACACACACACACACACACACACACACACACACACACACACACACGAATAGCCCTTTCTCGGGTCATCTTGACTTCAATACCTAATATGGCTGCATACCATTGGCAGAGGCCTAGTCCACTTGAGTTCCTACGGTATCACAATTCTTTAAAACACACACACACACACACACACACACACACATGCACATGCACATGCACATGCACATGCTCACGCGCACGCTCACGCCCACTCCACCTCCACAGTCCTGTCTGGGGGAATGTAAACAGACTGTTAGCTTATCACTTAGCTCCAAGGTTAGCCTTAGCAGCAGCAGGAAGGCCCTTATCTGTGGGGAAGCTTGGATGCTCCACTGCACTGACAGACGGCACCACGACACTTAAACGGTGCACTTAACGGCCCCATCTGCAGGTCTGGGCCCATGTCATTCACTGAAATGTACTGTACTTAATGGGATTCCAAGACATCGGTCATCTCACTATGTGACACGTTGTTAGGTTGTATATCAAATGTTTTCCCAAAAAGTTAAAGTGTGTGTGTGTGTGTGTGTGTGTGTGTGTGTGTGTGTGTGTGCACGTGCGTGTGTGCGTGTGTATCATCCCAGCTGACTTTGGAGACTTTACACAGTTCCTGTCTCAGGACTTCCTCAGGGAGTACGTGCTCTTCCCAGTGGTAAGTCCCAATACTTGCTCTTCTCTGTGTGTGTGTGTGTGTGTGTGTGTGTGTGTGTGTGTGTGTGTGTGTGTGTGTGTGTGTGTGTGTGTGTGTGTGTGTGTGTGTGTGTGTGTGTGTGTGTGTGTGTGTGCGTGTGTGTGCATATAGCCTAAAGGCACACATTCCGGTGTCACCTCCTTCCCTCCATGTTCCACCTGCATACCTGACTGACAGGATGAGAGAGAGAGAGGGAGGTACATGGCAAAGTGTTTGAGAGAACATCAACAGAGTGATGAGTAGGGAGGAGAGAGTGAAACAAGGCATAATGAGAGCACTGATAGTGAGAGATGTATTGCACACCAGATGTTAAATATTTAACATTTACAGTGAGCTAAATATTGTGCTGTACATTTTACAATAAGCAGATGACTATTTACACAAAGAAAACAGCAATGAAACAAACTGAAAATGTTTGACGTGTTGTCTGGCATTATTTATGTATTAACCCAGACTGCTAACAACTACAGTATAAAGTGTGGAGTTAGCCGTCTGCGTTACCCACAAAGCCAACTAAGAGTAGGTGTGGAGAGAGAGGAGAAGACCGTGGAGGACAGGAGAGGACAGGACAGGAGATGAGAATACAATACAGGAGAGGAGAGGAGAAGGGAAGGGAAGAGAAGAGCGGGTGGCAGAGACACCGAAAGTGCTTGAATGTAATCCGCAGCCAATCTTTCTCCATCTCTGTCAAAAGTGATGGAGTGTTTTAATGGAGGGCTACAGTCAGTGAGTGGGTGTTGCTGAGGGAGTGTCACCTGATACAACTTGCTCTGCCCCGCAGAGATGTAACTTTCACTCTCTCACCTTGCCACCCCTCCCCTCTCACCCCTCTCTCCTCTATTTACCTCCATCTGGCCTCATCGTTCTCAATGTAAACACACACACACACACACACACACACACACACACACACACACACACACACACACACACACACACACACACACACACACACACACACACACACTCCATTCTTTGTCGTGCTTCTCCTAATTCCTCTCTTTCTCTGCTCTCCTCTCTGACCCTTCACCGCATTCTCCATTTTTTCAATTTGTTTCCCTTTCTGACGCCATCGTCGCAGAACTGGCAGCATGGGGAGGAGGTGTTGGAGGAGTGGACTCAGAAGGTGGCTGAGGAACACAAGAGTCACTGGTAGGCCTCTCGGTTTAATGCTCGCCTATGATTGATTGATTGATTGATAAAATTGTATTCACAGTACGGTACGTAGAATGGGTACATTTCAAACGAAAGCACACGTCAATACAAAAACTGCTACGAGGATAAAACCATAAAAAGCACTAAGACTTGTTTACATCAGGGTCCTCCATTTTTCATTGGAACATTTAAAAACGTACAGTACAAATATACACTTCTATGAAAAAAAGGAAATCATCATATATATATACAGTAGTTTAAGAAAGTAAAAAAGGGGGGGGAAACTGTGTTGAGTGTTGAATCTCTGTCTGTGGTTTCCAGTCGAATGCAGACTGCTGAAGCAGAGCTGTTATACATCAAGGAAGTGGAGAAATTGGATGGCTTTGGCCAGGAGAGCTTTGCTGCTAAGGTAGAACCTCCAGCACGCACGCACGCACGCACGCACACACACACACACACACACACACACACACACACACACAGTCACACACACAGTGTGTACTGTAAAAATATGAATAATAATGAATAATAAAAGGTACATAGTTTTGTCCATGTCGTGGTCAGCAATGTCGTGGTATATTATTTTATGTATATGTTTTTCATTGCTTGTCTGATGTGTTCGCTCATCACTGGGTCAAGCTCGGCAAGGAGGTCCACCAGAGTGAGAAAGTTCACATTATTTGGTGAATTATTGGGTGCAATTCTGTCCATGTGTGTTTCTTATTCAAGCGGGTTAGCTGGGGACGTGCCAAATAGGGTACAGACCACATTACCACGAGTACGTACTACGTACCTTACTGTGAACTGAAGTGTGTTGGTACTACCTCTCCACACAGGACAACTACACCAATGACATCTTCATTGGCGTGTCGTTCATCGGCGTGTTTGTCAAACACCGGAATGGCAGGTCCATCATGCTCCACAGGTCAGTCCTCGTACCACCTTCGCCACTTTCCTTGAGACATGAGCTCATATTAGAATCCTGAGAGTTCATTGAGTTTGTGTTTTACAGATGGAAGGACATTGGCACCATAGCACACAATAAGTCAGCCATCACAGTGGAGATAACCAGTAAAGACGACACTATCATCTTTCACACGGTAAATGTTGTGTCTGTCCGTGGTCTTTCGCCAGGGCCACGGAGCCCACACACATGCACACGCACACGCACACGCACACACACTCACGCGAACACATTGCACAAGGTTATCTTGTTGTGGGAAGTAAAAAATGGAATCTAAACAAAGACCGACCCATTGGCAAACATTTGTGCACACAGACAAACACTTGAGCACATTATCCTCATAGTCTATAAATATAACCGGTGTGTTATTTTCGAAATATCAATTGTTTTTCCTCTTCGCCTTCAGGAGGATATGGAAATGTCCAAGTACATCGCTCGTCTCTTCACGGCCAGACACAAGTTCTACAAACAGAACAAGATCTGTGCAGAGTGAGTTTCATACATGAAGTCACTGAGCTTACATCCAGGGGACATTGCTGGGGGGGGGGGGGGGGGATCCATGCCTCTCTTTTTGATACCCCCCTCTGGATGTCTGATATATTTGATATTTATGTATAATAATATCACTTACACTTATTTCACTTAACAATGTTTTTTTCACAACGTGTCACATAGACATAGACTATTGTTTTTAAATTTATCACACAAAGAAGGTCTTATAGGTCTTAGGTCTTAAATGGTGAAGTAAATATTTTAATTTTTTGTTTACGAATCGAACCCTGCTAGTAGAGACACTAATCCCTCATCTACAGTATGTACTGCGATACTGTTCTTGACATGAACGGCTTAGTGTTTCTGATGCTCGTTTTGTTTGTGAATCGCTGTGCCTCCGGTGTTCATCACGATTGGTCACTTTGTGTGTCTGTTTCTCGCTAGGCCCGCCCACTCACCTGCACCAATCAGGCGGCGACCCACCTGGACCCCCCGCCTGTCTCTGGTACTGTCAGTCTTTCTTGAACGATTAGCTGTGTTTCTTACGTGGCACAACAACTCTCCCCTCTTCAAAAGCTTCATATTATTCCCACTGACCTTCATGGACCAGACCAGGAGGCCAAGGGCAGAGGGCCACGTCCGGAGGGCAAACAAGAATTGCCGTGGTCAGAGACTTGACCTCGTTTGCCCACTCAGGGCAGCTCTTTGTTGTGTCTCAGAGTCATGGGTTTAGTGCCCGTGGGTGGCGGTGTGGGTGTTGCTGGAAAGTGTAAGGGTGTTGTATGCTTTTGACTTCCGGTGTGACAATGAAGGCCATGATTTGTGCGTCTCCCTCCCGACTGGCTAGACAATGGCAAGGCTAAATGTGGCACAATGGCTCTTCAGTCACCCTGGAGTGCTTAGAGGTATCTCTGGAGAACCACAGCCCTTAGTGGTTGAGACGCCACAATGACCCCACATTATGGCTGGACAGTTAACGTTCACCCTCTGCCTAGCAGAGAGAACAGCTCAAATTCAAAAGGCAGTTTTTTTTTTCTTCAGTTTACTGTGTAATTGTAAAAAGTCATGTTTGCCAGTAAAAAATATAAATAAATGTGTATGTGTGTGTGCATGTGTATATATATATATATATATATATATATATACATACACACACACACACACACACACACACACACACATGCATTCATTCATACACTGGCACTAAATCACACAAAAATACGATTGAGGAAAGTTGAATAAAATAGAACTAATTGCTCATCTTGTGAGACTAATTATAATGATCGAGACTCATTGAAGGCAGTGCAATTATTGTACTTCTAGCTCCCTCAAAAGTGTGGATAATAATAGACAAAGCACAAAAGATGGCTCATGTAATATTCATTATATGACTTATACGTAACGTAAATATATATATATGTCTTCAACTCTTATGTGTACGTCCCTTCATTCAGCCACGGCCCCAATCCTGTAACTTCGCATCCTTACATTCCCAGTATGGAGAGCATTACCAGGACACACAGAGCTCTCAAGGTATGTCACTCACGCGCGCACACACACACACACACACACACACACACACACACACACACACACACACACACACACACACACACACACACACACACACACACGAGAGAGAAAGAGAAAGTTTCAGCCCTTCCCCCTCACTGCTTTAAACCACAACTTGATTGAGCCAAGAGGTCGCTGTAGTAGCAGTTTGAGATAATTGAATAGACCTAATTTTGTATTTCCCATCAGGAAAGTGACTCACACACACACAGCCTATTTGTGTTTTAACGATTTCCCAGCCATTCTGAGAGCATCAGGCGCGGCGGCGCAGTGCCCCCGGTCTTTCATTCCCTTTCGTTCACACACTCGCGCTGCCTTGTAATCCAGAGGGCCTCAGACAGACGTGACGGGCTCGACACTTAAAAATCAGCGAGGGGAAAATAAAAAACATTCTGGGTGTGCTCAGTGCTCTGTGTGGGTGTGAGATCATTGTGGAGTGTGACATCAATCACCGTACTTCGTTTGTGTGTCCCATATGCGTGTGCTGGCGTGTGTGGGTTTGAGATAATTTCACATGAGAGACTGCTATTCCTGTAATCTAACCCATTCTGACCGGGGCACCCATTTTGGTGTCAGCGTCATGTTATGCTTTAGCTATTTAAAAATAGCAGATCTACAAGCTCATATCGCGCCACCGAGTGGCGCGATACGAGCTTGTAGGTCTGCTATTTTTTGAAAAATCGAAGAGCGACTGACATTTTTAGAATCTGATCTCAGGTCAGAATGGGTTCATCAGACCAGTGTGTGTGTCCGGCGGAAACCTCGTATGAATCTGATCTCAGGTCAGAATGGGCTAATAGAGAGGGGGAAAAACATGCATACCACTGCGTTTTTCCTGTTGTGCTGTGTGCACGGAACCCCCGACCGCATAGTTCCCATTTCTCTCTCTTCCCCCTCCTCCCGCAGACAGCATCTTCCACGATGACCCGTACTACAAGTCGGAGACCAGCCTGGACCGCTGCCCGGTGGACTTTGGGTTCCGCAACGGCACCGTGCCCAACGGCAGCATGTACAGCAGCCCCAGCCTGAGCTCCCTCAACCACTCCCAGACCTTCGTCCAGCCGTCGCCCATCTCCTCCAACCTCAGCATCCCCGGCAGCGAGCTGATGCGCCCCGACTACATCCCCAGCCACCGGCACAGCGCCATCATCGCCCCGTCCTACCGGCCCACCCCCGAGTACGACGCCGTCATGAGGCAGAAGCGCCGCAGCATGCTGCCCACCCACCACGACCTCCACAGCCAGTCGCTGCGCAGCCTGAACATCAGCAACGCCTACGCCTACCGCCAGCCCGAGGCCCTGGTGTACAGTCAGCCCGAGATGAGGGAGAGGGGCCCTTATCACGGACTGGGGCCTAGCCCGGGGCCCTACACGCACACACAGGTATGGGTCGACATCATGGCCCTCAAGGCTCAAATTCACTCACTTTATATCGTGTGGGAATCTGGTGCAACGCACAGGTCCTGGCTGCACCTGGTGAGAGCAGTAGTGGACCTTGTGAGGCGTAGGAGGTGCCCCGGCCAGGAGTCGACCCACAGTGCCTCCACGCGTCGGATGGCCTGCCCGGTACCCGCCCAGTACCGGTAGAGTACCGTAGTTCTGGAGCAGCAGATTGTGTTTTTCCATAATTGGACTGATCGAGGGTAGCTACTGGGACGTAAATCGGGACTGGGACTTGATCACCCCGGCTGGGTCACCCGAATGAGGGGTATGATGTTGAGAGACCCGAAAGCCGATGACCTTGGGATACATCACTGAGGATACAGTGCGTCCCAGGTGCATCCTTGTGATGTTTTTTTAGTTCTGTGGTTTTCACGCCAAGGGCCCTCAAATTCATTAATCTGGCTGCGGACCCCCGTCTGGAAGTATTTCTTCGCCGGGGACCTGCATACAAGATTAGTATCTTTCAAAGATATTACAAGATTTTGTGAAAATAGCAGATTACGAAGAGTTTGTAGATCGGCTATAACAGCTGACTTAGCTGAGTATAGGGTTAGAGTGGTTAAAACAGTTTTTTTTGCTATATTAACTCATTTAGCTGGGAACAGCCCTGGAACCGCCTGGAACCCAATAGGACCCCTTGAGAATCCCTGGTGTGGTACTGGGTGACTTATATAATATATATCAGTCGACCATTGTTGCCTGTTCCTTTTTGCATTTGCATCAGTTTTATGTGTACATTCTGTTTGCTCCCGCAGATCAGCTACAGTAAGCCAGTGTCTCACGGCCCCCATCAGGGGGGGCCAGCCAGCAGCCAGGGCCCCTGCCAGTCCGCCTGCGGCAACGGAAACGGAGGTGCCGGAGGCGTGGGAAGCAGCTCCATCTCCCACACGGTCAGCACGCCCGAGCTGGCCAACACCAAACAGCAGGGAGCCAACACGGGATGCTACGCCGCCACGGCCAACATGCTGAGGAACCACATGTCTCGGCCGCCCCCGCCGTACCCGTCCGGCTCCTTCCGCCCGGCCACCAGCACGCCGGACCTGGCCAGCCACCGCCACCGCTGCATCGGAGGCAGCAGCCCCGAGCTGGTCACCCGCATGGTGCAGCTGTCCGTCAAGACTTTCCAGCCGGACAGTTCGGCGGTGGTGCACCAGTCGCTGCAGGAGGTCAGTGAGCCGCTGACGTCGGCGGCGAAGCACCGCTCCACCCTGGGCAAGAGACACAGCATGGAGGTTATCATGCGAGGAGGAGGAGGAGGGATGGACGGCTTGGTGATGAAGGGGATAAACGCCCCCCTTCATCGAAGGAATACTCTTCGGGAGCAGGCCATGCCCCCCCAGCCCCAGGCCATTCCTCAACCCCAAAGCCCGCAGCCTCCTCCACCCCAGCCTCCACCTCAGCAGCCCAAGGAGCTGTCCGTGTCGATGCCCGTGCAGAAAGCACCCGAGGCCCCCGTGCCGCCGGCTCTGCCGGTCGCTTACCAGCATCAGAAGACTCTCTCTAATGCCACCATGCTCATTCACAGTAGTGAGAGTGAGGAGGAGGAGGAGGAGGAAGAGGAGAGGCCCGAGTTGGACGTTCCGATCCCGGGCCTCAACGAGGACATCAGCATCAGCGCTCAGCTCCAGGCCGCTCTGGCCAAGCTGCCAAACAAGCCTCCTCCCGAGTATCCCGGCCCCCCCAGGCCTTCTGGCAACGGCCACCTCCGCACGCACAACCACAGTCACCACCATGCTAACCACACTCAAGGACCACAGAACAATCAGGGACCAATGGACCCGACTCAAGCCCAGGCCAGAATGCTCAAAGCCGGGCAGGGCCAAGGCGGCGGCGGTGGTGGAGGTGGTGGACCCGTGAGTGGCTGTGGAGGGGGTGGGGGTGGTGGTGGAACGCTGACCCGAGGGGACCAGGCTGGGATGAACGGGGCCATTCTGGGACCGTCCATCTCGGAACCCGACCTCACCAGTGTGAAGGAGAGGGTGAGGAAAGAGCCGGTGAAAGAGAGACCGGTTTCAGAGATGTTCTCCCTGGAGGACAGCATAGTGGAGAGGGAAATTGCTCAGAGGGTAAGAACCACCTTACGTTTCTCAACTATGACAAACTATATGACTCATGGCTTGAGTCTTGATTTTGTATTTTAACCCATTCTGACCTGAGATCAGATTCATACGAGGTTTCCACTGGACACACACTGGTCTGATTAAACCCATTCTGACCTGAGATCAGATTCTAAAAAATGTCAGTCGTTCTTCGATTTTTCAATAAATAGCAGACCTACAAGCTCGTATCGCGCCACTCGGTGGCGCGATATGAGCTTGTAGATCTGCTATTTTTCAATAGCTAAAGCACAACATGATGCCGACACCAAAATGGGTGCCCGTTCAGAATGGGTTAATCAATGTATATACATATTTGTAAGTTCATTATTATGTGCTTTTTGAAAAATACTATGAATCATCATTATCACCATCACATCCAACTGCCGACACATGTAAAATAATGCTTCACCTTTTCTCCACCTCATCTCTATATATTGTTCTGCACTAATGCTCACTATAAGATGGTACCATTTCTGTCTCAGAGGTGGCGTGTGGATGTTCCAGTCCTATGCAGTGCAGTGGTGGCTGCCACAGACATCCAGGGGTGCCTCAGAATACTTTGATAATACTTGGAATTTATCAATGTCAATTCAGTTTAACCGCTTAGACCCCCCTGTGAAACGGACCCGAGTTGCACTGTATTTGGTGCGATCTTTTCCAGCATACAGTACACTAAAGTCTCTTCACCAAAAATAGCAGATCTACAAGCTTGTAGATCTGCTATTTGTGGTGAATGTTCCCCACAGAAGAGGGAATGCTGGCGTTTAAGTGATTAAATGCCAAGTATAAAAGCTATTTTCATTCTGTGCTATAATGGAAAACAAATATTCTCTTCAGTTTTCCCTGTGACATACTTTATCTTTGGGGGAAAGATTTACATACTTACTTACGTACCGTTAATATGGCAAAAGGTGCTACAAGGTAACAAAGTAATTCAGGGGTGGATGAAAACATTATTTACAGGGGTGACCTGAGCCAGAAAAGTTTGAGAACCACTGAGGACCCATATATAATATGCACGTCAACATAAACATCTTACTTTTAGCCTTTTTCTTTGCATGGGTTTACACTATGGTGGCAAATGTCTGCCTCTCACAGTAAACAAACAGCCGAGCTGTCGTAACATTGAATGTTGCAGCTTGGTATTTTGTTGACTAGTAGTTTCACAACTCTTTGATTAGCACCTTGTGCAGCTCGGTTTCCGCACAAGTACCAGTATGTGGGTCTGTAGTTGAAATGCATAAATCGCAGCACATACTTGCGATACCCCCCACTTAATTCGAGCTCACTGATTTAGTGTGCGTGCGTGTGTCACAGCACATTGTTAATAATATAGAAACAAATGCATACAAGCAAATTACTGTGCGAGGAAAGGAAGAAAGCCACGTGTGCATGAGCGTTTGAGATTGTGTGCGTTCAAAACGAATAATCTGTTGTTTGGGCTGTCCCAGAAGGAGTGGAGCTGGATGGTGCGGGTGTAGGGGCGAAGGTGTTAAGGTTGG